>NC_046194.1:13136512-13448636 GCF_011004875.1 Balearica regulorum gibbericeps | reverse complement strand
CTGGCAGTCGGGGTGCCACGAGGAGCTGTGCTTCACTGCCAATCACCTCTGAAGCAGCTCAAACTCCTTCACAGGCTGCCAATATCTCCTTTTCCGTTGGAGTGTAGTGGGCCTCGGATCCTCTATATCCCCAGCTCCAAAACCCCAGGGGTCGACCTCGCGTCTCCCCGGTGCTTTCTGCCAGAGACTCCAGGTAGGGCCATTCTCCCCGGCTGCGGTGTACAGCACATTTTTTACATCTGGTCCTGCCCGGACTGGCCCAAGAGCTACGGCATGAACTATTTCCTGTTTAATTTGTTCAAAAGCTTGTCGTTGCTCAGGGCCCCATTTGAAACCATTCTTCTTCCGGGTTACATGGTAGAGAGGGCTTATTATTAGACTGTAATTCGGAATGTGCATTCGCCAGAAATCCATAACACCTAAGAAACTCTGTGTCTCCTTTTTGTTGGCTGGTGGAGACATGGCTGCTATTTTGTTGGTAATATCCATTGGGATCTGATGCCACCCATCATGCCACCTTATTCCTAAAATTGGATTTCCTGCGCAGGCCCCTTCACCTTACTTCATTTTATGGCAAAGCCAGCCTGCAGCAGGATTTGGATTATTTTCTTCCCTTTCTCAGAAACTTCCTCTGCTGAGTTGCCCCATACAATGACGTCATCAATGTATTGCAGGTGCTCTGCGGCTTCACCCGTTTCCAGTGCAGCCTGGATCAGTCCATGGCAAATGGTGGGGCTGTGGTTCCACCCCTGGGGCAGTCGATTCCAGGTGTACTGGACGCCCCTCCAAGTGAAGGCAAACTGTGGCCTGCACTCTGCTGCCAAAGGGATCGAGAAAAATGCATTAGCTATATCAATTGTGGCATACCACTTGGCTGCCTTTGACTCCAGTTCATCTTGAAGTTCCAGCATGCCTGGCCTGGCAGCACTCATGGGCGGTGTGACTTCATTCAGGCCACGATAGTCTACCGTCAGCCTCCACTTGCCATTGGACTTCTGCACTGGCCATATGGGACTGTTAAAGGGTGAGTGGGTTCTGCTGATCACTCCCTGACCCTCCAGTTGATGAATTAGCTTGTGGATGGGAACCAGGGAGGCTCTGTTAGTGTGGTATTGCCGCCGGTGCACAGTTGTGGTAGCAGTCGGCACCTGTTGCTCTCCAACCCTCAGCAACCCTACAACAGAAGGGTCCTCCGAGAGACCAGGCAAACTAGACAATGGTTCAATTTCCTCCGCTTCCAAGGCAGCTATTCCAAAAGCCCACCGGTAACCTTTTGGGTCTTTGAAATACCCTTTCTGGAGGCAGTCTATGCCCAGGATGCACGGAGCCTCTGGCCCAGTCACAATGGGGTGCTTTTGCCACTCATTCCCAGTTAGACTTACTTCAGCATCCAACAGAGTCAACTGTTGGGATCCCCCTGTCACTCCAGAAATAGAGATCGGTTCCACCCCTTCATAGTTCGATGGCATTAGGGTACACTGTGCACCAATGTCCACTAGGGCCTTGTACTCCTGGGGGTGCGATGTGCCAGGCCATCGGATCCACACAGTCCAATACATCCTATTGTCCCTTTCCTCCACTTGGCTGGAGGCAGGGCCCCTCTAATCCTGCTCATCATATTCGCTACTCACCTCTTGCAAAAGGATTTAGAAGTCCCTTCAAGAGGATCAGAAGTGCGATCTGGCCTTTCACTTGGTCTGGGGGGCTGCCTGGAGGAAACTGGAGCAGCATTCTTTCTGGAAGAGTTCCTTTGTACAGCTGTCTTGCCTTGTAGCTCACGTACTTGTGCCCGCAGGGTTGAGGCAGTCTTCCCATCCCATTTCCTCATGTCTTCTCCGTGGTCACGCAGATAAAACCACAGGATACCTCGTGGTGTGTATGCTCTATATCCCCTCTCTGGAGCAGAAAAACGCCTACTCCTAACAGCTGAAATACGGGTCTGTGCAAGTGGGGAGTAAGATATATCCTCTTCGAGTTGCTGGACGTCCTGGGACAGTTTCTCCACAGCCGAGACAAGGCAGGAAGAAAGGCTCTCTTCATATTGCCGGAGTCGGCCTGCCACTTCATCCGCTGTGGGTGCCTCTTCACTCTTCCAGTCAATTACTGCCAGTGAGTTGGCATACGATGATGGTGCACTTTGCACAAATTTTCACCACATGGGTCAAGTATATTGGACTTCATCGGGGCCTGTGGGCAACTGTGCATTGTCTGGATCATAATAAACCATCTCCCGCATAGCTAATTCCCTCAGATATTGGATACCTCTCTCCATGGTGGTCCACTTGCCTGGCCGACATACGACATCTTCGCTGAAAGGATACCTTTCCCTCACGCTTGACAGGAGGCGCCTCCAGAGGCTGAGGGCCTGCGCCTTCTTCCCAATTGCCTGTCAATGCCCCCTTCCCTAGACAAGGATCCTAGCTGCTTGGCCTCCCTGCCCTCCAGTTCCAGGCTACTGGCCCCGTTATCCCAGCAGCGGAGCAGCCAGGTAATAATGTGCTCCCCTGGAAGGTGGCTGAAATCTTTCCGCATATCTCACAGCTCACTCAGGGACAGGGATCGGGTGATCACTTCTGGTTCTGGCTCTTGTTCTTGTTCTCGTGATGGTCCTCTTCATCGTCATCTCATCTTACTAAGCGAACCGATTTCTTTGTGTATTTCTTTTTGTGTATAGGGGTGACTGATACTGGTATGGGTTGATCTTTTGGCTCGGCTACAGTGCCTGTTGCGGGGGTTTGGGTAGCTGCAGTGCCTGTTGCAGGGGCTTGGGTAGCTGCAGTGCCTGTGGGTCCGCTCTCTCCCTCTGGATGGTGCTGTCTACTATCAAGCAGATAGTTATCAATCTATCTATGTTTGATAGATTGTGGCCAGGGCCTAGCACAGCGCAGTAAGTTGTGTCTTCTTAGAATACCCACAGCATTTTTCTTTCAAATAGTCTACCATTTTATCAGGGTCTTGCAGTTGTTCAGGAGTGAAGCTCCAAACCATCGAGGGTGAGAAGGTATCTAGATACCTGCCCATACTCTCCCACATGCCATGCCAGCCCTGACCATTCAGCCTTGGGGAAGATCCCTGGGTGGTACTCTTGAAAAGATTTTTGCTAACCCTGAACAGGAGTGGGAAAGCATTCAGGAGACCTAGCAATAGGAATATACTGGCCTGAACATTCCAAGGGTATTCAACATTCCCAAAAATTGTTGTGACCAACCAAAAGGGAAAAGGGGAGGTGAAAGAGTGCAAGAAGGTACCCCCCCCGTCTTCCCCATAGGTTGGGCGCAATTATTAATCAATTCTGAAAGACCGAGGTACGGGCATGACAGAAATGCTACATACAAGTACCAGCTCAGACTCATGACTGTCAATGATACCTTATCATAAGTCATTATTACACAATACAACAATATGAGAACACAAACCCCTCTCCCAGAGGTGATACACAGCACCACAGGGATTGCATAGACTAAACACGGGTTTACAACACAGAGCCATGTGACCAAACAGAACATCATTGTGACCAGACTGTTTCAATAACATTGTAAATGCTTGTAACAACTTTGTTTTAACACACTTGGGTCAGACTTGTCGTTATCACAACCCCTCGAGCCTCACATTGGGCGCCAAAAGGACTGACATGGTTTAGGCCCAGTCGGCAGCTGAGCACCACGCGCCGCTCGCTCACCCCTCCCCCGGCGGGATGGGAAGGAGAATGGAAAAACAACGGCAAAGCCTCAAGGGTTGGGATAAGGGCAGTTTAGTGGGACAGCAAGGGAGAGGGAAACAATCAACAACAGTACTGGTAACAGATATTCACAATGGGTGATAACAGAAAACAATTTAAAGAGGACCGGCCCGGACGCTCACCCCTTCCTGGAGCCACACCGCACCTGCCCCTGCCCGACTAGCCCCCTTTTATGGTGAGCATGACGTCACACGGTATGGAATAGCCCCCGGCCAGCTTGGCTCACCGCTCCTGGCTCCTTGTGAAATTAACTCTATCCTCGCCAGAACCAGCAAATTATCCACCCCTTATTCTATACCATCTACGTCATACCCAGATTATTTCACAGACACTATTCTCTTACTCCATGGGTCATCGCTCCAAAATGTCTGTTGAGTTCATTTAGTTGATGGCTTTGGGTTCCATCTGCCATTACAGTCTCTCAGAGCAGGAACAATGGTGCGTGCTGCTGGATTGTTGCACGCTGCATCCGGAGTTTTCACGGCTGGTGTATCTGCTATGGTCCATGCTCGCAGTCTGGACATCAAAGATGTGATGAAGTTCCTGGGCACCAGTTGAAGTCAGTTCTAGTTCCACCATCATGGCACTTTGTTCAGTTTCAAAGTCCATCCTTCATTAGTTTTGGGTGATTCTTATGGTCATGCCATTGATACAGCTATTAACATCATACAATTTAATTTATTGGCTATTTTCACCCAAAATCAAATCCCCTTGGGGTACACACCGGACTTCCCCATCTTTTCTCATCACCCACCAAGTGCGCCCTGGTCCCTGAGCAAAAGCAATCCCGCAGATCGGCTTGCCTTTGCCTGAAGCACGGATAACCCAGACTGGTTTACCCAACATATTTTTCACGTGCACTACAGGAACTTTATCCCCTTCTACTGGGCGTGGAAATTTTGATTGGGCAGGGCCAGATCGATTGGCAGATCCCCTAGTGTTAACTAACCAGGTGGCCTTTGCTAAATGTGTGTCCCAGTGTTTGAGGGTCCCACCACCCATTGCTCTCAGGGTAGTTTTTAGCAGTCCATTGTACCTTTCAATTTTCCCAGAGGCTGGTGTAGGATAGGGGATGTGATACACCCACTCAATACCATGCTCTTCGGCCCAGGCGTCTATGAGGTTGTTCCGAAAATGAGTCCCGTTGTCTGACTCAATTCTCTCTGGGGTGCCACGTCGCCACAGGACTTGCTTTTCAAGACCCAGGACAGTGTTCCGGGTGGTGGCATGGGGCACAGGAGATGTTTCCAGCCACCCAGTGGTTGCTTCCACCATTGTAAGAACGTAATGCTTGCCTTGGCGGGTTTGTGGGAGTGTGATGTAGTCGATTTGCCATGCTTCCCCATATTTATATCTCAACCATCGGCCTCCATACCACAGAGGCTTTACCTGCTTGGCTTGCTTGATTACAGCGCATGTTTCACATTGATGGATGACCTGTGAGATGGCATCCATGCTCAAGTCCACCCCTCGATCACGGGCCCATCTATATGTCGCATCTCTTCCTTGATGGCCTGAGGTGTCATGGGCCCACCGAGCTAGAAATAATTCACCCTTACGCTGCCGGTCCAAATCCACCTGAGCCACTTCAATCTGGGCAGCCTGATCCACCTGCTGGTTGTTCTGGTGTTCCTCAGTGGCCCAACTCTTGGGTACGTGGGCATCTACATGACGTACCTTTACAACTACGTTCTCTAGCCGGGCAGCAATAGCTTGCCACAATGGGGCAGCCCAGATGGGTTTGCCTCTACGCTGCCAGTTGCTCCGCTTCCACTGCTGCAACCACCCCCACAGGGCATTGGCCACCATCCACGAGCCAGTGTAGAGGTACAGCCTTGGCCACTTTTCTCTTTCAGCAATATCTAATGCCAGCTGGATGGCTATCACCTCTGCAAACTGGCTCGATTCACCTTCTCCTTGAGTTGTTTCTGCGACTCGCCATGTAGGACTCCATACACCAGCCTTACACCTCTTATGCTTTCCCATGATGCGACAGGACCCATCAGTGAACAGGGCGTATGGTTTCTCATCTTCTCTTAGTTTATTATACAGTGGGGCTTCTTCAGCATGTGTCACCTCCTCCTCTGGCGACATTCCGAAATCTTTCCCTTCTGGCCAGTCTGTGATCACTTCCAGAACTCCTGGACAATTGGGGTTTCCTATTTGAGCCCGCTGTGTAATCAGCGCAACCCACTTACTCCATGTAGCATCGGTTGCATGACGCATAGAAGGAGCCCTCTCTTTGAACATCCAGCCCAGCACTGGCAGTCGGGGTGCCACGAGGAGCTGTGCTTCACTGCCAATCACCTCTGAAGCAGCTCAAACTCCTTCACAGGCTGCCAATATCTCCTTTTCCGTTGGAGTGTAGTGGGCCTCGGATCCTCTATATCCCCAGCTCCAAAACCCCAGGGGTCGACCTCGCGTCTCCCCTGGTGCTTTCTGCCAGAGACTCCAGGTAGGGCCATTCTCCCCGGCTGCGGTGTACAGCACATTTTTCACATCTGGTCCTGCCTGGACTGGCCCAAGAGCTATGGCATGAACTATTTCCTGTTTAATTTGTTCAAAAGCTTGTCGTTGCTCAGGGCCCCATTTGAAACCATTCTTCTTCCGGGTTACATGGTAGAGAGGGCTTATTATTAGACTGTAATTCGGAATGTGCATTCGCCAGAAATCCATAACACCTAAGAAACTCTGTGTCTCCTTTTTGTTGGCTGGTGGAGACATGGCTGCTATTTTGTTGGTAATATCCATTGGGATCTGATGCCACCCATCATGCCACCTTATTCCTAAAAATTGGATTTCCTGCGCAGGCCCCTTCACCTTACTTCATTTTATGGCAAAGCCAGCCTGCAGCAGGATTTGGATTATTTTCTTCCCTTTCTCAGAAACTTCCTCTGCTGAGTTGCCCCATACAATGACGTCATCAATGTATTGCAGGTGCTCTGCGGCTTCACCCGTTTCCAGTGCAGCCTGGATCAGTCCATGGCAAATGGTGGGGCTGTGGTTCCACCCCTGGGGCAGTCGATTCCAGGTGTACTGGACGCCCCTCCAAGTGAAGGCAAACTGTGGCCTGCACTCTGCTGCCAAAGGGATCGAGAAAAATGCATTAGCTATATCAATTGTGGCATACCACTTGGCTGCCTTTGACTCCAGTTCATCTTGAAGTTCCAGCATGCCTGGCCTGGCAGCACTCATGGGCGGTGTGACTTCATTCAGGCCACGATAGTCTACCGTCAGCCTCCACTTGCCATTGGACTTCTGCACTGGCCATATGGGACTGTTAAAGGGTGAGTGGGTTCTGCTGATCACTCCCTGACCCTCCAGTTGATGAATTAGCTTGTGGATGGGAACCAGGGAGGCGCTGTTAGTGTGGTATTGCCGCCGGTGCACAGTTGTGGTAGCAGTCGGCACCTGTTGCTCTCCAACCCTCAGCAACCCTACAACAGAAGGGTCCTCCGAGAGACCAGGCAAACTAGACAATGGTTCAATTTCCTCCGCTCCCAAGGCAGCTATTCCAAAAGCCCACCGGTAACCTTTTGGGTCTTTGAAATACCCTTTCTGGAGGCAGTCTATGCCCAGGATGCACGGAGCCTCTGGCCCAGTCACAATGGGGTGCTTTTGCCACTCATTCCCAGTTAGACTTACTTCAGCATCCAACAGAGTCAACTGTTGGGATCCCCCTGTCACTCCAGAAATAGAGATCGGTTCCACCCCTTCATAGTTCGATGGCATTAGGGTACACTGTGCACCAATGTCCACTAGGGCCTTGTACTCCTGGGGGTGCGATGTGCCAGGCCATCGGATCCACACAGTCCAATACATCCTATTGTCCCTTTCCTCCACTTGGCTGGAGGCAGGGCCCCTCTAATCCTGCTCATCATATTCGCTACTCACCTCTTGCAAAAGGATTTAGAAGTCCCTTCAAGAGGATCAGAAGTGCGATCTGGCCTTTCACTTGGTCTGGGGGGCTGCCCGGAGGAAACTGGAGCAGCATTCTTTCTGGAAGAGTTCCTTTGTACAGCTGTCTTGCCTTGTAGCTCACGTACTTGTGCCCGCAGGGTTGAGGCAGTCTTCCCATCCCATTTCCTCATGTCTTCTCCGTGGTCACGCAGATAAAACCACAGGATACCTCGTGGTGTGTATGCTCTATATCCCCTCTCTGGAGCAGAAAAACGCCTACTCCTAACAGCTGAAATATGGGTCTGTGCAGGTGGGGAGTAAGATATATCCTCTTCGAGTTGCTGGACGTTCTGGGACAGTTTCTCCACAGCCGAGACAAGGCAGGAAGAAAGGCTCTCTTCATATTGCCGGAGTCGGCCTGCCACTTCATCCGCTGTGGGTGCCTCTTCACTCTTCCAGTCAATTACTGCCAGTGAGTTGGCATACGATGATGGTGCACTTTGCACAAATTTTCACCACATGGGTCAAGTATATTGGACTTCATCGGGGCCTGTGGGCAACTGTGCATTGTCTGGATCATAATAAACCATCTCCCGCATAGCTAATTCCCTCAGATATTGGATACCTCTCTCCATGGTGGTCCACTTGCCTGGCCGACATACGACATCTTCGCTGAAAGGATACCTTTCCCTCACGCTTGACAGGAGGCGCCTCCAGAGGCTGAGGGCCTGCGCCTTCTTCCCAATTGCCTGTCAATGCCCCCTTCCCTAGACAAGGATCCTAGCTGCTTGGCCTCCCTGCCCTCCAGTTCCAGGCTACTGGCCCCGTTATCCCAGCAGCGGAGCAGCCAGGTAATAATGTGCTCCCCTGGAAGGTGGCTGAAATCTTTCCGCATATCTCACAGCTCACTCAGGGACAGGGATCGGGTGATCACTTCTGGTTCTGGCTCTTGTTCTTGTTCTCGTGATGGTCCTCTTCATCGTCATCTCATCTTACTAAGCGAACCGATTTCTTTGTGTATTTCTTTTTGTGTATAGGGGTGACTGATACTGGTATGGGTTGATCTTTTGGCTCGGCTACAGTGCCTGTTGCGGGGGTTTGGGTAGCTGCAGTGCCTGTTGCAGGGGCTTGGGTAGCTGCAGTGCCTGTGGGTCCGCTCTCTCCCTCTGGATGGTGCTGTCTACTATCAAGCAGATAGTTATCAATCTATCTATGTTTGATAGATTGTGGCCAGGGCCTAGCACAGCGCAGTAAGTTGTGTCTTCTTAGAATACCCACAGCATTTTTCTTTCAAATAGTCCACCATTTTATCAGGGTCTTGCAGTTGTTCAGGAGTGAAGCTCCAAACCATCGAGGGTGAGAAGGTATCTAGATACCTGCCCATACTCTCCCACATGCCATGCCAGCCCTGACCATTCAGCCTTGGGGAAGATCCCTGGGTGGTACTCTTGAAAAGATTTTTGCTAACCCTGAACAGGAGTGGGAAAGCATTCAGGAGACCTAGCAATAGGAATATACTGGCCTGAACATTCCAAGGGTATTCAACATTCCCAAAAATTGTTGTGACCAACCAAAAGGGAAAAGGGGAGGTGAAAGAGTGCAAGAAGGTACCCCCCCCGTCTTCCCCATAGGTTGGGCGCAATTATTAATCAATTCTGAAAGACCGAGGTACGGGCATGACAGAAATGCTACATACAAGTACCAGCTCAGACTCATGACTGTCAATGATACCTTATCATAAGTCATTATTACACAATACAACAATATGAGAACACAAACCCCTCTCCCAGAGGTGATACACAGCACCACAGGGATTGCATAGACTAAACACGGGTTTACAACACAGAGCCATGTGACCAAACAGAACATCATTGTGACCAGACTGTTTCAATAACATTGTAAATGCTTGTAACAACTTTGTTTTAACACACTTGGGTCAGACTTGTCGTTATCACAACCCCTCGAGCCTCACATTGGGCGCCAAAAGGACTTACATGGTTTAGGCCCAGTCGGCAGCTGAGCACCACGCGCCGCTCGCTCACCCCTCCCCTGGCGGGATGGGAAGGAGAATGGAAAAACAACAGCAAAGCCTCAAGGGTTGGGATAAGGGCAGTTTAGTGGGACAGCAAGGGAGAGGGAAACAATCAACAACAGTACTGGTAACAGATATTCACAATGGGTGATAACAGAAAACAATTTAAAGAGGACCGGCCCGGACGCTCACCCCTTCCTGGAGCCACACCGCACCTGCCCCTGCCCGACTAGCCCCCTTTTATGGTGAGCATGACGTCACACGGTATGGAATAGCCCCCGGCCAGCTTGGCTCACCGCTCCTGGCTCCTTGTGAAATTAACTCTATCCTCGCCAGAACCAGCAAATTATCCACCCCTTATTCTATACCATCTACGTCATACCCAGATTATTTCACAGACACTATTCTCTTACTCCATGGGTCATCGCTCCAAAATGTCTGTTGAGTTCATTTAGTTGATGGCTTTGGGTTCCATCTGCCATTACAGTCTCTCAGAGCAGGAACAATGGTGCGTGCTGCTGGATTGTTGCACGCTGCATCCGGAGTTTTCACGGCTGGTGTATCTGCTATGGTCCATGCTCGCAGTCTGGACATCAAAGATGTGATGAAGTTCCTGGGCACCAGTTGAAGTCAGTTCTAGTTCCACCATCATGGCACTTTGTTCAGTTTCAAAGTCCATCCTTCATTAGTTTTGGGTGATTCTTATGGTCATGCCATTGATACAGCTATTAACATCATACAATTTAATTTATTGGCTATTTTCACCCAAAATCAAATCCCCTTGGGGTACACACCGGACTTCCCCATCTTTTCTCATCACCCACCAAGTGCGCCCTGGTCCCTGAGCAAAAGCAATCCCGCAGATCGGCTTGCCTTTGCCTGAAGCACGGATAACCCAGACTGGTTTACCCAACATATTTTTCATGTGCACTACAGGAACTTTATCCCCTTCTACTGGGCGTGGAAATTTTGATTGGGCGGGGCCAGATCGATTGGCAGATCCCCTAGTGTTAACTAACCAGGTGGCCTTTGCTAAATGTGTGTCCCAGTGTTTGAGGGTCCCACCACCCATTGCTCTCAGGGTAGTTTTTAGCAGTCCATTGTACCTTTCAATTTTCCCAGAGGCTGGTGTAGGATAGGGGATGTGATACACCCACTCAATACCATGCTCTTCGGCCCAGGCGTCTATGAGGTTGTTCCGAAAATGAGTCCCGTTGTCTGACTCAATTCTCTCTGGGGTGCCACGTCGCCACAGGACTTGCTTTTCAAGACCCAGGACAGTGTTCCGGGTGGTGGCATGGGGCACAGGAGATGTTTCCAGCCACCCAGTGGTTGCTTCCACCATTGTAAGAACGTAATGCTTGCCTTGGCGGGTTTGTGGGAGTGTGATGTAGTCGATTTGCCATGCTTCCCCATATTTATATCTCAACCATCGGCCTCCATACCACAGAGGCTTTACCTGCTTGGCTTGCTTGATTACAGCGCATGTTTCACATTGATGGATGACCTGTGAGATGGCATCCATGCTCAAGTCCACCCCTCGATCACGGGCCCATCTATATGTCGCATCTCTTCCTTGATGGCCTGAGGTGTCATGGGCCCACCGAGCTAGAAATAATTCACCCTTACGCTGCCGGTCCAAATCCACCTGAGCCACTTCAATCTGGGCAGCCTGATCCACCTGCTGGTTGTTCTGGTGTTCCTCAGTGGCCCAACTCTTGGGTACGTGGGCATCTACATGACGTACCTTTACAACTACGTTCTCTAGCCGGGCAGCAATAGCTTGCCACAATGGGGCAGCCCAGATGGGTTTGCCTCTACGCTGCCAGTTGCTCCGCTTCCACTGCTGCAACCACCCCCACAGGGCATTGGCCACCATCCACGAGCCAGTGTAGAGGTACAGCCTTGGCCACTTTTCTCTTTCAGCAATATCTAATGCCAGCTGGATGGCTATCACCTCTGCAAACTGGCTCGATTCACCTTCTCCTTGAGTTGTTTCTGCGACTCGCCATGTAGGACTCCATACACCAGCCTTACACCTCTTATGCTTTCCCATGATGCGACAGGACCCATCAGTGAACAGGGCGTATGGTTTCTCATCTTCTCTTAGTTTATTATACAGTGGGGCTTCTTCAGCATGTGTCACCTCCTCCTCTGGCGACATTCCGAAATCTTTCCCTTCTGGCCAGTCTGTGATCACTTCCAGAACTCCTGGACAATTGGGGTTTCCTATTTGAGCCCGCTGTGTAATCAGCGCAACCCACTTACTCCATGTAGCATCGGTTGCATGACGCATAGAAGGAGCCCTCTCTTTGAACATCCAGCCCAGCACTGGCAGTCGGGGTGCCACGAGGAGCTGTGCTTCACTGCCAATCACCTCTGAAGCAGCTCAAACTCCTTCACAGGCTGCCAATATCTCCTTTTCCGTTGGAGTGTAGTGGGCCTCGGATCCTCTATATCCCCAGCTCCAAAACCCCAGGGGTCGACCTCGCGTCTCCCCGGTGCTTTCTGCCAGAGACTCCAGGTAGGGCCATTCTCCCCGGCTGCGGTGTACAGCACATTTTTCACATCTGGTCCTGCCTGGACTGGCCCAAGAGCTATGGCATGAACTATTTCCTGTTTAATTTGTTCAAAAGCTTGTCGTTGCTCAGGGCCCCATTTGAAACCATTCTTCTTCCGGGTTACATGGTAGAGAGGGCTTACTATCAAACTGAAATTCGGAATGTGCATTCGCCAGAAATCCATAACACCTAAGAAACTCTGTGTCTCCTTTTTGTTGGCTGGTGGAGACATGGCTGCTATTTTGTTGGTAATATCCATTGGGATCTGATGCCACCCATCATGCCACCTTATTCCTAAAAATTGGATTTCCTGCGCAGGCCCCTTCACCTTACTTCATTTTATGGCAAAGCCAGCCTGCAGCAGGATTTGGATTATTTTCTTCCCTTTCTCAGAAACTTCCTCTGCTGAGTTGCCCCATACAATGACGTCATCAATGTATTGCAGGTGCTCTGCGGCTTCACCCGTTTCCAGTGCAGCCTGGATCAGTCCATGGCAAATGGTGGGGCTGTGGTTCCACCCCTGGGGCAGTCGATTCCAGGTGTACTGGACGCCCCTCCAAGTGAAGGCAAACTGTGGCCTGCACTCTGCTGCCAAAGGGATCGAGAAAAATGCATTAGCTATATCAATTGTGGCATACCACTTGGCTGCCTTTGACTCCAGTTCATCTTGAAGTTCCAGCATGCCTGGCCTGGCAGCACTCATGGGCGGTGTGACTTCATTCAGGCCACGATAGTCTACCGTCAGCCTCCACTTGCCATTGGACTTCTGCACTGGCCATATGGGACTGTTAAAGGGTGAGTGGGTTCTGCTGATCACTCCCTGACCCTCCAGTTGATGAATTAGCTTGTGGATGGGAACCAGGGAGGCTCTGTTAGTGTGGTATTGCCGCCGGTGCACAGTTGTGGTAGCAGTCGGCACCTGTTGCTCTCCAACCCTCAGCAACCCTACAACAGAAGGGTCCTCCGAGAGACCAGGCAAACTAGACAATGGTTCAATTTCCTCCGCTCCCAAGGCAGCTATTCCAAAAGCCCACCGGTAACCTTTTGGGTCTTTGAAATACCCTTTCTGGAGGCAGTCTATGCCCAGGATGCACGGAGCCTCTGGCCCAGTCACAATGGGGTGCTTTTGCCACTCATTCCCAGTTAGACTTACTTCAGCATCCAACAGAGTCAACTGTTGGGATCCCCCTGTCACTCCAGAAATAGAGATCGGTTCCACCCCTTCATAGTTCGATGGCATTAGGGTACACTGTGCACCAATGTCCACTAGGGCCTTGTACTCCTGGGGGTGCGATGTGCCAGGCCATCGGATCCACACAGTCCAATACATCCTATTGTCCCTTTCCTCCACTTGGCTGGAGGCAGGGCCCCTCTAATCCTGCTCATCATATTCGCTACTCACCTCTTGCAAAAAGGATTTAGAAGTCCCTTCAAGAGGATCAGAAGTGCGATCTGGCCTTTCACTTGGTCTGGGGGGCTGCCCGGAGGAAACTGGAGCAGCATTCTTTCTGGAAGAGTTCCTTTGTACAGCTGTCTTGCCTTGTAGCTCACGTACTTGTGCCCGCAGGGTTGAGGCAGTCTTCCCATCCCATTTCCTCATGTCTTCTCCGTGGTCACGCAGATAAAACCACAGGATACCTCGTGGTGTGTATGCTCTATATCCCCTCTCTGGAGCAGAAAAACGCCTACTCCTAACAGCTGAAATACGGGTCTGTGCAGGTGGGGAGTAAGATATATCCTCTTCGAGTTGCTGGACGTCCTGGGACAGTTTCTCCACAGCCGAGACAAGGCAGGAAGAAAGGCTCTCTTCATATTGCCGGAGTCGGCCTGCCACTTCATCCGCTGTGGGTGCCTCTTCACTCTTCCAGTCAATTACTGCCAGTGAGTTGGCATACGATGATGGTGCACTTTGCACAAATTTTCACCACATGGGTCAAGTATATTGGACTTCATCGGGGTCTGTGGGCAACTGTGCATTGTCTGGATCATAATAAACCATCTCCCGCATAGCTAATTCCCTCAGATATTGGATACCTCTCTCCATGGTGGTCCACTTGCCTGGCCGACATACGACATCTTCGCTGAAAGGATACCTTTCCCTCACGCTTGACAGGAGGCGCCTCCAGAGGCTGAGGGCCTGCGCCTTCTTCCCAATTGCCTGTCAATGCCCCCTTCCCTAGACAAGGATCCTAGCTGCTTGGCCTCCCTGCCCTCCAGTTCCAGGCTACTGGCCCCGTTATCCCAGCAGCGGAGCAGCCAGGTAATAATGTGCTCCCCTGGAAGGTGGCTGAAATCTTTCCGCATATCTCACAGCTCACTCAGGGACAGGGATCGGGTGATCACTTCTGGTTCTGGCTCTTGTTCTTGTTCTCGTGATGGTCCTCTTCATCGTCATCTCATCTTACTAAGCGAACCGATTTCTTTGTGTATTTCTTTTTGTGTATAGGGGTGACTGATACTGGTATGGGTTGATCTTTTGGCTCGGCTACAGTGCCTGTTGCGGGGGTTTGGGTAGCTGCAGTGCCTGTTGCAGGGGCTTGGGTAGCTGCAGTGCCTGTGGGTCCGCTCTCTCCCTCTGGATGGTGCTGTCTACTATCAAGCAGATAGTTATCAATCTATCTATGTTTGATAGATTGTGGCCAGGGCCTAGCACAGCGCAGTAAGTTGTGTCTTCTTAGAATACCCACAGCATTTTTCTTTCAAATAGTCCACCATTTTATCAGGGTCTTGCAGTTGTTCAGGAGTGAAGCTCCAAACCATCGAGGGTGAGAAGGTATCTAGATACCTGCCCATACTCTCCCACATGCCATGCCAGCCCTGACCATTCAGCCTTGGGGAAGATCCCTGGGTGGTACTCTTGAAAAGATTTTTGCTAACCCTGAACAGGAGTGGGAAAGCATTCAGGAGACCTAGCAATAGGAATATACTGGCCTGAACATTCCAAGGGTATTCAACATTCCCAAAAATTGTTGTGACCAACCAAAAGGGAAAAGGGGAGGTGAAAGAGTGCAAGAAGGTATCCCCCCCGTCTTCCCCATAGGTTGGGCGCAATTATTAATCAATTCTGAAAGACCGAGGTACGGGCATGACAGAAATGCTACATACAAGTACCAGCTCAGACTCATGACTGTCAATGATACCTTATCATAAGTCATTATTACACAATACAACAATATGAGAACACAAACCCCTCTCCCAGAGGTGATACACAGCACCACAGGGATTGCATAGACTAAACACGGGTTTACAACACAGAGCCATGTGACCAAACAGAACATCATTGTGACCAGACTGTTTCAATAACATTGTAAATGCTTGTAACAACTTTGTTTTAACACACTTGGGTCAGACTTGTCGTTATCACTGTTAAAGAAAAATTCTACCAAACGTGAGTTACCCTAGGTATGCTTTATTGCAGCGCTGGATGCACGGGGGAAATAGCTCCACCAAACGTGCATGCCAGGTGATCACCAACATACAGGTTATATAGAATCAAAATATACATATTCATTATTTTTCCGAGAAAAGGCAGTCCTATGATAATCATTTCTTGGAATCCATTTCCATATTCTCCTCCCCATCACGCATGCTCAGTGATTTGAGTTGGTGGTCCTCAGGGGTCTCTGGTGGTCGTCAGTGGTCTCGCACCCGTGTCCGTTGGATGACCCTCTTCTTGCAGGCATGCGCAGTATCCTCGCTGTGGATACGCTTGTCCCTTACAACTTACTTCATAAGATTAATATTCCCGGGCCTATTGTCCGGTTGGGTAGGGACTGTACAAGGAACGTAGCAGCATTGTACATTGCCATGGTCAGTTAGCTATTACCTTGATTACAAACCCCTTTCCCACGATTATAGGCTTTAAAATAGTTCTAGGCCTTAAGCAGCTTTCTAGTTAATGTAAGTTTTCTTATAGCTAAGCTTCTATATTTTTACAATTCCCTCCTTTTGTTTTCATTGCATCCCTGCAATTATTTATATCTCCAAGCTCCTTGTAATTTTGCTACTATACTAGAAAAACAGGTTATGCAACATTGAAAAATCACTGTTATACATACAATCCCTATGATCACTAAGGCTGCTACAGCAAACACCTTTTTGAGCCACACAGATAAATCAGGAGCCCAGGAAGTCAACCACGACACAGTATCGGTAAAACCCCAAGATGTATCGTCTTTTTGTACTTGTCGCATTTGAGCATAAAAGGAGGTTAATAACACCATGTAAGGTCCTTCCCATTTGGGCTCAAATCTATTTTTCCGTTTAAAATTCTTTATATACACTTTATCCCCTGGTTGAATATTATGTACCTGAATTTCAGGTGTTATCCCTTGATACCAATAAGCATGATTTCGTAATTGCATAAAAGAATTTTGCAAATACAATAAATACTGAGTTACCTGTTCATCTCCATCCAAAAGGCTTGTTTTTGCTGGAATATAAGTTCCAGGTACTGCTAAAATTCTCCCAAATAAAACTTCTGCTGGAGATACACCTACTGGTTGCCTTGGTGTACTTCTAATGTCCCAAAGTACTAAATTTAATGCTTCTGGCCACTTCAAGCCAGTTTGTTTACAAGTCTTAACTAATTTGTCTTTGATCGTCCTATTCATCCTTTCTACTTGTCCTGATGATTGTGGATGATAAGGTGTGTGCAATTGCATCTTGATATTTAATGAATGATAAATTTGCACTAAAATTGCGGCAGAGAAATGTGCTCCCCTGTCCGAGTCAATTATTTCAGGAACTCCATATCTAGGTATTATCTCTTTCAACAGAGCTTTAACCACTGCTTTTGAGTCATTTTTTCGAGTTGGGAAAGCCTCCACCCAGCCCGAAAGCTGATCAATGATCACAAGTAAATAAGCATATCCCATAGCCCTAGGCATCTCCGCGTAGTCAATTTGTAGTTTTTGAAAAGGATACGTTGCTGGAGGTCGCTTTCCTGCTGGTGCCTTGATTTTCAAAGAGGCATACTGTTTGCACAGTCGACACCCTTCGCAAACTCTCTTAATAGCAGCATAAATCCCTGGTGCTGCCCACAGTCTCTGTACTCTCAAAGCTATATTCTCAGGTCCACCATGGGTTTTCTCATGGTGCCATCGCGCGATTGGTATTAAATACCTTTTTGGGAGTAATGGTTTCCCCCCTAGAGTCCATTGTCCATTCTGCTGCTCAGCTCCCAGCTTCTCCCAGAGCTGTCTTTCTTCCTCAGGAAGTTCCTCATACAGCTTTTGCGTGTCTGGCAATTCCCGGTCGAGCTCTCCTTGATGGGTCAGTGTCATTGCAAAGGTGACTTGTCGGGCTGCCGCTTTTGCAGCCTGGTCCGCAAGCTCGTTCCCTTTTGCCAATTGATTCTCTTGGTTGGTGTGTGCTTTAATATATATCACTGCTAATTCAGATGGTAATTGGATTGCCTCCAAAAGTTCTTTAATCTGTTGTCCATGGGCGATCGTTTTACCTGCTGATGTGAGAAATCCCCTTTCTTTCCAAAGCATACCTGTAGCATGACAAACTCCAAACGCATACTTAGAGTCAGTATACAAATTAACCCGTATTCCGATCGCATATTGTGCAGCTTTCGTGAGGGCGACGATCTCTGCGCCTTGAGCACCTAGAGTGGGAGGCAAAGGTCCTGCTAACAATACCTTAGTTTCCGTGGTAACAGCAAACCCAGTACATTTCCATCCTTCTTCATAATAGGAGGAGCCGTCGGTAAACAAGTTCATATCTGGGTTATCCAAAGGCTGATCTCGTAGGTCGTCTCGTGGTTTGCTCGTCATTTTGATCACCTGTTCACAATCATGTTCATCCTTTTCTCCATCCGTGGGCAGTGGCATTAAGGTAGCAGGACTCAAAGTGTTACATCTTTCCAATCTTAAATTGTCAGCAAGCAAAAGTATTAGTTCATATTTATGTGCTCTTTGTGGAGAAAGTGCTTTCTCGGCATATTGTTTCAATAATATTTCAACTTCATGTGGCACACAGACTACTAGGGGATGTCCCAAGACTATGTTCCGGCTTTTTTCCACTAACTCAGCAGCAGTAGCCACAGCTCTTATGCAAAACGGAGTTCCTCTTGCTACTGAATCTAATGTGCAAGAATAATAGGCTATAGGTCTTTCATGTGGCCCTAAAGTTTGAACTAAAACTCCATTTGCTGTTCCTTTGTTTTCTGTGCAATAAAGTTTAAAGGGTTTAGAATAGTCTGGAAGCCCCAAAGCTGGAGCTTGCATTAATGCTTCCTTTAATGCACGAAAGGCTTTTTCTCGTTCAGGACCCCAAGCTATTGGTTCCACTTCCTCATTTTTCGTTGCCTCATTAAGAGGTTTTGCTATTTCACTGAATCCAGGAATCCATGGCCTACAATATCCTACTTGTCCTAAAAATCCCCTTAATTGTTTCTTTGTTACTGGTCTGGGAATTTCTTGTATAGCTCTTACCCGTTCTGGATCTACTTCTCTCCTCCCTGGTTTAAGAATAAACCCCAGATACTTTACCTGTTGTTGACAGAGTTGCAGTTTGGATAGAGATGCACGGTGACCCTTTTTTGCAAGGTGGATGCACAAATATTCAGTATCCCGCATACAATCTTCAGCCGTATGGCTTGCTAGTAACAAATCATCAACATATTGAATCAAAACAGAACCCCCAGAAAATTTTAAGTCTCTTAGATCGTTTCTGAGAATTTGAGAAAAGATGGTTGGTGAACTAGTAAACCCTTGTGGCAAGCGTGTCCAAGTCAACTGTTTTCCTTGCCAAGTGAAGGCAAAAATCAATTGACTTTCTTCAGCAATAGGTATACTGAAAAATGCTCCTGTTAAATCCAAAACAGTAAAATATTGTGCCCATACAGGTATTTGGGTAAGAATTAAATTTGGGTCAGGGACAACAGGGTGTGGGGAAATTACATGCTCATTTACTGGACGGAGATCTTGAACAAATCTATATTCTGGATCCCCATCTTTATCTAATCGATGTTTACTTACTGGCAAGATTGGAGTATTATATGGACTTTGACATTCCTTGAGTATTCCTTTTTCTAAGAAAACTGCAATCTGTTTTTGAATACTTGGGATAGCCTCATCTGCAATCGGGTACTGTTTAATTGATGGAGGTGACCCTCCTTTTGTTTTAATTATTACCGGTTCCGCAGATAACAATAATCCTATATCATCACCAGAGCTGCTCCATAGTTCCCGGGGAACTGCTTCAAGTCCTTTTGGAATTTTAAAAGCTGATTCTTCTTCTTGTGGAATTTGCACAATTTCTGATCCCATGATTATTAACTTGATTCCAGCCGGAGCAAGGAGTATTTGAGTACCAAATTCCTGCAAAAGATCACGTCCTAGCAAAGACACAGGTGAATTTGGAGATATCACAAATCTTCCCCATACCATTTTCTCTGCAATGATAATTGGAAGTGGGGTTGAAATATATTTTATTTCTTGTCCAACAACCCCTCTTATAAGTACCTTCTCTTTAGAAATCAATGTTTGTGGGAGTGCGTAATTTAAAAGGGACAAAGTTGCTCCTGTGTCTACTAAAAATTCAACAAAAAGTCCGTTTACCTTTGCAGTAATTTGTCCATACTCATTTACCTTCACTCCTTCATTCGACATTTTCGCAGTCCTTCGGTAAGCATGGAATTCAGCTCATTAATTTTCTATTGTGAGTGAGGGCGCGGTGGATACGGTGGATTTGATCCTCGTCCAGCACTTACTGGGCGGAGTGGGCACTCTCGCTGGATATGTCCTATATTCCCACAATAAAAACACTCTAAAGTATTAGGATTAGATTGGTTAAGAGAAGAAAGAAAGGGAGCCCTTCCCCCACGTCCCCTTCCTCTTGGCGTTCCCCTTGAAATTCCACGTCCCCTCCCTCTTGATTGATAATTCTGTGTAATTGCTGCAGCCAACAAACTAATTTCTCTCTCTTTTTCCTGTCGCTCTCGTTTTCTTTCCTGTTTATTTCTCTCGTTCTCTCTCTTTTGTTTTTCTTCATCTCTACCATCAAAAACAAATGCAGCAATACTCAGTATTTTAGTCAGGGTTTCCCCTTGCCACCCAGGCATGTGCTTTTTAAAATACTTATTTATATCAGGAGAAGACTGCTCCACAAATACACTAATAGCCAATGGTTCTTGAAAATTTTCTCTAGTCATTCCCCCGTATTTCAACAAGGTAGTTTTCAATCTTATCCAATAATCGCTGGGGTGTTCATCAGGTTTTTGTCTGCATTCAAGGACCTTTGTCCAATTTGTAACTCTTTCGCCACATTGCCGTATGGCCTCCAATAATTGTCCAATGGCTGCCCGATAAGCTTGCATTCCATCGGTTGTGGCTAAATTCCAATTAGGGTCCTCAGTGGGCCAGGGATTTAATCCTTGACCCCTCTGAGCAATTTCTCGGTCCTTTTGAAAAATTTTATCTCGCTCATCCATCTGGAATAGTTCTCTTAACAAAGTTTTCATGTCACTCCAATTAGGTGTATAATCAGTGACTATTCCAGATAGCATTTGCGCACATTTTTCCGCATCATCTCTTAATCTTGGCATTTTGCTTTGCCACATAATCAAATCACCTTGTTTCCAAGGTTCGTGGCGCATCACAGCAGTCACTGCAGGAACTTCAGGAGGAGCTCCTGGTCCTGCTCTGGGATTTGGGATGTAATCCAATTTCATGGGAAACATCCCTGCTTGGGGAAGGTCAGTTTCCTCGGCCTCAGGGGCAGAGGGAAGTGGGCTTACCTGTGGTTTAGATGGCTTACGTCTTTGACAAGACCAATCATACCAAATATACCAATAATCAATATTTTGACTTGCAGTATCTTCTAAAATAGTCCTTAAAAACTTTAACTTATGGGGCTTAAAAGTTCCTTTGGGAGGCCAAATATCCATAGGTCCTCCCCCTCGAGTTCGAGTTAGGAATGGCCATTCCTCCTGACACAACACAATCAGTCTTTTCTTTTGCAAAGTCTGTGCCCCATAAACCTTATTCCAATTTTCCAAAACCTCAGCAAGGGGCGTCCCCCTTTCAACGCTGGGTGTATTTCCCATTTCTTACTTCTTTTCCTCTTACCAAATCTTTTAGCAAGTTTAAACACAAGAGTACTCCCAGTATCGTCTGGAAAGACCCGTGTCCAAGTCTCTTAGGTGAACTCACCTATTTTTGCCGGCAACAAGCGTTGGTCACAGGTTTGTCCAGAGAATTAACTGGTGCTCCTTCCTCTTGCGTCCTAGGGTCCCATCTGGGTCGCCATCTGTTAAAGAAAAATTCTACCAAACGTGAGTTACCCCAGGTATGCTTTATTGCAGCGCTGGATGCACGGGGGAAATAGCTCCACCAAACGTGCATGCCAGGTGATCACCAACATACAGGTTATATAGAATCAAAATATACATATTCATTATTTTTCCGAGAAAAGGCAGTCCTATGATAATCATTTCTTGGAATCCATTTCCATATTCTCCTCCCCATCACGCATGCTCAGTGATTTGAGTTGGTGGTCCTCAGGGGTCTCTGGTGGTCGTCAGTGGTCTCGCACCCGTGTCCGCTGGATGACCCTCTTCTTGCAGGCATGCGCAGTATCCTCGCTGTGGATACACTTGTCCCTTACAACTTACTTCATAAGATTAATATTCCCGGGCCTATTGTCCGGTTGGGTAGGGACTGTACAAGGAACGTAGCAGCATTGTACATTGCCATGGTCAGTTAGCTATTACCTTGATTACAAACCCCTTTCCCACGATTATAGGCTTTAAAATAGTTCTAGGCCTTAAGCAGCTTTCTAGTTAATGTAAGTTTTCTTATAGCTAAGCTTCTATATTTTTACAATCACAACCCCTCGAGCCCCACATTGGGCGCCAAAAGGACTGACATGGTTTAGGCCCAGTCGGCAGCTGAGCACCACGCGCCGCTCGCTCACCCCTCCCCCGGCGGGATGGGAAGGAGAATGGAAAAACAACGGCAAAGCCTCAAGGGTTGGGATAAGGGCAGTTTAGTGGGACAGCAAGGGAGAGGGAAACAATCAACAACAGTACTGGTAACAGATATTCACAATGGGTGATAACAGAAAACAATTTAAAGAGGACCGGCCCAGACGCTCACCCCTTCCTGGAGCCACACCGCACCTGCCCCTGCCCGACTAGCCCCCTTTTATGGTGAGCATGACGTCACACGGTATGGAATAGCCCCTGGCCAGCTTGGCTCACCGCTCCTGGCTCCTTGTGAAATTAACTCTATCCTCGCCAGAACCAGGACACCACTGTCCATTACATTTTTAACAGAAAATGTTGTATCAGTCCCTGGAAATTCATCAATGTGCTTGTTCACTGGAAAGCGTGTTTCACAAAGGCTAGGTGTCATACATAGTTCAGAATAGCTACCTTTGACTTCCACATTGCTGCAACTGGAATATACTAGTTAAGCTCCACATGCAGCTATTGCAACATTACTTAAATGGAGTAGAGATTACCCTGTGAATAACAGCAAGGTCAGTCTCTTGTAACTCTCTAATTAGTGATAATTTCTGCATACTAATTGGGTGAATGCCAGTAAAGAATCAGTAAGCCCACTCTGGTAGAGATTCAGTAAAAGTAATGCAGATGAAAACTGCATCTGTGCCTTTTTAAAATCAGTTAGAATTTGTTGCTGGACTTTTCATTTTACCCAGTGAATAGTAGGGTGGTAAATGTTATCTTAATTCATATTCACAGAAGTCTTCATCCACTGAAATACTCTCACTCCCTACTGCAACTGCTGAGCCTTTTACAGGGGCTAGGCAGTAATGATCTGATGTACAGATGTACATCATCCTCATTTCAGCTGCTGTCCAAAGGCAGCTTGCTAGAGTCACTGTTGTCATCACTGCTCATAACAGATAACCAGAGAAAATGACTTAACAGCTTTTAAGGATACTGAATATCCAAAAGCTAAAATAAACCACCTTAATTACCAGAGGCTGGGGAAATGCAACAGGCCAGTTGACTAAGCTTGGATTAGCAGAGTGAAAACTCTGCTATTTAGTACTCAGTCCACACTGGTTAGATTTCAACTTTAATCTTTTTTGTGTAATGGAACGGAAACAAGGATCACATCCAGATGTACACATCAGCAGATACCATAAGCATCTAACACTTTGTAGTATCTCTTTCCATAGCATGGAGCTGACATATGCCCTGATGCAAGCCTCTGCCTTTTCCTGTCTTCATGCAAACACACCAAGTGCCCCATACAGAAAGGGAAGAGCAGCCAAGAAAGTGAAGATTTCACTCATCTGTGATTGTCAATGGTCTGGCGGAGAGAGAGCCAAGGTCCCTACTTATTTATTACCCCATTCTTACACTATTCCCCTGTGCCTCTGTGCCACTGCTTACATGCAAGAAAACAAATTCAGGGGAGCTCCTTGTCCCACTCCATGGATGCACAGTAACAGAAGTTTTCTATGAGAGGTAACAGCTGTTCTTTCTCATCTGCTCCACAATAATGGCTTTCAGATAGCCCCAATATAGAACGTGTTTTATTCTTGTTCAAGTCGAACCTTACACTGCACAAACATTAGTTGTATTGATGGGAACTGACATAACCATTCAAGCCAAACTACAATGGCAAATCTTTCAGTGCTTCTGGGTTCAGCAATTGGTAAGCATAAATCTAGAGCTTTTGGTGCAAAACTCTTTTAGCCATCTGTTCTATAAGGGCAGACTCAAATTTATGGAGACATTCAAAGTGCATATTGTGGAAACAAGGAAGTATAAGCATGATCTCACCATTTCATAAATGTTCACAAATCTTTCTCCCTTTTGAATTTTGCACTTCATACTTTTTTGGGGCTAAGACAAAAACTGTTGACTATACGTCTGCTTCTCTGTTGGTTGCTTTCTTGATTTGATTGTCTTTATCAAACCTCAAAGCTGAAAATAAACTCAATGTGCTTATCTTGTTGACATTTAGATTACGTCAGAGAAAACTTCATGTGATAGCAAGTTTACCAAGCCTATACACACTGTATCTATCTGCAAGGCTTAGCAGAAATAGCCTGAAGTAACAAAGGCAAGCAGCAGTCACAGCAGCATCAGACAATTACTCCACAGTGAACATTTCATTCAATACAACTTCGTCAGTTTGTATTTTCTGCTTCTATTTGTGCCTAGGAAACATTTTCCCTCCAAATATCTGGCATTTGTCCTTTTGTACAATATGTGAGTATCAATTTCCTTGGCTGGCTGGCAGAATTTCTTCCAGCATGCCTTTGTTAAAGTTTGGACCCAAAATGGGGTAACATGTATTCCCCTTTACAAGCAACCTCTTTTTACTCAGCTATACCTGCTACGCACAATTTATTTGAAATAATTCTTGGCTAAAGGTTTGTTCCAAATTTCACATACTTCTGATCCTGTGTGTAATGCATCTTCTACGCACTTATCCATCTTTTTTGCTTTTGATCATAAAAGCTCAAAGTTAAAGAATAAATAGAAAGGAAAAAAACTCTGCACACATATTTTAAAAATCAGAAAAAAAGCTTTGACTCTTCATACACAAAATCACATGGACAATCAGGTGACAAAATGATCATGTTTGGTTGCATTACTCCAAGTGAAAAGTCAAAGCAGGTAGCTCCTACACCAGGAACAAATAAAGGAAAGTTTTTACACTCTTTCCTCACCTCCTTTGTACCCACTGTATAGCTATGAAAGCTGTGAGAATATTCAAAGTAGGGTATAAACTACACTTTTGCATGAGACTTTGGTGAAGAGAGGCCAGGCTCTTAGGCTGGGTACTTGAGGTACCTTCTGCACATCAGATAGAGGAGTAGTTCCCTTCTTTTGCACCATAGGGAGTGTTCTGGCTCTGCCTATTATTTTGGTACTTTCAGAAGCTACATATGATCTCCCAGTGTCACAGTGCCACTTAAATTCTAGGATCTCAAAGCTACTTCATTTTCTAAAAGAAAAGACATGAAGATCTCTGCTCTGCTTGGATTCTGCCCATTGAAAAAACCAATGTCTCTTTCAACATGGATCTCTCAAAAAAGTAAAAAAAAAACAACCCCAAACACAAACACTCTGTGTAATTAATTATAAAACAGAAATGTAGCTTTGTCAAATAATCCATGTTTTCTTGCTTCCAGGAATCCTGTTAAATGGACTTGTTTTATTGATGTGATTTGTGGTGATGAAACGCATTTCAGTGATGTGAAATGGCTGTTACATGGGAAGTATAATCTCATCTCTAGAAAAGCAAAGGCTCCCTATCTCCAAAGCTGTCTATTCAACATATTTTTATGGCTTGGCCTTCATTCTGTAATAATACTAGCAGCAATGTTGTCCTGTTCCTAAAACAATAAGTAAAATTTCCCTTATTCTTTCATAAAATGTCATGAACTTTTCATTTTAATTTCTGTGTTGGTTTTGCATGGCAAGGTTTTGGTAGCGGGGGGGCTACAGGGGTGGCTTCTGTGAGAAGCTGCTAGAAGCTTCCCCTGTGTCTGATAGAGCCAATGCCAGCCGGCTCCAAGACGGACCCGCCGCTGGCCAAGGCCAAGCCAATCAGCGCCTCTGTGATAACATATCTAAGAAAGAGAAAAACAGTTAGCGCTTTTGCAGCCAGAGAGAGGAGTGAGAAGATGTAAGAACATCTGCAGACACCAAGGTCAGTGAAGAAGGAGGGGGAGGAGGTGCTCCAGGCGCCAGAGCAAGATTCCCCTGCAGCCCGTGGTGAAGACTCATGGTGAAGCAGGCTGTCCCCCTGCAGCCCATGGAGGGAGGATGAGGGGGTGTAGTGATTCCACCTGCAGCCCGTGGAGGACCCCACGCCGGAGCAGGTGGAGACACCTGAAGGAGGCTGTGGCCCCGTGGGAAGCCCGCGCTGGAGCAAGCTCCTGGCAGGACCTGTGGATCCGTGGAGAGAGGAGCCCATGCCAGAGCAGGTTTGCTGGCAGGACTTGTGACCCCGTGGGGGACCCACGCTGGAGCAGTTTGCTCCTGAAGGTCTGCACCCCGTGGGAGAGACTCATGTTGGAGAAGGCCGTGAAGGACTGTCTCCTGTGAGAGGGACTCCATGCTGGAGCAGGGGAATGATGAGAGGAGTCCTCCCCCTGAGGATGAAGAAGCGACAGAAACACCGCGTGAGGAACTGACCGTAACCCCCACTCCCCGTCCCCCTCTGCTGCTGAGGGGGGCAGAGGTTGAAGCCGGGAGTGAAGTTGAGCCCGGGAAGATGGGAGGGGTGGGGGGAGGTGTTTTTAAGATTTGGTTTTATTTCTCATTCCTCTACTCTGTTTTGCTTAGTAATAAATAAGATGAATTCCCTCTCTAAGTTCGGTCTGTTTTGCTCGTGATGATAATTAGAGAATGATCTCTCCCTGTCCTTATCTCGACCCGTAAGTTTCCTTTCATTGTACCTTTTCTCCCCTGTCTAATGAAAGAGGGGAGTGATAGAGCGGCTCTGGTGGGCACCTGGCCCTCAGCCAGGGTCAACCCACCACAGTCTTTTTTGGCGCCCAACGTGGGGCTTGACAACGGCAGTTTAGTATTAAGAGTGCTACAGCTATAGTAGTTATTAAGTTGCAAGCTCCTGTGCAGGTCACGGGGTTTGTTAGCTGTGCTGCTTATCTCTATTTTGCTAAACTTAGGAACATGCTGATACAAACAATGGCTGCTCTGTGCTTTGGCCTAGTGTTGATGATCTTACTGTGCTGGGGTAGCTATTTCGTGGGGAGGATGAAGGAACTTGGGAGCATGCTAGTACAAACAATGGTTATGTGCATGGCCCTGGCATCGATGTTATTGCTGTGCTGGGGGAGCTATCTTGTGGAGATGATGGGGGAATACATCTCTCTCTCTCTCTACCTGCTTTTGACGTGGATGGTTTCATTATGCAGGCTCCTAAGGTCCTTGTTCACCCTTATGTAAGCTCATTAATATTACTAATTAATACTGCTGGCATATTACGGGTGTTGTGGAGTTTGGTTTTGTCCTGGTTTAAGGGGAGACAACTTTTAAGTGAGGCAATACTGAAACGTGCCCTGAGGCAGCCAGTCCCCGGGTGGCAGGGTGTGTGGAAGGATTTGGGCAGGTTCCTAGGGCGATTATCACCTCCTATAGCCTGGAACTTCACACCTGAACAGGCAAGCAATCCCAGCAAACTGACACGCCACCTGATAGAAGGGTGTCTTGCCTACCCCAATGAAAACCAACAGCTTCTAGCACTGTACTGGGGCCTGGCCTGGGCCTATCGAGCCACAGTGCAGAACTCTCAGAGGACTGTGGTTGAGGAAGGCACCCAAACTGCAGCTGAGGACACCGTGGCTGAGATAGGGACACAAACAGTAACAACTACAGTAATTGCCCCAGTAGTAAAAAAGAAACAGTGGACCAGGAGGTCAACAGGTCCCTATCATCGATTAGTAAGGGAAGAGGAAGAAGAGGAGGAGAGGTTTGAGCAGGAAGCTGGTCCTTCAGCAAAGAAGCGGGAGGAAGGAGTGAGAGAAATAAGACAAGAAGCAGAAACTACCCGGTCTCTGACCTCATCCGAACTTCGAGATATGCGGAAAGATTACAGCCGCCAGCCTGGTGAGTGGATTGCTGCCTGGCTGCTTCGATGCTAGGATAATGGGGCCGACAGTCAGCAACTGGAAGGCAGGGAAGCCCAACAGCTGGGATCCCTAGCTAGAAACCGAGGAATTGAGAGGGGAATTGGAAAAGAGACAGCAATTTGCAGTCTCTGGAGACGGCTGCTTTCAAGTGCGAGAGCAAGATACCCATTCAAGGAAGATCTTGTTAACTCTCCAGGAAAGTGGACCACCGCAGATGAAGGCATCCAGTACCTGAGAGAACTAGCGGTGTTGGAAGTCATCTATAGTGATCTAGATGATGAGGAGGTCTCCAAAGATCCAGAGGATGTCCTGTGCACACGGGCCATGTGGAGGAAGGTGATTCAAAGTGCCCCAGCATCGTATTCTAACAGCTTGGCAGCAATGTATTTCCCAGATATGGACACACCAACTGTGGAGAAGGTGTCTGCTTGGCTTCAGAACTTTGAAGAAAACCTCTGTACCACCTCCTCCTCCCTACGGGCCAGCACGTCGGCTGTCAGAGGTACCCCAAGAAATCAGTCATCTCCTGCTCCGGTCAGAGGGAAAGGGAGCCCCAGGCATATGCCACGTGGTACACTCTGGTTTTGCCTGCGTGACCAAGGGGAGGACATGAGGAAGTGGGACGGTGAACCCACCTTTAAGTTGGAAGCCCGTGTTCGTGAACTAAGAGGGAAGACAGCTGTTAAGAAGGGGACACCCAAGAAGGCCGTCAGTGTAGTTGCTACAGAGACACGAGAAGGCAAACAGCGATCTCGCAGATGTAAAACTAAAATCACCTCCCTTGATCCTGGTGAGGGGACATCTGGTCTGTCACCGCGAGGGTCAGACAGTGAATACTCTGACCAGGAACAGGAATAGAGGGTCCCTGCCTTCGGCCAGGAGGAGGAAAGGGATGACCGGGTATACTGGACTGTGTGGATTCGATGGCCTGGCACATCAGACCCACAGAAGTATAAGGCTTTGGTAGACACTGGTGCACAGTGTATACTGATACCATCAGGGTATAGGGGCACAGAACCCATCCGGATCTCTGGAGTGACAGGGGGATGCCAAGAACTGTCCGTATTGGAGGCTGAGGTGAGCTTAACAGGGGACAAGTGGGAGAAGCACCCCATTGTGACTGGCCCGGAGGCCCCTTGTATCCTTGGCATAGATTACCTCAGGAGAGGGTACTTCAAGGACCCAAAGGGGTACCGATGGGCTTTCAGTGTAGCCACTGTGAACACAGAGAAGATCAAACAGTTATCTACCCTGTCTGGTCTCTCAGAAGATCCCTTTGTTGTGGGATTGCTGCAAGTTGAAGAACAACAGGTGCCAATTGCTACCAGGACAGTGCACCGGCGGCAATATCGCACAAATCGAGACTCCCTGGCTCCCATCCATGAGCTGATTCATCAACTGGAGAACCAGGGAGTCATCAGCAAGACTCATTCACCTTTTAATAGTCCCATATGGCCAGTGCAAAAGTCTGATGGAGGGTGGAGGTTAACGGTGGACTATCGTGGGCTAAACGAAGTGACACCACCACTGAGTGCTGCTGTACCAGACATGTTAGAGCTCCAATATGAATTGGAGTCAAAAGCAGCCACGTGGTATGCTACAATTGACATCGCTAATGCATTCTTTTCAATTCCTTTGGCAGCCGAATGCAGGCCACAGTTTGCTTTCACTTGGAGAGGTGTTCAATACACCTGGAATCGACTGCCCCAGGGGTGGAAGCATAGTCCTACTATTTGTCATGGACTAATCCAAACTGCACTGGAAGAGGGTGGTGCCCCTGAACATCTACAATACATCGATGACATCATTGTGTGAGGCAATAAGGCAGAAGAAGTATTCGAGAAGGGAAAAAGAGTAATTCAGATTCTTCTGAAAGCTGGTTTCGCCATAAAGAAAAGCAAGGTCAAGGGACCTGCACAAGAGATCCAGTTTTTGGGAATAAAATGGCAGGATGGATGTCGTCATGTGCCTATGGATGTGGTTAACAAGATAGCAGCTATGTCTCCACCAGCTAACAAGAAGGAGACACAAGCCTTCCTGGGCCTTGTAGGGTTCTGGAGAATGCATATTCCAGGTTATAGTCAGCTTGTGAGCCCTCTCTATCGAGTAACCCGGAAAAAGAACTATTTTGAATGGGGCCTTGAGCAACAACAAGCCTTTGAGCATATCAAACAGGAAATAGCTCGTGCAGTAGCTCTTGGACCTGTTCGGACAGGACCAGCTGTACAAAATGTACTCTACACTGCAGCTGGGGAGCATGGCCTCACCTGGAGCCTCTGGCAGAAAACAGCAGGAGAAACCCGAGGTCGACCATTAGGGTTTTGGAGCCAGGGGTATCGAGGATCAGAAGCCCACTACACCCCAACTGAAAAAGAGATCCTAGCAGCATATGAAGGGATTCGAGCTGCTTCAGAAGTTGTTGGTACAGAAGCGTCTCCTCTCTTGGCACCGCAATTGCCTGTGCTACACTGGATGTTTGTCCTGGTTCTGGCAAGGATAGAGTTAATTTCCCAAGGAGCCAGGACAGGTGAGCCAAGCTGGCCGGGGGCTATTCCATACCATGTGACATCATGCTCCCCATAAAAGGGGGCCAGGCGGGGAGGGGCGGGTTCGGCGTGTCGGCGTGGCTCCGGGACGGGTCGAGCGTCCGGTCAGTCGGTCGTCGGATCGGTAAAATCGTTCTCTGTTATCACCATTGTTACTATCTGTTATCAGCACTGTTGTTGATTGTTCTCCCTCTCCCTTGCTGTCCCAGTAAACTGCCCTTATCCCAACCCTCCAGGCTTTGCCGTTGTTTTTCCGTTCTCCTCCCCATCCCGCCGGGGGAGGGGTGAGCGAGCGGCTGGGGCTAAACCACGTCAGTCCTTTTTGGCGCCCAACGTGGGGCTCGAGGGGTTGTGATAACGGCAAGTCTGACCCAAGTGTGTTAAAACAAAGTTGTTAAAAGCATTTATGATGTTATTGAAACAGTCACTGGTCATAATGATGTTCTGTTTGCTCACATGGCTCTGTTTTGTAAACCCATGTTTACTCTATGCAATCCCTGCGGTGCTGTTTATCACCTCTGGAAGAGGGGTTCGTGTTCTCATGTTGTTATATTGTGTGATAATGACTTATGATAAGATATCATTGACAGTCATGGGTCTGAGCTGGTATGTGTATGTAGCATTTAGGTCAGGCCCGTACCTCGGTCAGTATCTTTCAGAATTGATTAATAATTGGACCCAATCTATGGGGAAGACAGGGGGGGATACCTTCTCCCACTCTTTCACCTCCTCTTTTCCCTTTTGGTTGGTTACAACAATTTTTGAGTATTTTGAATACCCTTGGAATGTTCAGGCCATTATATTCCTATTGCTAGGTCTCCTGAATGCTTTCCCACTCCTGTTCAGGGTTAGCAAAAATCTTTTCAAGAGTACCACCCAGGGATCTTCCCCAAGGCTGAATGGTCAGGGCTGGCATGGCATGTGGGAGAGTATGGGTGGGTATCTAGAGACCTTTTCACCCCCAATGGTTTGGAGCTTCACTCCTGAACAATTGCAAGACCCTGATAAAATGGTAGAATATTTGAAAGGAAAATGCTGTGGGGATTCTAAGGAGACACAACTTACTGCGCTGTGCTGGGCCCTGGCCACAATCTATCAAACACTGCTGGATAGTAGACAGCACCATCCAGAGGGAGAGAGCGGACCCACAGGCACTGCAGCTGCCCAGGCCCCTGCGACAGGCACTGCAGCTGCCCAGGCCCCTGCGACAGGCACTGCAGCTGCCCAGGCCCCTGCGACAGGCACTGCAGCTACCCAAACCCCTGCGACAGGCACTGCAGCTACCCAAACCCCCGCAACAGGCACTGTAGTCGAGCCAAAAGATCAACCCACACCAGTATCAGTTGCCCCTATACACAAAAAGAAATACACAAGGAAATCAGTTCGCTTAGTGAAAGATGATGATGAACCAGGGCCATCACGAGAACAAGAAGAAGAGCCAGAACCAGAAGTGATTACTCGATCCCTGTCCCTGAGTGAGCTGCGAGATATGCGGAAAGATTTCAGCCGCCTTCCAGGGGAGCATATTATTACCTGGCTGCTCCGCTGCTGGGATAATGGGGCCAGTAGCCTGGAACTGGAGGGCAGGGAGGCCAAGCAGCTAGGATCCTTGTCTAGGGAAGGGGGCATTGACAAAGCAATTGGGAAGAAGGCACAGGCCCTTAGCCTCTGGAGGCGCCTCCTGTCAAGTGTGAGGGAAAGGTATCCTTTCAGTGAAGATGTCGTATGTCGGCCAGGCAAGTGGACCACTATGGAGAGAGGTATTCAATATCTGAGGGAATTAGCTGTGCGGGAGATGGTTTATTATGATCCGGACAATGCACAGTTGCCCACAGACCCTGATGAAGTCCACTGTACCCGACCCATGTGGCGAAAATTTGTGCGAAGTGCACCATCTTCGTACGCCAACTCACTGGCAGTAATCGACTGGAAAAGTGAAGAGGCACCCACGGTGGACGAAGTGGCTGGCCGGCTCCGGCAGTATGAAGAGAGCCTTTCCTCCTCCCTAGTCTCGGCTGTGGAGAAACTGTCTCAGGATGTCCGGCAACTCAAAGAGGATATATCTTACTCCCCACCTGTACAGACCCGCATTTCAGCTGTTAGGAGTAAGCGTTTTTCTGCTCCAGAGAGGGGATATAGAGCATACACACCACGAGGTATCCTGTGGTTTTTCCTGCGTGACCACGGAGAAGACATGAGGAAATGGGATGGGAAGCCCACCTCAACCCTGCGGGCACGCGTACATGAGCTACAAGGCAAGACAGCTGTAAGAAGGGACTCTTCCAGAAAGAATGCTGCTCCAGTTTCCTCCGGGCAGCCCCCCAGACCAAGTGAAAGGCCAGATCGCACTTCTGATCCTCTTGAAGGGACCTCTAAGTCCTTTTTGCAAGACGTGAGTAGTGACTATGACGAGCAGGACTAGAGGGGCCCTGCCTCCAGCCAGGTGGAGGAAAGGGACAATAGGGTTTATTGGACTGTGTGGATCCGATGGCCTGGCACATCGAACCCACAAGAGTACAAGGCCCTAGTGGACACGGGTGCACAGTGTACCCTAATGCCATCGAACTATGAAGGGGTGGAACCAATATCTATTTCTGGTGTGACGGGGGGATCCCAACAATTGACTCTGTTGGAGGCTGAAGTAAGTCTAACGGGGAATGAGTGGCAAAAGCACCCCATTGTGACTGGGCCAGAGGCTCCATGCATCCTGGGCATAGACTACCTCCGGAAAGGGTATTTCAAAGACCCAAAAGGTTACAGGTGGGCTTTTGGAATAGCTGCCTTGGAAGCGGAGGAAATTGAACCATTGTCTAGTTTGCCTGGTCTCTCGGAGGACCCTTCTGTTGTAGGGTTGCTGAAGGTTGAAGAGCAACAGGTGCCGATTGCTACCACAACTGTGCACCGGCGGCAATACCGCACCAACAGAGACTCCCTGGTTCCCATCCACAAACTAATTCATCAACTGGAGGGTCAGGGAGTGATCAGCAGAACCCACTCACCCTTTAACAGTCCCATATGGCCAGTGCGGAAGTCCAATGGCGAGTGGAGGCTGACGGTAGACTATCGTGGCCTGAATGAAGTCACACCGCCCATGAGTGCTGCCGTGCCGGATATGCTGGAACTTCAATATGAACTGGAGTCAAAGGCAGCCAAATGGTATGCCACAATTGATATAGCTAATGCATTTTTCTCGATCCCTTTGGCAGTAGAGTGCAGGCCGCAGTTTGCCTTCACTTGGAGGGGCGTCCAGTACACCTGGAATCGACTGCCCCAGGGGTGGAACCACAGCCCCACCATTTGCCATGGACTGATCCAGGCTGCACTGGAAACGGGTGAAGCCGCAGAGCACCTGCAATACATTGATGACGTCATTGTATGGGGCAACTCAGCAGAGGAAGTTTCTGAGAAAGGGAAGAAAATAATCCAAATCCTGCTGCAGGCTGGCTTTGCCATAAAACGAAGTAAGGTGAAGGGGCCTGCGCAGGAAATCCAGTTTTTAGGCATAAGGTGGCATGATGGGCGGCGTCAAATCCCAATGGATATTATCAACAAAATAGCAGCCATGTCCCCACCAACCAACAAAAAGGAGACACAGGCCTTCTTAGGCGTTGTGGGTTTCTGGCGAATGCACATTCCGAATTACAGTTTGATAGTAAGCCCTCTCTACCATGTAACCCGGAAGAAGAATGATTTTAAATGGGGCCCTGAGCAACGACAAGCTTTCGAACAGATTAAACAAGAAATAGTTCATGCTGTAGCTCTTGGGCCAGTCCGGGCAGGACCAGATGTAAAAAATGTGCTGTACACCGCAGCCGGGGAGAATGGCCCTACCTGGAGTCTCTGGCAGAAAGCACCAGGGGAGACTCGAGGTCGACCTCTGGGGTTTTGGAGCCGGGGATATAGAGGATCCGAGGCCCGCTACACTCCAACAGAAAAGGAGATATTGGCAGCCTACGAAGGGGTTCGAGCTGCTTCAGAGGTGATTGGCAGTGAAGCACAGCTCCTCTTGGCACCCCGACTGCCAGTGCTGGGTTGGATGTTCAAAGAGAGGGCTCCTTCTACACATCATGCAACCGATGCTACGTGGAGTAAGTGGGTTGCGCTGATCACACAACGGGCTAGAATAGGAAGCCCCAATCGTCCAGGGATTCTGGAAGTGATCACAGACTGGCCAGAAGGGAAAGATTTCGGAATGTCGCCAGAGGAGGAGGTGACACGTGCTGAAGAAGCCCCACTGTATAATAAACTACCAGAAGATGAGAAACCATATGCCCTCTTCACTGATGGGTCCTGTCGCATTGTGGGAAAGCATCGAAGGTGGAAGGCCGCTGTATGGAGTCCTACACGGCGAGTTGCAGAAGCTGCTGAAGGAGAAGGTGAATCAAGCCAGTTTGCAGAGGTGAAAGCCATCCAGCTGGCTTTAGATATTGCTGAAAGAGAAAAGTGGCCAACGCTGTACCTCTACACTGACTCATGGATGGTGGCCAATGCCCTGTGGGGGTGGTTACAGCAGTGGAAGCGGAGCAACTGGCAGCGTAGAGGCAAACCCATCTGGGCTGCCCCACTGTGGCAAGATATTGCTGCCCGGCTAGAGAAGCTGATTGTAAAGGTACGTCATGTAGATGCCCACGTACCCAAGAGTCGGGCCACTAAGGAACATCAGAACAACCAGCAGGTAGATCAGGCTGCCAAGATTGAAGTGGCTCAGGTGGATTTGGACTGGCAGCGTAAGGGTTAATTATTTCTAGCTCGGTGGGCCCATGACACTTCAGGCCATCAAGGAAGAGATGCGACATATAGATGGGCCCGTGATCGAGGGGTGGACTTGAGCATGGACGCCATCTCACAGGTCATCCATCAATGTGAAACATGCGCTGCAATCAAGCAAGCCAAGCGGGTAAAGCCTCTGTGGTATGGAGGCCGATGGCTGAAATATAAATATGGGGAAGCATGGCAAATCGACTACATCACACTCCCACAAACCCGCCAAGGCAAGCGTTATGTCCTCACAATGGTGGAAGCAACCACTGGGTGGCTAGAAACATATCCTGTGCCCCATGCCACTGCCCGGAACACTATTCTGGGTCTTGAAAAGCAAGTCCTGTGGCGACATGGCACCCCAGAGAGAATTGAGTCAGACAACGGGACTCATTTTCGGAACAACCTCATAGACACCTGGGCCGAAGAGCATGGTATTGAGTGGGTGTATCACATCCCCTATCCTACACCAGCCTCTGGGAAAATTGAAAGGTACAATGGACTGCTAAAAACCACCCTGAGGGCAATGGGTGGTGGGACTCTCAAACACTGGGATACGCATTTAGCAAAGGCCACCTGGTTAGTTAACACTAGGGGATCTGCCAATCGAGCTGGCCCTGCCCAGTCAAAATTCCCACGCCCAGTAGAAGGAGATAAAGTTCCTGTAGTGCACATGAAAAATATGTTGGGTAAAACAGTTTGGGTTATCCCTGCTTCAAGCAAAGGCAAGCCCATCTGCGGGATTGCTTTTGCTCAGGGACCAGGGTGCACTTGGTGGGTGATGAGAAAAGATGGGGAAGTCCGGTGTGTACCCCAAGGGGATTTGATTTTGGGTGAAAATAGCCAATAAATTAAATTGCATGGTATTAATAGCGATATACTGTATCAATGGTATGACCATAAGAATCACCCAAAACTAATGAAGGATGGACTTTGAAACTGAGCAAAGTGCCACGATGATGGAACTAGAACTGCCTTCAACTGGTGCCCAGAAACTTCATCGAAAAATCACATCTTTGGCATCCAGACTGTGAGCATGGACCATACCAGATACACCGGCTGTGAAGACTCCGGATGCAGCGTGCAACAATCCAGCTGCACGCACCATTGCTCCTGCTCTGAGAGACTGTAATGGCAGATGGAACCCAGAACCCTGGACTAAATGAACTCGACAGACATTTTAGAGCAATAGCCCATAGAGTAAGGCAATGAGTTCTGTAAAATAATCTGGGCATGACGTAGATGGTATGGAATAAGGGGTGGATAATGTCCTGGTTCTGGCAAGGATAGAGTTAATTTCCCAAGGAGCCAGGACAGGTGAGCCAAGCTGGCCGGGGGCTATTCCATACCATGTGACATCATGCTCCCCATAAAAGGGGGCCAGGCGGGGAGGGGCGGGTTCGGCGTGTCGGCGTGGCTCCGGGACGGGTCGAGCGTCCAGTCAGTCGGTCGTCGGATCGGTAAAATCGTTCTCTGTTATCACCATTGTTACTATCTGTTATCAGCACTGTTGTTGATTGTTCTCCCTCTCCCTTGCTGTCCCAGTAAACTGCCCTTATCCCAACCCTCCAGGCTTTGCCGTTGTTTTTCCGTTCTCCTCCCCATCCCGCCGGGGGAGGGGTGAGCGAGCGGCTGGGGCTAAACCACGTCAATGTTCAAAGGAAACATTCCCTCTACACATCACGCAACTAGCACTACATGGAGTAAGTGGGTAGCACTAATCACACAGCGAGCTCGACTGGGGAAACCCAACCACCCAGGAATTCTGGGAGAGATTATGGACTGGCCAGAAGGTAGAGGTTTTGGAGCACTGCCTGAGGAGGTAGCTCGTGCCCAAGAGGCACCACCATATAATGAGTTACCAGAAGATGAAAGGCGTTATGCTCTGTTTACTGATGGATCCTGTCGTGTTGTAGGAAACCATTGGAAGTGGAAAGCTGCTGTATGGAGTCCCACACGACAAGTCGTTGAGGCCACTGAAGGAGAAGGTGAGTCAAGTCAGTTCGCAGAAGTGAAAGCCATTCAGTTAGCCCTAAAGATTGCTGAACGAGAAAAGTGGCCAGTACTCTACCTCTATACTGACTCCTGGATGGTGGCAAATGCTCTATGGGGGTGGCTACAGCAGTGGAAGAAGACCAATTGGCAGCGCAGGGGTAAACCCATCTGGGCTGCTGCATTGTGGCAGGACATCGCTGCCCATGTAGAAAACATGGCTGTGAAGGTACGTCATGTGGATGCTCACATACCCAAAAGCCGTGCCACTGAATAACATCAAAACAATGAACAGGTAGACAAGGCTGCCAAAATTGAAGTAGCTCAAGTGGACCTGGACTGGGAGCGTAAGGGTGAGCTATTTGTAGCTCGATGGGCCCACGAAACATCAGGACATCTAGGGAGAGATGCAACATACAGGTGGGCTCGTGATCCAGGGGTGGACCTGACCATGGAGGCCATCACACAAGTTACTCATGAATGTGAAATATGTGCTGCAATCAAGCGAGCGACACGAGTAAAATCTCCCTGGAATAGAGGGCGGTGGCTGGGTTTTCGATATGGCGAGGCCTGGCAGATTGACTATATTGGGCCACTGCCACGAACACGCCAAGGCAAGCGCTACATACTCACCATGGTGGAAGCAACTACTGGCTGGCTAGAGACATTTCCTGTAAACCATGCCACTGCCCGAAACACCATCCTAGGCCTTGAAAGGCAAATTTTATGGCGACATGGTACCCCAGAAAGGATTGAATCAGACAATGGGACTCATTTTCGAAATAATGTCATAAGCTCTTGGGCAAAGAAACACGGCATTGAGTGGGTGTATCACATCCCCTATCACCCACAAGCCTCTGGAAAGATTGAGAGATATAATGGACTGTTAAAGACTATGTTGAGGGCATTAGGTAATGGGGCATGGAAGCACTGGGATACAAATTTAGCAGAAGCCACTTGGCTGATTAATACCAGAGGATCTGCTAACCGTCCTGGTCCTGCCCAAACAAAACCCCTGCATACTGTGGGAGGAGACAAGGTCCCTGTAGTACACATGGGAAAGCGCCTGGGGAAGGCGGTGTGGATTGCTCCTCCCATGGGAAAAGGCAAACCCATTCCTGGGATTGTCTTCACTCAAGGACCTGGGTGTACTTGGTGGGTAATGCGAAAAGATGGGGAGACCCGGTGTGTGCCTCAAGGAGATTTAACCTTGGGGTAAAATAATCTGTAATGTGAGTTGTACCTTCTAGGAAGTAATGTAGAAGGAATGACCCAAACCAATGAAGAGCAAGTTTCGCAAGGAGCCAGATGAATGCAACAACAGCCCAAAGCAAGCCGGTGTTGGTGCCCAACAACTGAACCTGAACACCCATCCTGACAGATTGGGCCCAAGTCATAGCCGGTTCATGAACATCTGGAGGAGCAGAGGAAGCTCATGGAATGGGAGAATAACATCTATCTGTTAAAGGGCTGGAAATAGTAGTTAATCAGAAGTAAATACAATGAAACGGTTGTAAAATATATATATATATGTATTAAAGTGTGTGGAGCGTGAGCACGACACAAATGGTATGGAATAAGGGGTGGAGATTGTATTGGGTCTGGCTGAGATGGAGTTAATTCTCCCCACAGCAGCCCTCATAGTGCTGTGCTGTGTATTGGTAGCTAGCAAACTGTTGATAACACACCAGTGTTTTGGCTACTACTGAGCAGTGCCAGCACACATCAAGGCTTTCCAACATTTCTTTTTCCCCAGCAGCAGGCTGGGGGTGGGCAAGATCTTGGGAGGGGACACAGCTAGGACAGCTGACCCAAACTGACCAAAGGGATATTCCATACCATATGATGTCATGCTCAGCAGTAAGAAACTGAGAATAGGGGGAGGAACAGGGCGGGGGCATTCGTTGGTTTTTTTTACAATGTTTGTCTTCCGGAGTAAGGGGCACGCTTACTGAAGCCCTACTTCCCAGGAAGTGGCCGGACATCGCCTGCTGATGGGAAGTAGAGAATAATCTTTGCTTTTTGCTTTGCTTCCACGCGCGGCTTTTTGCTTTAGCTACATTAAACTGCCTTTATCTCGACCCACGAGTTTGGGATTGTTTTTTCTCCATCTTCCTTTCTCCCCTCCCTGCCTTGCTGAGGAGGTGAGTGATAGAGCGGCTCTGGTGGGCACCTGGCCCCCAGCCAGGATCAACCCACCACAAAATCACCCCAGAGCACCAAATGACTGTTACAACTAAATTAAAACAATGCATGCGTCAAAATGGCAGATCGGTATTTCTTTCTTTACAGGCTGAACAATCACATTGTACGTGTGTATGTGGGGGGAGAGAGAGGGAGAGAAAGAGAGAGAAAGTGCATATGTATATACAAACACACACACAAAGGCAAATATACATACACAGCATAGGGAAGGTTGAAGTGATGTCTTCATTTTACCTAGAAAGAGATCAATATTCTAAAAATTACTTTTCATATATTTATGCACAGCAATACATCACAAATAGAAATAACAAATTTATTCTTTCTGAAATACAACTAAGTTGTGAGGTTACAAGTCTGGCAAGTACATCTACAGCCAAAGCAGTTTTGTCTAAGGTTTCCTGAGATGTATCTATCTGAAAATTACCTTTTGTATTCTGCCCCTCAGCATGATAGCTTAGATTTCAGCAGAGGACACTTGGAGGACATCACAGTAGAAATTATTCTATTATGCCAGCTGCTAAAACAAATGGAAACACTGAACTACAGTATACAGTGCTAAAAAGGACCATTTTACTAGCATGGACTTGTCTAATAAAATGTTGTGAATGTTGAATCTTTAGCCACAAGGACACCCAAGACACAAAGGAATTAAACAGATGTTTTACATCCTGAGCAGTGAAACAGCAATGCTATATTCTTACCTGCTCCTTAAATGAAATACCTTTCCTATTTGGTCCTTTTATTCTGCCAGCTCCCATTTTCACATTGTCACAGACATATGAGTTAACTTGTACACATACGGCTTACTAGGCTAGCTTGTAAAACTTGGTATCCCACTAGTCCTTTCAGCAATATGTGCCTGACAGAACGCAAAGGGCATAGAGCTCAACTTTCACTGAAGTTAGTGAGAGTAGCTGTCTATATTCCTTTGAAAGTCAGGGGTAAACGACTTCCAAACTTTTCATAAGTTCCTTCAGAACCAGTGGTGATCTCACTCTGGAATGCCTCATTTGAAGCAAATATTTCAACAGGTTTTGCAGTGTTGACTACCTTGCTTTGAGTAGACAGACTAGTTTTATTTGTTCAGGCAAAAGTATGATAATATGTTTACCAGCTACTTTCACTTGCCTCCACCTACATGTGGGATGATACTTCTGCAACATGACCTAGCAATGTTTTTCAGTTGTGTTGCATTCTATTTCACAGATTTCCAGCAGTTCTCCATTGCTTTCAACTTCAGCATAAAAAGCCTGTATGTCAGAATATTGACAGCACAAATGGATGTGCAAATGCAAGACTTGAAACATATAAGAGGCAATACAGAGAATCTCCTTTACTCAACTACTCCTGAAGCTCTAGTGACAATAAGCCTCATTTCACAGAACTGAAACAGTCACACGAACTAGTGTAATTATTGTCTCTCATCATCTCTTCTGTTGTGGGAATCTAGAATGGATCATACTAACTTAGCGTATAGTTGCACCAGTTTCTCTCTGAATCTTTCTATAAAGACTTATTAACAATATGAAAAAACATCCTCTTTGATTAATTTTGTGATATCTGATGCAAAGATTGAAAGAGGATACTAAGCAAGATTTCACACTTCATGTGTTTTACTGAATCACAAACTGAGATAGAGCAGTCTTTTTCCAGACCTAAATTATACCTTGAGTTCTGCAGAAGTTTGACTATGAGGAGATCCTGTCCAATTAGTTAGAAATGTGTAAGTGAAGCCTACCAGAATTAAACCTTGATGAAGGAGAAATATATGTGGCAAAATATCTCAAATTATCAGACAATTAGGCGATTTCACTGGCTGACAGGAAACAGAGCTTTGAGGAGTGTATTCCAGAGTTATTTTCAACAAAGTGATGAAATAGTTGTAAATATAAAATACCGTAGAGCATAGACATGTCAAAATGCTTTTTATTTAATGGAGGATAGCTAGCCACCAGGAAAGTCTGTCTGCACAGTATACTTCAGGCAGATAACAGCAAACACTATCCATGTTTCAAAAAGCCCATAGTTTCATTAACGCAATATTGATATACATGCTGAATCTCAGCAGGAATGGCCTAACATTAAGAACCTGCACCTAAAAGTCCGAGCATGTATCAGGGGAATTACAATTAGGCAAAGAAACATCTGAATTTTTGTTACACATCCATTTTGCTATTGGATTCTCAAAAGGAGTTTCCTGATCTGCTTTATTTTACATAAACATCTAAGGCAGCGTGAATCTTTTAATCAAAGACTTCATGATCACGACATTCTGAAGCTCTGCCACATAGCAAAGTAATTCGTAGTGCCTTGGTTTTACTGCACATAGATTACAATCTTGTAAGAGGTCCATGCATCTTTTCTAATGAAGTCAGCAATGTAATCCAGTTACAAATCTCTAGTCCCTGCTAAGCCTTTATTGAGACAGCAGTTAGTAAAGATTCATCCTCTGAGATTAAAATTCTCTTGGCATGCATTTACCCATGTCACATAAAACAAACTATGCATCTGAGATGGACAGCTGGATGCCTGCCACCCATGAATGGAAAAGGTCAGCTAACTCTTACGGCTTATAGAAGGGATAGATACAGAGTAAGAGCAGACCTTTGTTCTGTACTTTTCAGCATACACGTTGTGAAATCAACTGGAAGAAGCTGGGGCTAGAATCAACAGGAGGCTATCATGTACAGGTCATCTTAGCTCCTTGTAATCGTTAGGATCTGCATTATGTATGTAGCAATCTCACATCTTTGCTAAGAAAATTCCCCCTTTACTAATTGCTGCAGGCCAGATCTAGTAACCAATTCAAGTCATCTGAGCTAGTCACAGCTTTATGTCTGTTGTAGGTGCTTAGACTAAAGTGCAGTAAGTTGTGTTAGGCATGGAGGTATCTTTTATGTGGAGAGTTAAACTCCTCGAACGACATCCCAAATCCAAAAATTGGAAACGACTGGAATCTAGCAAATAAAGGCTCTTGACAGAAGTGATTGCACAGAAGGCAAGAGACAGGGGAAGAAAGCCTTCACTCAGTACTACAAGAAATCATACCTTCTCCTCAGAAGCTCAGCCTACCCTGCCCCATGGGGAGGAGCATACATTTTTCTTTCAAAACATCAAGCAAATCTTACTAAATATAGTTCTGTCCTGAGAAGCCATGGTTTTAAATCCTCCTGGCAGACAAAGAAAACAAATTTAAATCTCCCATTTCCTGTACAAATCCTCTAACCACTACAAAAGTATATGGAAGGAGGGTGGCAGTTCTACCTTAGGGTGCAAATTAAAAAAATGAACAATTGGAGCTTAAGTCTGTGATCCTTTACTAGATGCACTCTGACAACCTCCACCAGGAAACCGCCAAGCAGGGCACCGGCTGAGTTTCTGGCTAATCATCCTCAAGAAATGTGAAGTAGTTATCAATATGACTGTAGACATATTAAGAACTTAATGGGAAGGTGCTTTAGGCATCTGCAGAGTCAGTTATGCCATAGCGTGCAGGATCATGTCTGTGAAATTAAATACATTGATTCTGCCAAAGTCTCTTTGTGGATCTGGCTTAGCTTCTGAGTCCCTCTTTCATGAAATGGGATACATGTTGTCATACTTCTGGCTTGGACAGAGTACTGAAGTGGAACTTACATTTTAACTGACTAGCATTTTTATTCACAAAACTGTAACTCTTGATATAATAGCGTGTGATAAAACTGAATTTTAAAAAGTATGTAATTAATACCATTGGGTTAAATGTCATAATTAAAATAATTAGCATATTATTTACCATGACTGATTATAAACTTAATTATTTTCCATAATCTGTATCAGCCTTTCAATTGCTCATAAGACATAGTCAGGTAGGCTAATTTGGCCATATCTTTGCTGTTTTGTTTCACTCATAGTAATCAACCTCTTAACATCTGTAGCTGTTTCCTCTTTTGTGGTTAATGCACATCTAAAATGTCCAACTATTTCCCCAAAGTGCTATGTTACTTCAACTTGGCCAGAGGCCAAGTTTTTAATATCCATCTTTACCTTTTGCTTAGCATTTCTGATTGCTACTGCAAGAGAGCAAAGGTAGTAAGCAACTCCACCTGGGAGAATTAAAAAAAGCGACACTGCATAGCCCACTGATGGATATTTGCAAAGGTGTTAAAAATAATAGAGCTTTGAAAATTGTCCAGGGAAAATTCGGCCTAGCCAAACCTCTGAAAATCTTGACCTTTGATGTTCTTTAGGAATTGCTATTAAGTTATTTCAGTTCTACCATACATTTTATGCTGTAAAAAAGGGATAGCCTATTCATCAGTTTAAATACTTTATTTCTCAAAAAATGGTCTAATCCAAAACCCTCATCAAGGCTAAAGGAAGCCTTTTTAATTATTTCACTAGTCTTTGGATCAAGTTCACTTACTTTCAGCAGGATTTTAAAATTGAAATGGATTATGTCTCTTTGCCCAGGGATTAGGTTACATGAGGATGAAGCATGGCATGATAACTAATTACTAGAGCAGTCTAGGAGTGAAATATGAAGTGATAGCTGGATTAGTTGATGCTTTATTGCTTCTTTTTTATGTGAAGGAAAAAAATTTTTCTGTAAAATTATATCCAGTTAGATTTTACAAATGATAATGGTGACAAAACTTTTCAGTGATCTGGGATGCCTTAATCATCTCCCAATTAGTCAGGGAATATTTATGTTAAATAAAATAATCTAGCAATAAAAGAATTCAGCCTCCTGTTCCCCTCAGACTCTCTATTTCCTACCACACTAGCCTTGCTCCTGTGAAACAGGAAGAAAACCACCAGAAAACAGAATCTAAATCACTCTCCATTCCTTTCTAAGAACCAGTGTAGATAAAGGATGCAATAAGAAATGGGCTCATAAAACTAGTAAGTAGCATGCCTTGCCTATGGACCACACACTGTCTTCAAAACGATGCCTATGCACTTCCCAAGTACAAGCAGTAACTCTGTGAAGAAACTCATGTACGAATACGCACACTTTAGGCTTCAATCCAGTGTCAGTCCCACTGGCACTCAGGGCAAAGTTTGCATAAATTTAATTAGTATAGACCCATAAAGGCTGAGATATCCACTACTAATAATAACCAAGTGAAGGAGTGGCAGGTCATATCAATAAAGTACACAGAATTTTAGGCATGAAACATATAAACTCTCAGAAGCTACTTAAAATTAAGAAATTGGCAGTCTAGGAAAAAAAGTGGGTTTTGACTGAAGATCTACAAGAGTGTGAATGCCATCATTTGCACAACTTTCCCCACCATTCTGCACAAATTTATAAATGGATTAACTTCCAGAGGCAGTGAACGTGGTAAACATTCATCAAAGACTACACAGTGCTATAGATTTTAAGGAACTCATAAATTCAAGGCCACAGGGGACTACTATTTGACTTCCTACTTAACAGACCATTTAATTTCACCTAGCCACCCCTGCACTGAAGAAAATTCTCTGCAATTTAAAGTTGAAGCTAGAGACCTTAAAAACTAAGACCAAGGCCCTCATATTGAGATTTTTATACCAAGAAACATGAAGGTTCCACATTTTTCAGCACAGTTTCATTTTTCATGCGGGAATGGAATCTGCAAACCTAACCCTAGAGCAACAATTAAAAACAACCTTATGTTCTATTACATGGTGAAGGACAGACATATCAGAATTTAATTCTACAGAAAAATGCAATGCAGGGTTATAGCAAATAAGGATTCTCAAAAGCAATTTAGATGAATCTAGGTCTTTTAGGTTTAGTTAATGAATTTATTTTGCATTATTTGTAATTGCTGTGGAAAAGGTGCCCCAAGGTTACTTTCCCTCCCTGTTCTTGTTTCTCTTCCTCAAAGAGAATTTTAAGTGTTTTTAAGACAAAAATAGGAGCTCCTGCCAGATCTGCCATCCTGTTATGCCCTCACAGGAACGTGTCTATATATCCTTCAGTATGTCACTAATCATAAATCTGAGTAGCTGAAGATCAGGTTGCCATGACAGAATGCATTGAATAGGGCATTTTTGGTGTGTACGTGTGTGTATACATGTACATAAATATATATATAGGCATAGGTATATACATATATATAGACATATGGGGCCAAGATAGACACAAAACATTTATTCTCTGAGAAGGGATAAATTTGAGTATGACCTTTCATTTTCATTTGACCTTTCAAAAGACATGATTAAACTCTATCTCCTGGCATTGTAATTGATTTTCCCCAAAGGACCATTTATCAGAGAATAAACTAGTTTTGGGCCTTGAAGTGTATATTTTGTGGCTTTTACATATCAATTGGTATTTTAAAATAAGTCCTCCATTCCGAAAGCACTTCTGAGAGTACCAGGGAAAAAACAAAACAAACCAAATGAACAAACAAACAAAAAAACCCAAAAAAACCCAAACAAAACAGACAATGCCCCTGGCTTTTTGTCAATACATCATTCTAGCAAAGTTTGTCAGTTGAAAGATTAAGTTTTGAGAAGAGCTAGATTCAACTAACAAGCAGAATTAGATACATCTAAGAAATTGTCTCAGCAAAGAAGGGGCCCTAGAAGATCTTGTTTAAATCAGTGCACAAGGAGATGACAGTCCTTGTAAATTTTGGGCTTTAACAACAAAGGTACAAACCCTTGTTTCTCTCTGAGCAGCTGCAAGACACTTCATAGTATCCTAACAAGCTCACTGATGCACAGAAACCTTTTCTTTCCCTCCAACACACAATACCATAACATTAAAGCACACATAGCTGTATTCCAGTTAAAAGTCTCTAATATCATAAAGATCAAAGATAGATGTCTGGGGGTAACCATGCACACCAACCTGGTTGTGGAGACACTTACCCCTGTTCTTAACTCCAGTGTGAGTAACTCCACCAAACTGCTGTGATATTCTTGCTCTTTAGAGTTGTAGACAACCTGTTTAGGGATGGGCAAAAATGTTCATAGATTCCAACCTTGAGTGAGAATTCCTTTACTCTGAATGTTTTGCTTCATTCATTTTAACTCTGGTTTTAAACAGAGTACTTACAGTAGAGGGAATCATATCATTTTCATAAGCAGTCCAATGCTATAATGTGCAAAATCAGACACAGGATTCACTAGTCCTACAAACAAAACTTAGTACTCTAGACATATTAAGAATAACTACATCGTTGCAACTACAAAGGAATTTAAGTTAACCAGAAAGTAATTACCTGTGCAGTGTAGCAGAGGTAAAGTGGTATCTAGATTTAATGTTAATGTTAATTGAATTATACATCTGCTGTGGGAAAAAATAACTCCCTTAAACTCGAATTATGTTCTCCCAAATGCGATTATACAATAACACATTTGCGTATTCTCAGACAATGTTATTTCATAATATTCTCAGCAAATGTTATTTCATAAGAAGGTAGAGTTACTAGGAAAATTTACTGTAATGAAATGCAAGAATATACAGATAAACAAAAGAATGGGGGACAAATGCTGACCCTCTGTATTGACCTTTACTTCATTTCCGGTTTCGGCTGGGATAGAGTTAATTTTCTTTCTAGTACCTGGTATAGTGCTGTGCTTTGGATTTAGGGTGAGAATAATGTTGATGACACACTGATGATTCAGTTGTTGCTGAGCAGTGTTCACACTAAGTCAAGGACTTTTCAGCTCCTTATACTACCCTGACAGTAAGGAGGCTGGGAGCTGGGAGGGTGGACAAACAGGACAGCTGACCAAAACTGGCCAAAGGGATATTCCATACCATATGATGTCATGCTCAGTATATAAGCTTTGGGGAAAGCTGGCTGGGGGCTGCTGCTCAGGGACTGTCTGGGCATCCGTCAACGATTTGTGAGCAATTGCATTGTGCATCACTTGTTTTGTATATTATTGTTGTTGTTGTTATTATTATTATTCCTTCCTTGTCTGTCCTATTAAACTGCCTATCTCAATCCATAAGTTTTAACTTTTTTTTTTTTAATCTTCTCTCCCTTACCTCACTATGACAAGAGTGAGTGAACAGCTGTATGGTGTTTAGTTGCCTGCTGGGTTAAACCACAACACAAGACTAACAAGAGGGCTTGGGAAGTGAACCAACACAACATTTGAGCATATCCTTAACCCTGAGCTCACAAGTTGTCTCAGTGTCATCATGCTTAAGAGTTTTGGCAGAGCCAGGCATTTTACAAACTATAGATTCTCCTTTGTAGATAAGTGATATCAAGGTGTCAGTTTGATAAACCATTCATTTAAGAAGCTTTCAGGGCAATAATAAATACACCTTTGGTATCTGATCCTTTCTTTTGGAGGGGCCTACTTAAGTCCCTTGACTTCTGGGGAATACAAGAGCCAGAGCTTCATGTCATGCTAGATCAGCATTGATGTCTGCCTGTCAGAAGTTACTTGTACCTTCTTGCAGTCCTCTCAGATTCAGTGTCATGCATACATACAGTAGAACAAAGTCAGAGTTTAGAAGGAAAGATACAATACAGACGGATTTGCAGAGATGTGTAGCGCACCAGATTAGACAACATTCCATTGTTAAATAAAACTTCAGTTTTCTCCAGGAGATCTTACAGCAGTGTCAGCTTTGGTACTCATTAACAGAAGGAAGAGCCAAGTTGCTGGAGTGCAAGTGACCTGCTGATGGCTATCCAGCAGACTTGAGGCAAAGCCTGGAGCAGGACCTGTGTAAGAGTGCAATAAACTATACTGAATCTCTGAAAAATGCACTAAAGGGGAAGGTTATAAACCAAGGAGAAAATCTCAAAAGACTCTACTTACAGAACAGCATTAGTTTGAGGCAGATTAGTTCGAGGCAGATTAGTTCTAAAACCACATAGCAACCAAGATGAAAAACACACTTTAAGATTTGCCTTGCTTTCCAAGTGAATGATGGGTATAATTTACTGTCCAAATGCACATGGGAAGGATTACTTTATTGGGTACACTGGCCTACCACAGCATGCATTTCACTTGTAGGAACCTTTAGGCACTATTCAGAGTTGGGGACAGCTCTGATTTAGCAGTCACCAACTGGCAATAGGGACAGCTGCACCAGAGCTGATTCTCAAGCACAAACACTTGTGCCGGTTAAGCTAATTGAGGTTAACTACTTCTTCTAACTCAATATGCAAAAAGCTCTATCTTGCCTGGCTTCAGCCAGGGGATATCATGACAACAGCTACTACAGCAACTGCCCAGTACCCTAGGAAAGTTGGCACTAAAATCAAGGAAGAGAAATGAATTGGGTGGAAGATAGGATGACAAGATGATTTGATCCCTAGAGATGTACAAATAAATTTGTAAGAATGTTAAAAAATACTGATTTGGAGGGTATGTTTTTAAGGAGCCCCTTCTTCCAATAAATTCAAACTTTAACTCTGTTCCTCCATCTGGCACATTAATTTACAGGGTGATTCGAGAATTAATGTGCAGATTTTAGAGTATTTAGAAAAGCCAACATTTCGACATAAGGGTTTTTCAACTAACTGTAGCAGAACTGGCTTTCTACTGTAATTAAATGTCCCTGATCAAAGGAAAACATAAAACATCATCTTCAAAGTCAGAGTGATAAGAGGTTATCAGTAATGTGCACCAAACCTTTCTAGTTTGGATGAGAACAGCAATTTTGTCTAGGCACTCTGTAGTAAACAATCTGACATCAACTATTTGTCCAAACAAGTGCTCTTCAAACCATGTCTTCACAGATGTCATATCATTGTTCTCACTATGCACACCCATCAAAACAGAACATGAAATAATTGCCAGAAAATGAAAAATTACTATGGAAGTATGACAAAGGCCCTGCCAAGATACAACACTCTGATTCTCATACTTGCAGTGCAGTAAAGAACCCAGAAGAAACAGTAGATAATCAGTCACAATTCAATGTTGAGAATGGATTATGAATGAATTGAGGTTATTAATTCTAACAAGTGTGCTAAATTCAGTGAGTACAAGTGTGCAAAATTATACCACTTCTTAGAGAAAATCTTAACCAAATTACACATCTGATGGGAGAGAGTAGTATCTAAAAAGAGGACCACATATTCAGTTGGTTCAAGTTGGCAGAGCCCTGGAAGAGCCAGTGCAGTTGCACTGATTTATAGCAGTTGAGCATCACTCTAGCTTATCATCTAAAATAGCACATTCAATCTTAGCAGAGACCCACTAGCATTTCAATAAGACTGATGACACGTTTTCCACACCTCAGAGTAGGGATCCTGAGAGTATAAGCACAAGATGATACTAGAGACCTTGAAAATACAAGGCACAGGATGAAGCCAAAGACCCCCAGCATCTAAATACAAATGGTCAATTATTAAAGGAATGTAACCTTGGGAGTTGACTAGGACTGGTTTTAGGGCATAACAAAGAGAAAAAAGAAGTGTTATCCAGCATACGTAAAATGACTCACATGGTAAAAACACAAAAGTGGTAACAAGAAGGTATAAATGTGAGTAACAACCTTTGTAAGAACAGAAATAAAGTATTCTAGCATCATCCCCTGGGGTTAAGGACACAACAACTGATCAATGCTGCTGCTTATCTGCAGAAAGTCCTGGCACAACTTCGGTGGAGAAAGTGCTGCTTCTTGATTTTCCAATCACCATATTTGCCCACTTCAACCTTTCATATGTAATGTATTATATTTACTAAGTTATTGGGTAGAGTAAATTACAATTTTAGAGAATGGTGTGTATATAGATATGCATGTTTTCTGCTCTAACCTTATCGCATGACAATGTGATTAATATCAGCACACCAAGTCAGAGTAAACCTGGTAAATATTTAATCTTTGTCCTTATAAATTTATTAATAAAGTTGCAGTAATAGGTGTAAGAATGCTGCAACGCTCCACCTTCCTGCTATTATTTTCGATTTTGTAGTAAAATCATGTATTGCATGAAATATTTTTTAGCACATTTTGTAAAGAAAGTAAATAACGGTAGATAAAATCTGGGAAAATTTAGAGCAAGTAGCAGCAAACTCATCTTGTAGGATTCCCCTGCAGCAGAGGGCAGGAATCTGAACTTAATGATCTGTGAAGTTCTGTATGTGTAGACGATCTTTTATAAAGTTAGAATTCTAGATTAAAGTTCCGTTTTCCAATCCTCCACAGAATTTTATTTCCACTCTTATTTAGTATGCTGCTGTTCGACATGTGAGCAAGGATATTTAACTAGTGGACCAGGATGAGAATAGACTGTCACTGACATAAGAACCCTGGACCACAGTGACATAAATGTGATTCCATAATTTAAGTGTAAAGATGTACAACTAACATTTTCAGCAACATCTTGACTTTTAACTCCCGTCCTGGTTTTGGCTGAGATAGAGTTAATTTTCTTCCCAGTAACTGGTATAGTGCTGTGCTTTGGATTTAGTATGAGAATAGTATTGATAACACACTGATGTTTTTAGGTGTTGCTGGGTAGTTGTGTCTACATGAAGTCAAGGACTTTTCAGCTTCCCGCCCCCTGCCAGGTGTACAAGAAGCTGGGAGAACACAGCCAGGACAGCTGGCCCAGACTGGCCAAAGGGATATTCCCTACCATGTAACGTCATGATCATATATAACTGGGGAAGCTAGCTGGGAGGTGGGATCGCTGCTCGAAAACAGTCTGGGGGGTTGGTTTTATTTTCCTTTCACATGTGGTGAACAATCGCATTTCTGCATCACTTGTATTACTCTTGTTATTACTATTATTATTATTATCTAGTATTATTATTCTCTTCCTTTGTTATCCTATTAAACTGTCTTTATCTCAACCCAAGAGTTGTTTTTTTTTCCATTCTCCTCCCCATCCCCTTGCAGCATGAGGGACGGGTGAGCAAGTGGCTGCCTGGTGTTCAGCTACAATCTGGGGTTAAACCAGGACAACTCCTTTTAGCTATATTGGCTTCAAGGGGAGTTGTGCTTCTAAACACCTTTGTGAACCTTGGCCTTTCACTGGGGGCTGCAGTTGTCTCCACCAAGATCCCATACCTGGTCAGCAACAGAGAGAGCAGGTGTAGACTCCCCAGATCAGTGAGCAGTAAGTGAACCAACCAGTAAGATATAACCTTTTGTTCTTGCTCCTCCCTCATCCCAAAGACAAACCGACAGAAGAAACTTCTCTCATTTTGCTTCTAAGCTGTGCATTGCAGCCATTCAGTACATGAGAAAACCTTCTATCATTTCAAACTAAAAACCCGACTACCTTTTGTTAGTTTATTATCATTTGGCATGTCATACTTCAGTGACATTGGTTTAGTCTTATAGAAGCTAATGGGACATAGTGAGCCTGTTGATTACAATACCAACATATTGATGACAGCAAGACAAGCATGAATAACCCTAAAAGTTCTTTGGTGCTTGCTCTAGACATTAGCAAGTTGTGCAAGTTAGCTGTTCACTGCAGCATTTTGGCATTTGATTTTTTTAAAAAATATTCTTGTTCTGCATCAGACACTCTTCCCTGAGAAACACACAGGGGAAAAAAGCTGCACACTTTGATATTAAGAAGTAACAGGGAATGTTCAGCTGTTCATACTGCTCACTCGGTTTCACATTTCTGTACTCACTTCCCTCCAACGAGAGATTCTTCTATGCTAGAGGATTTGTTACGTTGTTCTGCACTGCTGCACTCTGGATAGGGAGGAATGCTTTGAAACTATCGACTAATGTCCATAGGCAGCTGGGGAGCCATCCTTCCCTTTACAGAATATTTGCATACAGATCCCGTTTGGGGAAAGATGTGTGGCACAACCCTCAAGGCTGCCAGTATGCATAAACCTCCTGTGACATATAATCAAAGCACCAGTGTCCCTCAGCAAATATTATACACTGCCTTAGTGTTCCAGGCTCTGAAACTCAGCTTTAACTCTGACATCTACTCTCCCCTGAGCTGGCTTGATATAGCACTTGAGTCACAGAGAGGCAGACAAAATGACCTTGTGAATAAGAATCTACTATGCAAACTTTCTAGTCAGAAAAACTCCACTGTCATTTGCCTTCCAACCCAAATATTACTCCATAATTTCCCATTGTGGCTAAACCTACACTCAGACCTCTTGCCCAGGAGGCAGACCAATCTGCACATAGTGGGACTTACCCATGTGCAGCAGGGAAGGGAACTGCTTTCAGGTGCTGAGGGTTCCTCTGGCACCATAAAGCAGCAGACGAGGAGATTCTCCCTCTGACTTCAAGAACTTTGCTCCTCACATTTTCCTACGTGCGTTCTATCTGCCATAAAATGACTATCCTCACTGTTGTGCTGAATCAAAAAATAACTGCACTAGGCATAGTGACTATGTTGTCATTCTGCAAAATAAGAGTTAAATGTATTCATCCTAGCAAGCATATGAATTTCTTATGATGTGAAAAGCAGGGAGGCAGGTGATATTCAAAGCATTAGACACAACAAATAGTGCATTTTTAGAGGATTAAGTCTATTCTTCAGGTATGTTGTCACATGGGACTGAAGGTCAAGTACATACAACCACCTGATCAGTGAAATAATCCTCCAGATGTACCTTGCCTGCAGAGACTCCTTATTATTCTGAAACAGAAATTAAGGGGAAAAAAAAAAAAAGGAAAAAATCCAGAGCCACAACTTTTTCAGAGATTGATTCTATAAATATAACATATATTTATATATAACAAAGCCAATCAGAAAAGTAAAATATTTCAGCTATTCTGAACATATTCTATTTCTGGATTTCAGATATTATTCATATCACTAGAGTAGCACTGTGGATTTGTTTTAGCTGATTACATTAAACCAATATTGTTTAAAAATTCAAAAGACTCTAAAAGCCTGCATGTGTCTGCCGCCTGTGTGCATAAGTTTGTGGTTGCTACAGTGGAATGACTGCTGAAGTTGACAGTTATGTCTGGAAACTGAAGATACTGTGCTGTGGTCTGCCTTTCACATCCTTGAGGAATACTGTGTAAAGCATATTTGATGCCAGTTAAGGAGATGAGGGGTCAGTTTGTATATGTTTTGTATATGTGAATCTTGTTCTTGCAGTATCCCTTCTGCATGTCCAAGTTATTTTAGTGAAAAATTCGGTTTAACTGAACTTCTGTGGCACTGCAGCTGCACCATGATGGAACTGTCCTTCAGGGCAGCTCCTAGTCAGGAGTAACCCCAGCTCCCCTACAATACCAAGACTTGGTAGAGAAAAAAATGAGCTTCTAATCATGTGGTAGGCAGCCACAAATCTACTTCGCAAGTATCAGTTAAATCAAAGAAGACACATTTCTCATTGTCTGATACAAAATTTCCTACAGAATTGCTGTCAGAGCTCCATCATTTTCTATTACATTGCTAAACCACCACCAAGATAAAAAACACTTGAAAAATAGTGAAGGATACAACATCCATCGGATAAATTTCTTAGAGTTCTTATAAGGCTTTTTTTTTTCTCAGAACACAAATTAAATAAAAGGGGCGCCTAAGTTAGAAAAGAACATTGACTTGGTTTTCTGATTTCCCAAGAACAGCAATAGACAAGAAAAGTGGCTGCATCACCCTCTTTGAAACAGAACAATGAAAGGCCTGATCCAAACTTGCTGGGTTTCTCCAGGGCTTAGAGAAGGCCCAAAGAGTAGGAGAAGAGAAAGCAAATGGAGATTCAGGATATTTGTGCAAATCTTAATTGCATTTTTTGATGAAACTCAACTACCAGGAGCACAAACACATCAGAAGATATGGCAATATCTATTTAAAATAACATGTTGCAAGGTATAAACCAGGTGATTCAGATTGAATGGGTTTACATTAACTACCAACTGGCATCAGCTGAGCATCAAGTTCAAAAAATATGACGTAGAATCAAATAAGAAATCAAATTGGAAATTACCGTCATTTTATGAACCACATTTAACACCTTCTAAAGTAGGCCAAACAGCAATCCAATTTCCAGAAATACTGGGGTTTGGATGTCTGTATTCCAGGAATATTACACAGGTAATGCCTCCCATCACATATGGAAACCACTTCAAATAAGAGACTCTGCCATCATTACAAACCAAACCACTCCCAACTCAGACAGGTATGACCTTTTAAAAAGGTACCTGCATGTCACCTCACTGTTAAGTACTGTAGCCATAATCTGCCCACCATTCTGCAATCTAAAAATATTGCCTAAGGCATTTGTTTCCTTTTCTCGTCTCATAATTGCAGTCAGTTTCTGCAGCATTCTGACATTCTCTTGTTTGCTGGCTGAACTCATTCTGTCACGAAAGGTCAGAAAGCAAACTTCTCCAGAATGTCAATAGGTGTTTAAAGTATTCCACCTCTGCCTGAATTTCTCATGTGCTAAACCATCAAGTGTTGATTTAGAGGTCATTACATATAAGGTAGGCAACTTGAGCCAGTAAAGGCAAAATTTTCTCTTTACTTACCTTCTTCAATGAAAATTTGAGTCCAGGTCACATTGACCATTAGCAGCTATTCAGAGTAAGATGAAGACTACTGCTCTTCTTTAATCCCCCTTAACAGTTCCATGATGTGTATTTAATGACGGTGATATTTAATGTATTTATGTTTCAGGAGGCTGGCTTGTTTAACAAATGAAGATGTTGCACTACAGATCTACTTAATCTGACTTTCCCCTAGTTTTCTACAGTGGTGCAAAGGAACTCTTACAAATAAAAATAAATCATATCTAAAGTTACATAACATTTTTCATCTATGTATTTAAAAGACACTTTACAAATATAGTTCAGGATCATTATTTCTAGTAAGAAAGAAGAAACTTGTCAAAAGCTGGCCAGTTTGCTAGTAGTGAAGCCAGAAACATAATGCAGGTTCAGTGCATGGGGTCAAACAGACTCAGCTGTCCAAGAGTAGACTAATACAGGCCAAACAAGTGATGAATGTGTAATTGCAAAATGGTAGAAACCCAGTGAATTTCTGAGGAAATCACAAGACAAGGAAATATTTGCAATTCCCAGAGCTATAACTATGTAAAATTTTGAATAAAAAACTAGTTTCTGCAAATCACTCTTTTTCTTATTGGACAAAATAGAAATTAAGAGGAAAATTAATGTTAAATTTAGACCATAATTGAAATTTAATATTTATTAAACCTAACCCTGCATTCCCCAAATTGAAATTCTTTGTTCACCGAGATTTCTTAAGGTTTTTGTTTGCATTTTAGATTAGGTTTCCATTTTCCTTTAAAAAGAGAATAACAATGACAAACAATGTTATTTTTCTCATAGTTTTAGACTGGTTATAGTGCTGTCTTTAACATTTCTCTGAAGTTCAATAACCTGTGATGGAATTGAGTTTTGAGAGCTCATTTGGAATCCACTCTATTCATCAGAATAGCTGCAAAATATTATACCATATAGCAGATCACCTATAAACCCCATACATTTTAAAATATACTTTGGAAAAAAAAAAAAAAAAGAAACCTACCAGAAAAATCCCACTGAGAATATCATGAGAGAGTGGAGGAGCTGAATACATATTATTTTAAAGATTGTGAGCTTATTTTCTCTATACATAGTGAGCTCTCTGCATTGTTTCTCTTTATTTTTTTCCAGTATGAATGAATAACAAAATGAAACATTTGTTTTCATGTTCTTAATCACTTAGTGCAAGTTTGTTTTTAAACACTAGCTTCAAAAAGGCTGCATAAGACCCAGTTTTGCAGAAGCAAGTACCAAAATGTCATGATCAAATAGAAGAAATTTCAACTCAAGAAGACTTCTTGTTTGCAAAGTGAGGAGCAATTAAAAATGGAGTTTACAGTGAAGATACACTTCCAGTGTAACTTTCTATTTGATAGATAAATGATAGATCTCCCAATGTACACTACAGTAGTTTAACTGAAAACAAACAAAAAAGCTAGCTAATCTCTGAAAAACAAACCGGAGATTGAATAATGAAGTAATCTCTGAACACTGCTTCAGTTTGCCATGCAGTGTCTGTTGCTTTTATCCAGCAGCATGCAATTTAAACATTTTTGCTTATTTCCTGTTTCTTTCCTTTGTAAGAACAGAGAGACAGAACTATTAGCCTCCTTCTCTGTTAGTATGCCATATGCATGCTGTGCTCCAGCTGTCATGTTAAAAATGCATAAGGCTAAATTAAAAACTGCTGCAAAGACTTTTGGTGGTAATCAGATAACTCTTTATGTAAAATATGAGTTAAAATTATAATATTTTCCACACATTTCATATCAGTAATATAGCTGAAGGATAAAAGAATACTACATTTTGATAATTATCCTTTATGGACATTCTGTATCATGCTATAAAGTGCAAGTACTGAGTCATAGCTTCAGCTGGTATAAACAGTAGTGAATCCAGCAATTTTCACCAGCTTGAGTGTCATGATCAAATGAGAACAGTTTTTGTCTTTGGAAGGAAAACAAACCCTTGACAAATAGTTATCAGACTACTTGATAAATGCAGTGAACTGAACTATGATGTTCAGCCAAAATCAGACCAATTACCAAAAGGAAACAGTGAAGTAAAACCCTCAGTAGCATGATGCCAGAATGGATCGTTGCTTTGGTCACAAGGTGGGAAGAGCAGAAGGAAATGGAAGCTGGCAAATTTAAAATATACGTAGTACTTGATATGGCCATGAACACCAGAAAGTTCTCAGTCCAAAAGTGACTAGTGTTTCTGGAAGCTAGTTGACCACAGAGATAAGGTGAATCTTATAGCTGAGGCAGTATACCAAGACTCTTCCACATGTGTTATACTTCTTCAGGCAAATGCAGTTTAACTGGCTTAGTCACAACCTTGCCTACCCTTCTGTCCACAGCAGGGGGACAGTGAAAGAAGTATGTCATGGCTGTTTAGCTCTTTTTTCCATGTCTCCCCAATGACCCATTGAAGGCACATGCCTCACTTTCTGCATATGGCCTTGTCTGAAATATCCCAACGCTGCTTTTGAGTGTCCCTAGGATGTTGACGTGGTTTAGGCCCAGCCGGTAGCTGAGCGCCACACGCCGCTCGCTCACCCCTCCCCTGGCGGGATGTGGAGGAGAACAGAAAAACAACAGCAAAGCCTGGAGGGTTGGGATAAGGGCAGTTTACTGGGACAGCAAGGGAGAGGAAAACAATCAACAACAGTGCTGATAACAGATAGTAACAATGGGTGATAACAGAGAACGATTTACCCATCCGAGGACCGACCGACAGGACACTCGACCTGTCCCGGAGCCATGCGAACCCGCCTCTGCCCTTTTATGGTGAGCATGATGTCACATAGTATGGAATAGCCCCCGGCCAGCTTGGCTCACCTGTCCTGGCTCCTTGTGAAATTAACTCTATCCTTGCCAGAACCAGGACAGATGTTTAGTGGGAATGGCCTAGCAGTAGTGCTAGTGACACTTGAGATGATTATTCTTTTCAGGTAATATAACAGTAGAAGTTGCATTCTTCTTCTACAGTCAGTAATGCAATTTTTCAAACAAGCACTATGTGACACTGCTGCAAAAGCCGGGAAGAAGAACAGCATTAAGGATCAAACCCTTTACAATCAGACCCACTACTGTGCACAGCAATGGGTCCAGCACTTTGAGCTCTCTATAGCTTGATTTCACTGACTGCATAGGACTTTGTGGTTACCAATCTGCAGACACAGAATGCTATTTCTGTTATTGGATCCCCAAAGTCCCATAGTGGACTTGGGACAACAGATCTCATAAAATAGTACTCTGTGAGAGATTTATAGAATCCTTCCTTTGCAGATAAGGAGACTATAACCTAATCCATCTCCCCAGCCTTTCTTTGGCTTTGTTTTTACACATGGGAAAGAAACCCATCAAAACTACTGTTCAGCTGAACAGATTTATTTTTTAAAACAAAAAATTATTATTATGGACCATCTGTATATCTCTACAGAGGTTAAGAATTGTCAAGTCAGAAAATAATGGGCACATCTAGATAATAATTTTAATTTAAAAAATTTCTTGGACTACTGCGTAGTAGAGCCTAACAATTCTTCCCTCCAACTACAGGAAGTAAATTTCTAAATATACGATTATTCAATTTATTATAAGAAAGGATAAGTATTGTGGGTCAACTGGCTATCAGAAATGGACTAGAATCCAGAAATTCCTGTGCTGTACATAATGAAACATTACTATGTAATTTTAAAAAGACATACAAAATTAATTTTATATTGAGTAATAGGGCAGCTTCATTATGCATTTTACAGTAACAGATATTAAAAAAAAAAAAATCTATCTTGTCCACAAGCTGTAGTTTCAGACTCAAGAAAAGAGCCCACATCATTCTGAGAACCACACATATATAACACAAATAGAAAATAAAACTTAAGTGTTTTAAATATGTGAGTGTAATAAAGCAGTGTTGGAACATTAATAATTTCTGAGACGCAAATGCACCGATAACTCAAAACTTCTATCGATTACTAAAGGTATTCACACCAGAAAACTCCATCTAGACACATTTCACCAATGCAGGAAAAATTGTTATGAACTTTGCCTGATATTTAAAATGTGTGGCATTTCAACAACACAAGACCTATCTTCTATCGTCATGGCATACCTAACCTAGGGGACAGAACTGTTGCAACAGAATGAACTGAACAGTATACTGCCAAGAAAAATCTAGAAAATACCTCTATTGGTCATAATACTGTGGAAATTCTCTGTTATTGCTATCCAATGTTTTAGATGTGACTATAAATAGGATGAGTGCTAAACATATCCAATTTAAAACATTGGCCGTTCTGCCTGTACATTCTCCTCAGATAACAGACAATATAGAGTTATGGAGATTCATTGGTATCTGCTTTTCCTTCCTGTATTGAACCCTATGATCAAGAATGAAAATTTAAACCCTTTTACTTAAATATATTGATTCAATACACAGTGATGAGTTCCACAAGTCTCAATTTGAGCCTTCAGTGCCAATGCAGATTGAATTTGTACTGTATGGTATGGATAGCTGACATACCTGAGGAATGTAGCTAGCGTACTGTGCAATTGCACAGCATATGCAGATGTGGACAACAGATATACTCAATGGCCATTTAGCAAAAGCTTCAAGAGTTCTCAAAAAATAACTGACTCTATGCTGAAAGTAATAGATTACCTCTCTACTGCTAGATCATTAAACACAAGGGGGTTAATGAATCTGTAATGAAACAGAAGATCAGCAATTTATATTAAACAAAAAGCATTTAAATTTGCCTTGAAAGCAACAGAGAGGAGTATGTGGGACAGAAAATGAGTACTTCACAGTAATTTTAACTCAAGCAGTTGATCTGGACAAATACAACTCCAACATTCAGACCTGAAAAATTCAAATTAGTCAGACAGTCTTTTATTTCATCTGGTAGTTAAACTAGCCTTGCTAAGTGTTTGGAGGAATCATTATGTGTCTATTATGTAGGGCTAACTTGCTTCTAAATTATGTTAAAAATAAGTATGTAATTTCCTTGACATGATTGACATTGGCAGCTTTTTTCAGGGGAAAGACCAATCCAGGGAAGTCTCCTGAGCAAAGGAACACAGCTGCTTTTTGCAATAGGAAATCAGATGGAATAGGAACATGGCATCAATCCTACAAGAAACCCTGTCCCTTTCACATCAGTGACTGACATGCCAATTTCTAGGTCTCGATTGACCCTATGATTTTCTGTGTTGTAGTCTGGTGTTTGTTTTGGTTTCAGCATTTTCTTGACATTTCTATTCACCAGAAAACGAAATCAATTGTTGCAATAATATGCTCTCCTTTTCACTGGGTGCACTCCTAGGTTTCTTTCTGCAATGTGTCCTAGGAACATTCTATTATTAAATTTCTAAAGGAAGTTTTACTTTCTTATTCACCTATGTAATATAACATGCAGCATAACATAGCCATCTACCTTATATATCTTAGTACATTAGCTCTCAATGGTATCTGAAGCAGTCCAGTCCAGGTAAATTTGCCCTGCTACTTAGCCAGATCCTAAACTATATGCAGTCCCTCAGTTCTTTTTTCACGTGGGAATGAAGCTCAGACCTGTTATTTCAGATCCATCAAGGTTTCTTGCCTTCTTTCATTGCAAAGAAGGAAAAAAATGAGAATTCTGGAAACAATGTTCCCTTTCCCTCCTCACCCAGGAAGCTACATTTGGCAAGAAGACAGGAAAGAGCTGGCAGCTGCAGTGTACTTGGTGGTAAGTCAATGCATCTACATCATCACAAAAAGGAGGGAGTTCCTAGAACCTCAAAGTGCCTTTCCTTATAGAGCTTAAGGAGGAATTACCTCAAACCAAAATATCAGCAGAAAGAAAAAGCTTCAGAATGAATCAATAAAATGAACAGTAACAAATTGCTTTTACTGATTCAACAGTACTGTCTATTTTCTTAACTCTCCTGAATTCACTGAAGTTTGCAGCATATGAGGACTACCTTTCAGTTCTTTTTCTACATCAAGAAACTCTTCTCTCTAATACAAACATCAGACCTTTTTCCTGTCTGCTATCATACTCTGATGCTCTGTAACTGCTTGTCATTTTCAGTCTTCAATTAATCATTTAAGTAGTAGCAGCGACTATTTTATTAGTTCTACTTGAAAAGACAAATAATGGAATATAATGATGCTGCTTTATCTTTTTTTAATTAAAAATAAAGCTTGGGAAACAGTGCCTAGTGATAGTAGTGCAGTATTGAAAAATGTAAGTAATTTAATTTTTCCTACTGTTCGTTCTACTGCTGCTATACACAAGTATTCTTTCCAGCCATCAGCTCTCATATCTAAAGTCTAAATCTAGTGGTATAATTAGAAGCCACAGAAATTAAACTGAATTACTTCATCTCTAGGAAAAGATAAGTAATGTGATTACATTGTATATATGTATGATTATTAAGCAAATAGTTGTACAGTGTAAGACCAAGAACCAGAAAATCATAGAATCATAGAATGGTTTGGGTTGGAAGGGACCTCAAAGATCACCTAGTTCCAACCCCCCTGCTGCGGGCAGGGGCACCCTCCACTAGACCAGGTTGCCCAAAGCCCCATCCAACCTGGCCTTGAACACTTCCAGGGAGGGGGGCATCCACAGCTTCTCTGGGCAACCTGTTCCAGTGCCTCACCACCCTCACGGTGAAGAAATTTTTCCTAATACCTGATCTAAATCTACCCTCCTTCAGTTTTAAGCCATTATCCCTTGTCCTGTCACCACATGCCCTTGCAAACAGTCCCTCTCCGGCTTTCCTGTAGGCCCCTTCAGGTACTGGAAGGCCGCTGTAAGGTCTCCCTGGAGCCTTCTCTTCTCCAGGCTGAACTAGCCCAACTCAGCCTGTCTCCAGATGCCTGATTCAAAGTTAATAAAATGTTGTCCATTTTCTAGGTCTTAGAATATGTTGCACATACAGATTGTTATTAATTGAATAAACAAATTTCACTGCATTGCATTTTCACTGTTTTTCAATTTTGTATGCAAACTTATTAACATATTCCCTTCATTTCTATTTTTAAAATTTGTGCTTTGTTGAATGAAGACTCACTTTGCAGATTTTGATTTCAGCTTGTTTCTTTGCAATATGTCAGAGGATTGCAAGTAAATCAGTAGCTCTATTGCTTTTTTCAAAACTTGGAAAACACACAGAAATAAAATCTTTGCACTTCAATAGAACTTGATGAAATAAGACTTCTAAAAGATCTGACTGACATAGCTTTATACAAGAACTCCACAAAAATTTATATATGGATAACATAAGTAATAGGAAATAGAGGAAAATCATTACAGAGGATGCAAAGAAACAAATTAAAATATATTCTACATAGCTTACAATGGAAACAATGACAGAAAAAATAAGTCCTTTGGTGCATTTCACAAAACCCTCCAGTTTCACGGAATTACATATTTATTAAATCCATACAAAACCAACAAATACTATATTCAATTATTTAAGAAAAACAATGGTTTTATAGCAAGTAGAGTGTCTCTTGAAAGGAACTGAACATACAAAAGACAAATTAAAATGAAGACATGGATTTCTGCTGTAAAAAAAAAAACAAAACAACCAACATTAACCCTTCTACAAAGAAATTTCAGGACAATAACTTGCTTTTCCCAAGGCAGCACTATGTCACATTATTTTTAGCAATTTCTTCATGGAAATTTTTTTTCCAGGATGGAAGATAACCAAAAATAACATTAACAGAGCTTCATCCTGGTGTCTAACTCATGACCTCCAGCCCTAAACCATACACTACAACACATTCAGGTTTGAGCACAAGTAGTTCCATTAAGCTTAATAACTTCTTGTATAAGAACCTAATGCCAAAGTTAGGGAATATTTCTCACTCTTTCAGGTAATATCATAGAATTACTTCAAATCAGAGAAATGTGTACATTTTTGGAATAAGTACTAGATCTCTGGTTTCAGTAAATCACATCTTATTCCACTAAGTAAAACCATTAAAAACTATAAAGGTGTAATCTCTGTCACAATAAGAACACAGTACAAGATGACCCATTTCCAAACAGGAGACTGGATGGTAAACAAATACATGGAGCTCTTATGTAGGCGTGTTGATTTCCCAATAATATGAGTAGTAGTCTCAATTATTATTAATCATCTGACATTGTCCTTAGTCATTGGCTAATTCTTTATGAGCACTTTGCAGGAACTTTTTTTTGAAAAAAATGTTCAAAAGAGGGCTCTCCTATGGACATCACATAGTTTGTCTTGGGTAACTGCACAGGGAGTAGCATGGCAATTAATAAACAGGAAAGGATATTTTTTAAATTAGCATCATCAAACATCAGACATGGAACAAAGTATTTGATTTTGAGGTTGTTCTACAGACTAAAATATTCATTGAATACTTAAGTTTCTCAAAGCCAGAAAGAAGGGAAACTGAACAGTCTTGCACACATCAGTAACCGCAGTATCCATGAGATACTGTTGAGCATATCTAATTTTGAAGATTATATTTAAATTTGCTGGTAGTGAATTAATTACATTTATTGTAATTAATGTATCTTTTTAATTAATAACTTGGGCAAAGGTTTCTTTAGTAAACTCATGAATTTGGCTGTTCTGACATAAAGGTAACTCAAACAAAATACAGAAAGAAAATCAAGCAACTAGAACATATAAGTAAATATAGCAGGGGAAGAATTTTCATCACTTTCCAGCATGCTTGAGTTACAGCTTTGGTGCTCAGCATGTGATATTGAAATATGAGATTTGACAATTCACTGAGATAAAAAGGCAATTCTCAGTTCCTAGAATTACCTCCATTTTAAAATGCCACCACTTTACTTATTTCTGAACATAATGTCTTCTTAAGTTTTGCTACTAACATGATAGGTATTTATGCCTTCCTGTAAATAGATAATACTCAGTTGACAAAAAGGTGAAGTATTACTGCCAGTTTCCTAATAAACAGCTATAATTCTGGTAAATAGGTCTTATGGGTGTTGTGGACAGCCCAACAATTCTAATAATTTTCTTACTACCAGCTGCTTCTTGCTTTCACACTAGCTGGATCACTAACATTCATTTTCAGTCTTTAGAAGTGTCAAAGAAGAGGAAAGTCTATATTGACAACTGACAGAAATGAACATGACAATAAAGGTAAATTAATATATTAGCTAAAATAAGAGCACTACTGTTATGATATATTTTGTTACCTTAAATAACAAGACAGATACCATTCTGAGAGCAGTCTGAGCATCCAGAACATTAATAAGTATAGACAGGAAGTTGCAAGGTTCTGACATTTTCATTTATAATCATATTTCATGGGCTGACATTAGGATTTGCTTACACTTACTCAGAATCTTTTTTGAAAACAGTCCTATTTTCAAGAAAGAGCAGGATAATCTACAAGACAGAAGTGGAAAAAGTGGGATGTGGGATTTGAATTGATCTTGAACAAACCTTGTGGTATACCAATTGCCTTGGCCTATTAAATGCTAAACCTAAAATTGATTTAAGCCAAAAATATACAGTCAGTGAGTAGACAGACAGCATTCCAACATAGACAGAGGAAACAAGCACAGCTTAACACCATCTGTTAGATACCTGCTGGCAAGTAGTATAGTACTAAATAAGAGTGAGTCAGTAGATGAGGAATTGCTTCTTATAGGTAGGAATTTTACATGGGACATATTGTAAAAACAACTAAGAGGAAAATCATGGCCTTGAAACCATCTCCAGTACATTAAAAAAGGACACTAAAATCAGTTCGTCCCATTTCTATTACCAGCAGGATTAGATCCTCTGTGATCTTTTCCTCATCCGTAGTAGTCTGTGTGTCTCTTGAATGACAGAAAATATTTCTCTAATGTAGCCTCATCCATAACCTAGCAATGCCAGTAGAAAATTTCAATTTAACTTCAACAGGCTTCAGACCTAACCCTATCTGTAGAAAGGTGTATTCTGAACTGAGAGTTGCAAAATACACCAAGACTCATTGTGATTATTCTTTATTATGTCAAGGCTTCAGATTTCCTATAATGGGCCCAAGCAGGCCTTGAAGTCAACTTTAACAGGCCAAATCCCCTTCCCATTTGGAACAGTAAGAAAAAAAAGTATGAGCGGCCACAGCTGGTTCGCATCTCTCATTCCATTGATGGTAACAACTTCGGCTGCTGAGGGATCTTTTATTTTCCTCAAGTCATGGTGCTACTTAGGGCACATGCGTAATGTTTTCTTTTATTTTGGTTAATGCTTATTACTAATGTATGTAACATGTGGTAGCCTGTTATAAATTCAATTAAATGTTAATGTAAACATCTGCTCAACTTCATTTGTATACTGATATATCAGAGCAAGAATTAAAATTACTACCCTATGAGTTGCTTTTATACTATGTGGCCCTCCAAGGAGGAAGAGACAGTCCTGCACCTGGATTGTGGCAACCTCTAGTATCAATATAGGCTGGAGGATGAAGGGATTGAGAGCAGCCCTGTGGAGAAGGACTTGGGGGTGTTGGTTGATGAAAAGCTCAACATGACCCAGCAATGTGCGCTCATAGCCCAGAAGGCCAACCATATTCCAGGTTTCATGAAGAGAAGGGTGGGCAGCAGCTTGAGGGAGGTGATTCTGCCCCTCTACTCCGCTCTTGTGAGACCCCACCTGGAGTACTGCGTCCAGCTCTGGGGGCCCCAGCACAGGAGAGACATTGATCTGTTGGCGTGGGTCTAGAGGAGGGCCACAAAGATGATCAGAGGGCTGGAGCACCTCTCCTGTGAGGAAGGGATGAGAGAGTTGGGCTTATTCAGCCTGCAGAAAAGAAGGCTCCAGGGATACCTTATTGCAGTCTTTCAAAACTTAAACAGGGCTTATAGGAAAGATAGGGACAAACTTTTTATCAGGGCCTGTAGCGACAGGACAAGGGGTAATTTCTTTAAGCTGAAGGAGGGTAGATTCAGACTAGATATAAAGAAGAAATTTTTTTACTATGAGAGTGGTGAAACACTGGAATAGGTTGCCCAAAGAAGTGCAAAGAGATACCCCATCCCTGGAAATGTTCAAGGTCAGGTTGGACAGGGCTCTGAGCAACCTGATCTAGTTGAAGATGTCCCTGCTTATTGCAGGGGGGTTGAAACTAGATGACCTTAAAAACCCAAACTATTCTACGATTCTGTGAGAGGAACCTGTTAAAGTGACACTGGCCAGCTATGAACATCTCTAAATCATTGACGCTATAAAAGATATCTGAATCAAAGTAATAGAGATTAAAAGTACAGCAGTTAAAACATTTCTTGCATGGCTCAGGAGTGTCAATGACAATTAAAAGATAAATAATAACCTCAAAGAGGTGCAGCGGGAAGTATCACAGTATGTGGAAACAGGAGAGTGAAGCCACTTGTACGGGCAGGAATGGTTACAGTCACTGGACATGTTCAACTTGTCAAAAAATGACATAATTCTCAGACACAATCACAGGTCACTCATAGAAGAGTCACCCTCAGGAATCAGCATCTGAGAGAGGCACATAAGTAATTGTTTCAGTTGTTACAGTGCATATAAGCGGAGACAGAGGTGGCCAAACAAGCAACAGCAATCTTGGACTGTGAAGCATTTTTTAAATATGTCTTTCAACTGAAGAGAAGATAGGAATCATTAGAGAAAATGTGCTGTGTTCTACCATACACCAAAGAATTATCACCTTTCTCTGAACGTAATTTCAATGCTTAATTTCATCCAAACCATCTAAAAATTAAACAGAAATTTAGAAACAAGAAAAATATTCACCTGGACTAGTCACAGAGGGATGGTAAGAATACCAATAGTCACATCAAACACAAGAGCAACCCACAAATAGCTGGCATGCTGAAAAGCAAGAAGGGTTTCCACTACACAGTGTTGTCTGTGAAAGCAACAAGTTGAAAATTAAATTGCTGACAGATGTGTATGCACTGGCTGACTTACATGATCAAAGTACTCTACAGCTGCCCTGGAGGCACCATCCTTCTTTTAGGTGAGCAGCTGTAGGACACAAACGTACAGAGCTCTCTAACAGCTCCAGACTGCACAATGCAACACTCGCTCAGAGGTCCTCATGCTAGCTTACAGGTAGCCAAATACTTACATGATGCTGTAAGGAATCACTAATGTACCCCAGAAGCATTATATCCACATGCACTGTAACACTGCATTGAACTCCAAAGCTCCAAAAGTCTTGATATCAAGACTATGTGTGTGAGGTTTGTTTCTCCTAGCTACCCAACTAAGTGGCTGGAAGGTCTGACAGCAAAAGTCAGTTCAGAGGCTCAATCCTATTTCCCCTTCCTTTTCCAGTACTGCTCCTTTGATTGGCACTCTCAATTAGAAGTGGTGTCATGCAGTTCTACTAATTATTGCTCTAATTCTTGTTAAGTCTGAGGCAAGTTAAGAGGTGAAAGAAGTTTGTGAATCAAAAGAACCTGTGGGTTCTCATGGTATCTGCTGACCTATTGTCACTGTAGCATGTAGACCGACAAGATGGAACAGGTCATGATAGATAGTAAACTAATAGTAATGGACAGCAAGCTAAACTAAGCATTTTATGTTTCATGGACTATAACATTTAGAACACCATCATAACTGTACTAATTGTCTCACTCTTGGGAAGCTAAAATGGAGCATCAGTGGTCTCTAAAGGCAATGTTATGGAAGTTGGTGAAAATGTTGGTGGAATGCCCTGAGGACTTCTAAACTAATTGGATTAGTGATTATATAATTAATAGGATTACTCTGACTCCACAAATTAATAGGATTTTTCCTTATCAATTCCAAGCTTAAATGTTATGAAACTGCATGTCTGTATACTTCCCCCAAGAACTGCGTGAATCATGACAGTACCCGGACTCATAATCATGAAGTGGTTTCCCTGAAAGCTCCCTTCTGAATATATTTATCTGGTGTTTTATAACATACTCTGAATAAAAATATACACCCTAGCACATACATGTTTTCCAATGTCTTATGTACATCTTTACCCATTCTAAACTGAATTTTCCAACCATATACATACTTTACTAAAACAAGGCTTTCACTCAACACATAATACCAAGTTCTCTCCAAGGTTGCATTTAACATTGTTCCATTTTTTTTTAATTTTTTTTTTCCCTTCAACCAATTTCCAATCCATTAAGCTGCTCTACTGTTCTCTTTTCTGCTACTGTTTAACTTGAACATTAACCTTTGGGGCTGTCCATAATCTCTTAAAGACATTTCTTTGCAATATACTTTCCTAGGTTGTCAAAAACATTTTTCTTAGAGAAATATGGAGAGGAAACTAATAAACCTTACTACGGGATCTTTGCTGCCATTTTTACCTTTTGACTTCTCATGAAGCTGTCATATGAAATCTCTGATAAAATTAAAAAATATTTTGGACAAAGTATATTATTAAATTAATGATGACGTGGTTTAGGCCCAGCCGGAAGCTGAGCGCCACGCGGCCGCTCACTCACCCCTCCCCCAGCGGGATGGGGAGGAGAACAGAAAAACAACAGCAAAGCCTCGAGGGGTGGGATAAGGGCAGTTTACTGGGACAGCAGGGGAGAGGGAAAAACAATCAACAACAGTGCTGATAACAATATTAACAATGGGTGATAATAGAGAACAATTTACCGAACCAACGACCGACCCTACTCAGCCCGTCCCCGAACCGCGTCGAAACTGCGCCGCCCCTCCCCTACCCGACTAGCCCCCTTTTATGGTGAGCATGACGTCACATGGTATGGAATAGCCCCCGGCCAGCTTGGGTCACCTGTCCTGGCCCCTTGTGACATTAACTCTGTCCTTGCCAGAACCAGGACAAATGGAAATAAATCTATATCACTGCATGACTTTATTTACACTATCTGGTTAGATGACAATTTATACTGACCAAGCAGAGACCAACACACATCCTTTATGTGGCACAGTAACTCTGCCTCTGTTTCCTCAGCAGAACCATTACCTAAGTCTTTCAAATGGATGTCTGCTTTAGGAATCTATGTCCTCTGCCAATGGGTCCAGGGACACAGCAAAAGCATTAATATCAGGCTACTCTTCTCCCACTAAACAGGGGTCTGTGCTCCTCATCCACTCCCTGTCCTGACTAGAATGTTCTAGAGATTCTTTCAGAGCCTCCTTTAGAAACACTTCTTACAGACCTAAACAATCTGCTCTCCTTTTCAGTCATCCCATGCCCAAGCAGAAATTTCTAATTACATCTTCATTATAAGATCATCACTTACCTAGCATTATTTACTATGGGAGTTTGAAACTTGAGAATTAATTAACCCATAGATTATGCAAAACCTGTCAAAGTTTAGAAAGGATGAACATCACCCAAATCCTTTGAAATAGAGGGTGCTTTTTTTTTTTCTTAAAAGGCAAAACCAAAACCAATTACTGAAAAATCCTGTTACACCTTCTTGATCATAAGTGTAGAGAAAACAATTGTTCCAAAACGTTAAAGGCAGGTTGATTCAATCTATGTGCTTTTTTCTTTCTTTTTTTTTTAATTAATTTAAATCACATGATTTATTCACACGTTGTACTTTCTGTACTTTCTCCCTATTGTCTAAATCACTAATGACAGAGATTCAGGCAATATCACCTTAATTAATACCATGGCTGTTACTAATAATTCAGGTTTTTCATGTAAAATTGTTTTCTGCTAGAAGTTTCTTACATTGCATATTCCTCTGCATAGAAAAAAATTAAAATCCTCTATCCTGGTAAGCTATGTTATACTGAGAACACTATCAACTAAACACGGAAAACTACAGGCTATGTAAATCATTCTATCTCCAGTATACTGAAGTATTTCAGCCGGTTTAACTTATTCTACAGTCTTGTACTTTTAATTGATGGCAAACTTGTCATCCAGCTTCAGTAATTTTGAAATCCTACCACTACCGGTCAGACACAACTCCATAAGTGAGTTTGAGGCTTCTCTCTCCCCCAAACTCAGTACATATAGATGTTAACACATTCACTTTTTTCTAAGAAGGTAATTATCACTTTCAGTGATGAAAACGGTTGTGCAGATGTTGAATTGCAAGCAAATGAGTGGGTTTACTGTAACTACTGAAACTGTGTATGTGAACCTGATTCACTTTTTTTCCTGGTTAGAACTGACTTTCTTAAAAAAATCAATTTAGAATTCTAATTAGAATCATACTACCGATGACACATATTGTTAGATATTTAATCAAGTTGATTGTGAATATTAGCTAAGAGTCTCAAACACCAGAAACATCAAACTAGTAAACTAGTTCTACAAAGCTCAAACTGATGACAGAAAATATCTCAAACTGATTTAAAACAACTTTCTTTATCGCATTTGTTTAAAAAACTTCAGTCCTGGTAAAAATAGAAAAAAAGTTAATAAGCCCATACTTACCTTTTCAGATCCACCTCAAGCAGCCTAAAAGCTGAAGTGCCAGGAAAAATCAGGCATCTAATTTTATTCTTGTAGAATATGTCTTGTTATTTGAGTAGAAGAGTAATGAATACAATTAGGGAAATCTATTTTCTTTTTTTACTTCTGTCAATAATAGCATCAATTCTTCTAATATTTCAAGAATATTTGTGAGATACTCATAGGGACAAATCACATACAGCAACTCACCTGTGCTTCTGCTAAGAATATGCTTTCTTCTTTAACCTGATCCTTACACTTTTTACCTTGCTCTTTGGAGGCTGAATACCTTTAATCACAGAGACCTAAGCATGATTATAAAGTTAACTCATGTAGCTTTTTCCACCTCAATTATTTGCTATTGAAGTGATTCCAAATTTCTTGCCCTTTCTTTTTTCTCTTGTGCTCTTTGGCAGAAATTTTCCAAATATTTAAATCTGAACTCTACACACTCTTTTAGAAACAAACCTTTTTCTATTTGCAAGGTTGTGTGCAACCATTCTTTCTGGTAAAAGGGAGTAGAAGAAATGACTTCTTAAAGGCTGCTTGACCTCAGCAATAAGACTACCATAGACATTAAAGTTAGCTTGCTGGTAGAGCTGACTAGCACAGGACAATATTTAGTATGCTTTGGTTGTGGACTTAAAGCAAAAGGAATGTGATCCAATCATTCTAATTATGTAAACAGCAGCTGAAGTTTGTTTGATATTTTCTTATTTGGCATTATTAGGCTCAAAGTTCATAATTTATGCTGTAGTTAAGATCCACAATGCACTGCTATGAACATTTGATATGAAATTAATGAATGAATAGACAAAATCCCTACCCCAAGCTCTCAGCACAGCACACTCCCTGGAGTTTTTCTTTATTAAGCACCAACGAAGCATAAATCTCAGCTTAAGCTTTTTTCTCTGCTTTTCGTCTTCCTTGGGTTTCTCCATAGTATAATTTAAGACGTGAGTAAACAGCATGTGGAGAGGTTTAGAGGCTGCTGCTCAGGTTAGCAAAGGCTGAGCAGGTGCCCAGATCCAATTCAGCAGGGGGTGTTTATATGCCTTGGACTAGGCAGATATTCATTTTTTCATTACAGAGTATCTGGACAAGTTACAAGAATTACTAGTTGGAAAAACACACTCCCCCACAGAAAGGGATAAAGGAAAAGGGAAATACTTTATGTATGTAGGGAAGATGAGATGTCTATCCAAAAATTCAGAAAGAAAAAAAGAAGTCAACATTAGAGAAAAAATTTACAACTTGTTCCTTGCAAACCATGCTTCCAGGTAGCTACTGCTTTGTTTTATACAGTTATTCACACAGCTTGGGGAGTTAGAAATTTGTTGAAAGTAGACAGTTAGTGACTCTGGCTTTTATATTAGCTCAGGGCTCCAGCTAGTTCCTCCACTTCCTGGACCGTTCATAGTGACTATATATCGGGTATAATCACATGCAAGGCAGCAAGTTCTCCAGTCAGAAAGCTGCGGTTGAATGAGACTAACTTACATTCAATTTCCACTGCTAAGTGTAGATTGGAACACCTGGCTTGAACGTCTTGGCTCTGTGAATATGAACCAGAAGTTGAGCACAGTTCCCAAAGGCAGGATAGTAACCATCTCCAAGGGAGAACAGGCTGTCAGGAACCAGAGTGCACAAGGCTGTTTGACAGCCTTGAGAAAAAATCTTGATCAGGTCCAGCTCTGAACATTCAATATCTAGAAGTGTAACAGTCTTCTCCTGTCTTAGGAACAGCACTCCTATATGTGCGGGTTTACAGCGCATAGGCAATACAAAGAAGCAAACACCTGAGTTGCACCTATTATGACTTAGACATATATATTGCCCAGTGAAATCCATGAAGGACCTGGGTTGGAAAGTAACCTGTACCACTCACTGGCAGGGCAAAGCCCTTTTTAGCGGCTGCTACTGTTTTCCAGCCAGGGAATATTTCTCAGTGAGTGAAAAAAGGCACATGCTAGCAAGGGAAAATAGTTTGCAAGTGTGATGCACTATAAGTTAAAGTGCCTTCAGGAAGTGGCTTATACTATTCCTATCCCTGCAATCAACTTATTACCTCAAATCTTCTCATAATTTTACAGTCAGGGTGAAAGCAATATTTTCAGGTAACACTGTACAAAAGGATGCATTCAAAGACAGGCATGAAGAACATACTTTCATTTACAAGAGAAGGCAAAGAGAGTTCCATGTGGCTTCCCTGTATTTGCCCCTTAGGTTTTTTATTTTCTCAATGTCCATTTCGATCTGTCTCTTTAGTACTATTTTAGTACTATTGTGGCCACAGATAAAATCTACCCTGCTTGCATGTACTTGGTAAAAAAAAAAAAAAAAAAAAAAAAGTCATCAAATGTGTTATTGGCACTTTAAAGTTTTCCCTTTTGAGGTATATTTTTTCATATCTCTGTAAATAAAGGCATTTCAGAATTCATTTATTGTTCTTCTCATGTGTTTCTGACTGAAAAATCTGACTTGAAATTTGAGTTTTCTAGTTTGTTTTTAAGAAGATCCAAAGCAAATTGGTGTTGTTTCATGTTACTCACAAGACTAAGTAGTAAGTTCATATTAGCAAAAACGTAACCTTATTTTTATTTGTAACAATTATTTTGTAGTTGCTTGCAGCAAAGGCATGACAAAGTAACATGGATTTTGTGTATCTGTCTTATGGTTTAGGTGATTAAATACTGGGAAGGCACTAAGCATAGGTGGATTACAGACAGTTATAAAAATAAATATTTGGTCTTCTGTTAAAGTGGAAGTTCTAAAATTTGAACCTCAAATGCCAATTACATATTTCATGTCACTACAGGCTAGAAACAAAACATCATCATATGGAAAAAATCCATGACTTGTAAGTTTGTATAATATTCTGATTTCATTCCTATTTCTTGTGGTGCTCCTTCATAGACAGAGATAACAATGTTTAGTAATAGCAGTAAAGTCTTTGGAGAAAACTATCCCAACAATCCTATCTCAACTGATTTCCCTATTCTGGCAGAATTCAGTGATCTCATTAATTTTGAAAATGCAAGTTCCTGTGTCCTTTTTTGTCAAAGGCACTCAAAATTACTAACCATTTGAGAATAATAGATTTGATTAACAAGAGAAAACAATACATGAAGTTCAATAGAGAAAGTGCTTGTTTCTAACTAGCTGTTTTAAAAAGTTCCTTGGGTGCTCCCTAAGGTAAATACAGTGTACAGTTTAAACATTTCAGCTACTGAGTTTTATATAGATTACACCATACACCTTCTAAGTGCCACAGATCATGATCATATTAGATCCTACTGCTTAGATTAACTTGACTAACTTGTACTATCTGCAGTTATAAAAGATTCATAGATCCATAATCTATCTATACATATATAATATCTATATATAATTATATATATAGATATGTATAATTAGATATATATTTATCTAATTATGCCAAAAGATAGGTATGAAAATATTACCCCTGAATCACTAGCAAACAGATGACTCCATTTAATTGACAACAACTTATTTTAAGGAAAGCATACTGAAAGTAAACTGTCCTGGACTGAAGATCTTGTAATGTCTTTAGGAACATCACCGAGTGATAGTTCCATCTTACACTTGAGCTGAAAAGAAATTTTATACTTTATTAATTTTTTTAAATTGTCTATATTTGAGGGGAGTAACTTTTTTAAATTTAAATTAATCCACTTTTCAGAGTTTCTCTGTCATACAGCAGAGTTTCTGATTCCAAATCTGTGCAGTAAAGAATGGTGTTATGTTACTGGGAACCATTTTGAAGTGTTTTGATATCGCAAATTGACATGACAATGACAGAGCAGCAATATTGTGGAAATAAATAAATGGAATAAATATATAAAATGCATAAAGATATGTAACACTTTCATTCCTCATATATTGAGGAAATCCAGATATTTTTACATGGCAATGTGACATATCTGAATAATGACTAAAAGTGGAAACTTTTTTGAAACCAGGCTTTGACAAAATAGCAGAGAGAGTCTACAACACATAAGCTTAATTTTTCTCCCTCAGATTCTACACAATAGTGTATTCTTGGCATAGTGCCATCACTTAAAATCACTATATGTAGACTTAAAGCTTTTAAAAACATTTCTAAAAGAGCACAAATAAAAGGATTCCATGCCTTCTGTTCTGTACAAATGAAAAGACTTCACAGGACAGAGGAGCAGGTTTAAAAGCAACACAAGGACACTGCTGGAGCTATAAGCAATAATAAGATGTGCAGTATAACCATCATGTAGGCAAATTGTTCACATAAGGCAGAAAGGAAAGCTGCCAGAAAAATGCTTTCATATTTCTAGCTACTTTTCTTAAGCAGCTCTCACCTGGTTTTGATCATGTTCAAACATCTTTGGCATGGAGTAGCAGATGATAATTTGAAACTCTGTCATATAAAATGTTTGCCATAATAAAACTCTGATTAGTCTTTTTAGTTTTTAATTGTCAGTTTTCCTCTCAGACCTCCAGGGTCACGTGTTACTCTAAAATTCATAATAGTTTTTAACACACAGTCTCATATTACTTTTTTCTTTTCATTAAATTCATCAACATTTTAACTCACTTCTCAGAACATAACATGCTTAAAATGCTACTTACTTTCCTATCTGGTCATTCATACTTTAATAATGTACAACTATCATGTATGATACATTTTTGCTAACTTTTATTATTTTAATCTTTTCTTCAGTAATTAAAATGTCTTTCAAAATTGCAATTGCTGTATTTTAATTCCACTTACAGAAAATATTGATGTAAATTTTGTTTCATGCTGAAGATATTTTCTATGACTACTTCCAAATGCAAAGAGACAGAAAGCTCTTCAAAGAGAAAAATAATTGCATGGAGTCAGATCTTGGCCCATTTCCTTTTGTCCCCTATCCTGGAAGAATATAGTGACCTCATTTACATAGAAAATGTAAGTTTATGTGGCATATATCAACCAACTTACTTTCAGAATGTTGAAAGCCAGTTATCAGCTAGCTCAGCTAGATTCAATGTCATGCTATCATTTTGTAATGTATTACATTATTCTGTAATTACATGACAAAATTACATATCAGAGGACAAGACCCTAACTGCTCCATGTCAGGAATGGTTTTGGATCCTTGCATGGAAGTTTTTTTCTCATCATGAGTACAATTTGCCATAGGCTGATAAGCCAGTCAGATTTCAAATTCAGTAGATATCACCATGTCTAAGACAAAAAATAGCCAACATTCCTTCTCCAAATCTCAAGATTCAAAATATAGTAATCATAAAAACTTTTCTGTCCCAGAATTCTCATGATGAAGACCAATCTTCAAGCACTTGGATTTCAGCTGATGTGGGGGAATATAAATTTAGCATAAATTTATATAAAATGTATATATAAATTTATATAAAATTAGCATACTCAGGTTGTGGTGTATTCAGAGTGTTAAATAGTTTGGAATGACCCCAGGAAAGCATTAGCAGAAAATTTAAGATAAAGAACATTACTGTGATGCACAAGTGGCTCTCGAAAAGGAAATCATAACACACTCCGAGCTTCAACAAGCTGTTAGTGCTGAGATACCATGAGAATCACTTCCAGCTATACCGCAGTGCAACAGTATAGGCTTCAGAAGAGGAATGAGGTGGCTGCTGCTGTTACATCTCTACCTACTATGAATGAATTCAATGTCCCAGCTGAGACTAAGAAAACCACAGGTTTCAATTTCTATAACCTGCAAACTCAAAAGATCTTATTAAATCTTTTCATTTACAGCTATTATCTGTGACAATTGCACCATTTGTTCTTGCAGTGGTTGTAAGATTTTGAGCAGCACAATGGTCACTAGAAAATCCAGGTATGTTCCAGATAAACTTGTGTTGCTTTATGAGCTCCAGGACATGTGTTAAGCCAGTGCTACTCCTTGGTATTTTTACTTACAGAGCCAAATCTTCTTTTCTTAAATTGCCTTTTAACCCAGACATTCTGCAAAGTATATATGAACACTTGAGTTTACAAGTGCAGAACTATAGCTTGAGGATTTGTGGTATATTTACCTCATCACAGGACAATGTTGCCAAATAAGTCAGTAGATTCAATGCAATCTATTGAAGGAGAACAACCAATCCAAGCAGTGTTTTTCACCAAGTAAAAACTAATATTCATCAACAAAAATAGAATGTGTGTTTAGTCTGGCCAAAATTATCTCCACATACACCTATGCGAGCCAAGTTGCCTTTCTTTACCCTGACAATCAACTCAGATATAACTACCAAATGCTCTAGTAAACCAGAAAGATCTGGCTCCAGACTCACTTCTCAAGGCTGTTGGATATCCACTATCTTTAAGAGTGTGTCTACTATGAAATACAAAGGCATAATGACGATTTAGGTAGACATAATGGTGCTGGCTTTAAGTAAGCTATCTTTGCTGCAGATGGGAGTGTTGCTATGGTAGCACTAAAGTCAATGCAGGCCACAAAACCTGTCTAAGTTCAGGGATCTAGTGTCCACTACACTCCTTGTTGCCATGGCTGCACTGCTATAAGTACTAGCTAATTTAGCAAGTTATAATCTGACTCTGTGCATTGCAATCGGTTTTTTAGATTGCTCTATAAGCTTAGTGTGAGATTGTGAGGACAAATTGTAGGAAATAGTTCTGCCTACTATTTCCCAATCTTCCTAAATGAGATGCTGGTTGGGAAATAAGATCAAAGTGACATGATGTCCCAAAAAATAAACAAACGTCATTTATACAATTAACACGTTTGGCATATTTATTAATAGAAGTGTTATCTGACCATATATAGAAAAAGCTACTGATGTTTATTTCCCTCCATCTGCGTTTCATCTAGGTTCACACATTTGCCATTGGTATTACTGTGTCTCCTGACCAGTGCCTAAACTCGGCTGATTTCAGTGAAACAAGTATCAAGATTTAGTGTATAGGAAAAGGGGAAAGTTTGCTTTGCTTTAAATGTCCAAATAACTCTAGTGAAGTCAAGATCAAGATATGCCACATTTCACAGTATGTAAGAAGGAAATAAGGCTAAACTCTGAAAAATATTTCTTGTTTTGTTTGGTTTTAGAAAACCTTAAACTCAACATGCAACCTAATATATGGAATTTGCCATCAAGTTCAGTATATTATCAAAACATTCCGACTGATATAAAGGAGACAAGATCCTTAGATTTTTAGACTTTAGGTTACAGGAAAAAAGGGGGAAATGAGAAGAACATCAATATTCTTCCCTACCAGAAGATGATAATATTCTCCAGATAAGATTCAGATGCATTGCAAGATATAAGAGCATGAAATTCAGTTAACCTTCCCCTGGTTTTTACTTCCCAAGAGTTCACAGCATTACTGTCACTATTAGTAGTATTAGTCACTCCTGAGTGTGCTGACTTACTTCGGTTTTTCAATGAGACAGGAACAGTATTTCCTTTGATACCTTCTAGCAAAGTTCAGAACACAACACACTGTGCTTATACAGTCCTGTGTCTTTTTAGGGAGTTAAACAATGGCTCTGCTGCTGGAAAAATCTTCATGAATAATGGGAGTCCCAGTCTTTCTGATTGATGAGATTTGAGTTTGAGATTAAATTACTTTCCTTAAATACCCTAAATTACTCCACTAAAAATAGTTTGTAATGAAAACTTTTATCCTCTTGTCTACTTTTTCCTTCGTCTTCCTAAAGGATCATAGTTCTAAATCTGAGCAAAATCATCCCTAATCTAAATGTTTACAAAATATTATTTGCTTAAAAATAATGTGCTTTTTTTTAAACATTTCATTTTTATGAATATCAAGAGAACCAATTTTCAAATACACATGTTCCTAGCATTACCTATGGTGTAGAGAATGCAAACTCCTCAAAAATTTTCTCTTCTTGCTAAAGTTCAGTCAAAAACTCTGCATGACAAATTACTGTAAAACTGCCATTTCCATTTCTAAGTCAAATTGCAGTGTAGGGGGAAAGTCAGGTTAATCCTTTTAAAAGTGACTTGGTCTGTATTTGCTGTTCATGTCATAAATGCACTTGTTTCCATTAATTATGCTTCCTCCCTTGCATAAGCATCATGACTATAACTTTGATATACATAGCACACTTAACAAGCATGAAATGTCTTTGTAGGGCAGCATGAAGGTTGCTTGCCCACTGGTACAGTTCAGTATGCACTTAGATGTAATATACATACAGTAGCTTCTCAAATCACAGTCTTCTATGAAAAAGAAAACCCCATATTTAACCCAGACTTTCTCTGCATTTGGGATAATTATACCTTTTCTTTTTACAATCTATCTTTCTGATGCCTCTCTCATTTATTGGTCTATATATTATGGCAGGATTTCATTTGCGTTGCTCTTATTGTACAAGAAAACAATCCCAGCTTCCTTCCCCTAAGACTGAAGCTCAAAATCAAGAAAATATATTCACTGCTGTCTATTCACATTTGTAACCTAATGCTGCAGACCGTAACCTTGGAACACTAAACCAAATGCAGCAGCATAAACCACATCAGTTTATCCTTCCTACTAAATAATATGAGATTTCTTTTTTTTTAATTGATAATGGCAGGTAGAAAATTTACTTAAATGCAACATTCTTTGATGTATCCACAGAGGCCAAAGCAACTGCATGCTTTTCACTTAACTCAAAACCGTTATGGAAAAATAGATCAGTGTTTAAAAATAAGACATATAAAGGTGAGTTTACTTCAAGTTTGAGGTATAAAAAATTAGAAGCTAATTCAAGAGAAGCTGAGAATAAGGACACCCATATCTTAATTCTTGTTCTGCTGCTGCTTGAAAAGTGGTAAGAGAAGACTGACTTTTCATATTTTTCTCTAATTTTCTGCATGTAATTCTCTCCACTTTCAAAGCTACGTCCAAGACACTGATTTACTTGACAAAGCCTTAGGCTATTTAATAATAAAAATTGTTGTATTAAACCAAGGTTTCATTATTAAGAATTTCCTAGAATGACAACTAAGAACTTCCTATTCCTTACACAAATAAATATATATTGGAGTTTGTATGACTACTACTAATCTAAGTGGATGTAACAGACAGACATTGAACATAACTAAGGGCAGCAGAAAAGCCTAGACAAAAGAGAGGCGGTGGCAGAACAAATGCAAAGGTAACGTGGAACTCAGCAACATTTCACTCCATAAATGTAACTGCTGTTAAAAAACTAATTTCCCTAAAATATTTTCAAAGTCCGTTATGAGCTTATAATAAACAGGAACACTAGATTGAATTAAATTAGCTAAGACTATACACAGGCTCAGAACTAGAAAGACATATTGTTCTTTTTTTTCTATTTCCGAACTGATATTGCTGAGGAAGCTGAGTCAAAATTTCTACCCTGTTTTACTGATTTCACCTTAATTTGGCTAAGTTATAATAACAGACACATGAAAATAAAGCAATATAGCTCTCTTCCTGCTTCTTGCCATGTAAATACGTAAGTACCAGTATACAAATATACATGCTTACTTCTGACACATTTACTTTTGTTTGTCCTTACGTTAATGACTAAAAGAAAGTAAGGGATAATAGGCCTTCTGTCCTTTTGTAAAAGTAGAAGGAAGCCTGTATTTGTTAATTCATCTGTTAAAAAGGTCTCCCAAACCAGATCTAGTGAAAGCTGGGCCAGCAAATCTTTCCTGATTTCCATCTATTGGAAGATTTTGTTCCTCACAAAAGTCGCTTCCCTATAGGGTGGTTAGATGGTATGTGGAAGGTCTTAGAAAATCCAGCTTTCAAGTGCCTGGTGAGAAAGCCCAGGAAGGAAGGAAAATAATCCTGACTGCTGTACTAACCTTGCTGTCTTTGCTCCCGATTCACCATTGAACAGTTGGTAGAGGGTGTTTCATATTATACAATGGGGCTTCCTGGTAGGTACAGTCCCTTGCTGTGCTCAGCAGGGATGAAGACAGGTTTGGCATGTGTCCCACCCTGTACGGGTCTGGGGATCTTGCTCACTTATCCCCCCAGTATAAAACCAGTTCTTCTGCTGGGAATGGAAATAGCAGGAATACAGCTACACTCTTCTCTGAAGTTAGTCTATTGCAATCCTAGTGGTGGCCAAGGGATCTCATTAAAATGAGATCTCTGTAGCTACCTTACTATATTTATCTTAGGCAAATCCAGTACCCAAAAGCTATATACAAAGCAATGAGGTGTAAAAATGTAAATATTATGTGATATAAATAAATCGTAACAAGAAAGTGGGTAACATTTATCACATCCTCGCCTTGCATAAGCAACCTTGACAGGGTTGAGAGGTGGGCCAAAGTTCAACAAGGCCAAGTGCAAGGTCCTGCACGTGGGTCGGCACAATCCCAAGCACAAATACAGACTGGGCAGAGAGTGGGTTGACAGCAGCCCTGAGGAGAAGGACTTTGGGGTGTTGGTTGATGAAAAGCTCAACATGAGTTGGCAGTGTGTGCTTGCAGCCCAGAAAGCCAACCACATCCTGGGCTGCATCAAAAGAAGCATGACCAGAAGGTCAAGGGAGGTGATTCTCCCTCTCTACTCTGCTCTTGTGAGACCCCCACCTGGAGTACTGCATCCAGCTCTGGGGGCCCCAGTACAGGAGAAACATCGAGCTGTTGGAGCGAGTCCAGAGGAGGGCCATGAAGCTGATTGGAGGGATGGAGCACCTCTCCTATGAGGACAGGCTGAGAGACTTGGGCTTGTTCAGCCTGGAGAAGAGAAGGCTCCAGGGAGACCTAATTGTGCCTTCTGGTACCTAAAGGGGGCCTACAGGAAAGCTGGAGAGGGTCTGTTTACAAGGGCATGGAGTAATAGGACAAGGGGTAATGGGTTTAAGCTGAAGGAGGGTAGATTTAGATCAGGTATTAGGAAAAAATTCTTCACCGTGAGGGTGGTGAGGCACTGGAACAGGTTGCCCAGAGAAGCTGTGAATGCCCCCTCCCTGGAAGTGTTCAAGGCCAAGTTGGATGAGGCTTTGGGCAACGTGGTCTAGTGGAGTGTGTCCCTTCCCATGTCAGGGGTGGTGGAACTAGATGATCTTCGAACCCAAACCATTCTATGATTCTATAAGGATTGTGATTATGCCGCTTTCCAGTGAATATCACCTACCCAAACTCGGTGGAAAATGGATGCAGTTTATGAAATCAAACTGAAAATCTTCCTGACAGTGACATGTGAAAGGCCCTTTTCAAGTACTTTTCAAGTTTGCACTTATTATCCAGCTACATATTCTCTGTAGAGGATAAGGCTTTCCTCTTGAGAAGTGCCAGGGATAGAGGAGGAAGTCTATAAATCAATGAGGTACAAGACTTATCTCAATCCAGTCATGTATGCATTAAATAGGACTACTATAACAAAAATTGTCTCATTTTCAAGGTCTTTTCTTACAGTAAATCCAAGTAAACTTGAATTAGATTTCCCCCAAGTAAAGCTGCAAACACAGAAGCTTTTTCATGCTCTCTTTCCTTTGTTCCTTCAAAGCATACCTGGATTTTATTATTTAACAGAGTATTCAAGATAACCCACTAAAAAGTTAATGTCATTATTTTGCTGGTCTTATCCTTGGTGGTAACATTTCTGATGCATATCGGACTGTATGTATTTCTAAAATTCTTTTGAAGAGTTCCAGTATGTAATTAACATGACACAAGGGACTGATATCTCCATTACAGGTTACTGGCTCTGCCATAGGTAATCTGGCAAAGCAAAATAATGTAAAGCAGCCTTAGGTGTCCTATCTAACTTCCTGGTACTGGACAGAATTAATACTTGCTGAAACTAGTTCTTCTCAGTCAGATTCAGTTAGTACTCTAAATACTGGACTCGGATAACAGTAGGACAAAATGTGTAGATGGAGAAAACTGCTTGTAAAAAGATATAAAATACAGCAGTAGAATCTTATTATCTAGCCTTATTCCTCATGATAGTCCATTCCTTCACTTCCTTGCCAAATTAGCAAGATCTATTTATGCTAGTTTATGGAAATGTAATATACCTGGCTATGAGTGTCTTTTCCTAATTACACCATTGTGGTTCTTCCTGTCAAGATGCATCATTCTCTTGCATTGGGACCCAGAACAAATGGATAATAAGTGGAAATAAATGGAAAGATTCCACAGATGTCAATATGCTTTGTAACAGGCCATTGGTAAAGCCATCTTTTGGGGAAAATGGAAAAAGAAATGTATCCTTTTTTCTATATTTATATCTGGTTTTAAGCATTGTGTAAGTACTTGCACCAACACTGTAACAGAAATCAAGGAGGAGACAGAAATGAAAAATTATACTTTGGGAACAAGAATATCTGCTTCTATCCCAAGAGCTGAGGCATGTTGTGGATCATGATTAAATTTAATTTAAGAAAGAACTGCTAATGGTGATGGATGTTGATGTTCATTCACATTAACTACCAGGAAGAAAGAAAAAGAAAAAAAAAGTGAATTTTAGTTTTGAAGGGAGGGAATCTATATAGTGAGAGAATCAGTATTACGAAACACATTGAGCCCAATACAATGGTGCAGAGGAATACAAACCTTCACTGTAAATTCCGATGAGCAGGGATCAACTCGGGGTTTATAAAGAGTTTAGCAATGGGATCTCTGTATGTGAAGAAACTCATGAGGGTCTCATGATACAAAGAATCATCCGTAGGTGATGGAAAAGGAAAGCAACAGCCACAGACACCGCAGGTCCTTCTACATGTACTAGCAGAAATTGGGCAGATTATGTTAGGCAAACAGTAGATTTATGCCCAGCAGCAGTGAAGTTTGTCTGTTCTCTGTATAGACTCATTACAGATCCTGTATTACCGGATGGCCAACTCAGGAACCAGTGGCTCACAGTGTCACAGTGCAATCCCATGCCCGTTACTGCTGAGTCGTTGATTGGAACCAATCTGTTCCTCTCTGCCAGCTAGGTAAGGGAGTTTACAAACAGATAACTAAGTGTCACAAGTGAGGATTTGAGAAGAATGTGTTGAGATGCTGTAACATCAAGGAACCTTATCACTCCTTGCTGAAAGTTAAAGCAAACTACATGAGAATCTTGCACTTCAAAAAACAGAATATCTAGAAGGCAGTGAAATGTATATAGCCACATAACAGTGAACATTTTGGGGAGTTAAAAAAGCTATCTGAATTGGATATCATTCACCAGTTCATTGATGATGTTTCATCTTTTGCATCTTTGCATTTTCATGTGATAATCCCTAAAGATTAAAGCTATGTTGCAGAAAGATAGCAATTCCAGTTGCTTTTACCTTCTTTTTTTTAAATGATTACTCTTATTCTTCATAAACTGGCATGTAGCATGCAAATTAATATCTCACATTTTGCCAGAAAACACCACAATGCTCATCACCATTGCCTTTCACTTGCATAAGTGTTTCTTCTCTAGTACACAACATTCTTGTTAGACTACACCAGTCAAAAGTCATCCTGTATAAAGATATCAGTAGGTGAAGGCCCATTTAAACCAAAGCAAGAGAGCTAATTATGATTAATGCTACAATTCATTACCTCAAAAACAAAAGCCCAAACCACTGTAGAGGAACTGATGTGCTAAATTCTCATTGGGTTTGGTCAAAGGAAGAAGTAGTTTTCATCAAAAAACACCTTGTCTAAAGGTTATCTTGATTTTGTTTTTGTTTTTGTTTTTAAATCAACAGTAAATTCAACCAAAAAAATGACAACAGCACCTATGTATAAATAAATATTTTTTTTAAAAAAGATTCAATCAAAAATATGGTTGGATTTTCAGCAGTCACACCTCTGGCTTAATTTCTTCCTGCTGGGGCAGGTTCTCAGGTGGTATGAAATATCTTCAACAGCTGCCAGACAGCAATAACAACCATTAGGCAATTTTACTGCCCTTTGCTGAAAAGAGGAGCACTTCCATCAAGAGCAGCAGCACATAACTTTCTTGTTTGATTTTGTGGAAACACTTTGGTTTTAGTACCTGTATGCAAGACTGTAAAAATGTTTTGGCAACAATATGAGATATGTTTCCAAACCTGGAAAAAGTAAAAATGAACTTCTTTCTCCTGAACGTTCTGGAAATTCTTGTTCCTCCTCTCAGACTTTTGGGTTATTAGCTGCTACTGCTACCTGTGCTGATGTAGCCCAAACATACTGGATTCATCAAGACCCTGAGCCTGAAGACAAATGAGAATGACAGCAAGCTAATTGCAAAACAGTGGTTGTAGGTCAAAAATCACTTCAGTTATGATCCTGATTCACTGGAACTGACAAGTATATCTCCATTAACTTTCTCTTCAGGACTCCAACAGTATGTTTAGTTTCATGAATGAAATGTTTTTGATGTGTTGTATTTTAGGCAAACAAGCATAGCAAGACACAGCAAGTCACATTTGACTTCTCATATACATGTCCTTTTATCATTTCTCCTACATTCCACCAATAAAATTTCTTGTCACAATTTAAAATAAAAAATTCAGAGCTCAGATGGCCACAGATTCTCAAGGTGCATTACTGAAGACTTATTAATATGCAACTAACTTTACAGAAATTCAAATACAGGTTTTATCTGCTGCCTCCTGTAAGAAAACTATTTGTCTACAAGAACAGCCAGTGACAGGGTGTTTGCTTTTCAGATATCATATTTCAACAAGAGTTTTTTATATATTCTACACCATTACCAAGGAATATCTCAAAGTTCAGTGCCTCAGCAACACAAGAAGATGTTCTTTTATTTATAGGTATGTGATTGTATATTTTAATTCCAGATATGATCAATCTCACTGTAAAGGAAGTACACTATGTTTTATTAAGGACTTCTGGAGAACATAATTCTCACAGTAAGTGAATGTATAAATAAATATTCTTGCAAGTGATATATAAATTATTCTAAGTGAGCAGCAGCATATCAGTCAGGGTTGATCAGATTCTTTACAGCATAGCCTTATGAAAAGAAAAATGTTGGATTTGGGTCCAAATATGGAAATTTTCATGACTGACATTTGTTGCGCTTTTGGGATCAATGAACCTTTTGTCAAAACCTGAAGCAAAGTTTTTACTGCATGATAGGGAACTTTTTTTTGGAAAGTCAGGTTTGTTCATGTTATCAATCTGAATTATATTAGTACCTGAATAACCCAACTGAAATCAGCCCTCATTGTAACAGGTGCTGTATCCATACATAGCAAGAGATGCACAACTTCATTATCTTACTATCAAAATTGTCCAAATGCTAAGAGAAGAAAAGAGGTAAATGGCAGTCAAGGTCATGTGTTATTCCGGGCTCAGATGCTGACCTGACACCTGGTTAACATCTTTTCCTATACTGTGGTCCATCCTCTGGCAGCTAAATCCATTTGAAGAAAATCGGCATCGCAAAGATTTATGCAAGTATTTGTTCTTCCAGGAAAGTCTTCTAACTTCAAGAATACAGGAAAAACTCCACACATTACCACAGCAGCAAGCTCAACAATATTTGGTCAAACCATAAAGTAGTAAAGAAACAGAAAGTTTCCCTTTCTTATCAAGATATATTTAAAAGTATATACAGAGTATATATATGAAACATATCAGTAAAGAAGATCTGAATACTGTAAGAAAATTACCTGACAATTCATTCTCCATTCCTCTCAGATCCAGTAAAGCAGTCTCTTAAAGAAACAGGCAGACAATACAGCATATAATTTTCAGTGAAATTTAGGAGTCTGTATACTTTCAGAAAGATTCTGGGACAAAATTTGATTCCAGTTACAACAATTTAAATCCAGAGTAACTTCACTGGTATCAACAGAGCTGTTCAAATTTACATAGATGTCACTAAGAAGAATTTGGTTCTGTGTTCCCCATACACTGATTTAACAGTTTTCCTTTGTAAATCACAATATAGATAACTAAAAGTATTTCAGAAACACTCTGGTATATTATTCTGTATGAGAATTCCATCTAAATTGAAATAAAGTAATTAAATCTGCTCTAGCATGTTGCTGCAAAATTGATCACCACTTTCTTGTGAATAGCCTTGCATTTATATATAAAGATAAATGTTCATTTCTAGAAATGGATCATTTTCAGATTAATGGGTAAATTACTGTTCCTTGGCAATTAATACAACTAGGTCTACTTCTGCAGCAACTTAAATATTCACAAATGAAATTGAAATGCTTTCCTCTTTTCTCTGCCCATTGCCTTCTCACTCTGGTGAAAAAAAAAAGGAAAAAAAAAAAGAAAAAAGAAACGCAATGAACAAATTGTATTGTCACTTCTGTGTGAATAATAACTTATAAAGTTACTCTGTGGTGTTGTAAACCCCAACATTACAAGTGTGTTTAAAAAAGTCATGAATCAAACCACCTTTTATGATGAGTTGCCATATTTTTAACAAACACTATCAAGCAGGGTACTTTCATTTCTTTGTCCCTCTAAAGATTAATTTCTTCAATTTTCTTCCAAGAAGTATATGGGCTAGAATGTTTAAAAAAAAGCTGATGTTTTCACACAATCAGTGAGTGGGACTGTGACAAAAACTTAGATATTGCAAGAATTTTAACAGTCTGTTATAATGGTGTCTTGAATGCTGAATCTGACCTGAAGTTAGCTGCTTGCCATTTCATCAGTCATGGCCTCCTATTCATACGTAGTTTGCCTCCACTCCCTTCTCCTCACTCCTTTGAAACATGTTTTAATAGTTTGGCAGGAAAAGTGTTCCCTAAGTTGGTCCCAAAATTTTCTGGGACATTAGCAATACTGTGTAAGAATGCAGGTCTTACCCAGACCTGCTTACAAGTTTTAAGCACTATTATTTTATACAGTTTACCATAAGTAGAGATTGTCCATTTATACAGTAAAATCTGTTTTTCATCCGCTAAAGTAAAAGCAGTTCAGTAAAAGCAATTCCTTTTTTAAATATTTTTTTCTCCTATTACTTATGAAGTACCATGGAAACTGAGCATCAGTATGGTGTGGTATTTGCAACATCTACAGGTTTAACAGGAAAAATTGAAAATTAAAGGGAATCTGTGAACCTTGCTGTGTTTCTCTGATATGTGAGTTTTATTAAATAAAAATTTCTGCATCATTGAGCAATTAACCTATTCTTCCTATTCTAAGTCAGGAAATGACTAATGATTTATCTAGTGTCAGAAGCTAGAAGGGAAAGGAGATAAAGGCTATTTTTAATGACTGAGGAAAACTGACAGTTGGGAATCAATAAGAAAATGGTAAAAAGCTCAGTGGACCCTGGTGGCTCGCCAGGATAGTGTGATAAAACCTCCATGGTTTTTAAAGCCAGCTATATGCCCAGCTATATGTAAGAGTCGTGTGCGAGTGGTGACAAGACATGCCATATTTAACTCCCCAGTCTCAGTGGTCAATACTCACATGGATACAGATGGAATGGAAAATAGCACAAGTCTTAAGCAGAACTTGAATTAACACTTGTGGACCTAAGTAACATTAAAGCAGCTGATATTCTCTATTAAATAATAAAGCACCAAATCTGTGTCTGTGATTCTTTTGTGATTCTCTGTGAATCTCTTCTCTGTGCCAAGAGACACAGGTATGCTAGGCAAAAGCACATGCAATTACTTCTCATGTAACCAGCATAACCATGTGATTCACAAACCTCTTCTCAGAGAGCGCAGAATCAGGTAACACCTCGCCAAAAATCCAGCATAGCAAGGAAGTGCAAACACTTTGTGGTACGGTCGATCTTAGGAAAAAGTTACATGAAAAAGAAGTGGTATGTTGATACACTCCACCAATTACTTCCTGAAGAACTGCAACCTCTGATCTTTCTCAGTTTGCAGGCTTCCTGCTAACCCCATGATTTAGAGGACTGAAAATACACCTCTGCTTCACTCTGATCTCATAATGCCACATGATGGTTATTAGTGAACATACAGCTTCATTATGAACAAAGAAAAAATATCACAGGCAAGAGACTCACCTATGAAACATGTTTAAACTGGTAATGCTGTTTGAGACAGTAGTAACAGGTATTCACTACATAAACAAGGCTTCATTTATCAAAAACAAAGGCAATTCTTTTAATGTGCAGTATTTACATAATTTTGCTGATTTTGCACATTTCCAAAATGTATCATAGAATCATAGGATCACTGTATAGTTTGGGTTGGAAGGGACCTTTCAAGGTCATTTAGTCCAACCCCCCTGCAATGAGCAGGGACATCTTCAACTAGATCAGAGCCCAGTCTGACCTGACCTTGAATGTTTCCGGGGATGGGGCATCTACAACCTCCCTAGGCAACCTGTTCCAGTGTTTCATTGTCCTCATTATAAAAAATGTCTTCCTTCTATCTAGTCTAAATCTACCTTCTTTTAGTTTAAAGCCATTATCCCTTGTCCTATTGCAAAAGGCCCTGCTAAAAATTTTGTCCCCATCCTTCTTATAAGCCTATATCCCTCAGTACTGCAAAGTCCACCAGTGCGTGCCCAGACTGCCTCCAATCTTGATGTCATCAATTAGCTTACTTGTGTGGGTGATCATCAGGTTCAGTATTGCATCCTCTCTGGTAGGGCTGTCTATTACCTGGCTTAAGAAGCTATCCTCAATGCCCTCCAGGAGTCTCCTGGGTTGCCTACAGCTCACTGTGCTACTTTTCCAGCAGATGTCAGGGTGAATGAAGTCCCCCAGCATGACAAGAGCTTGCAAGCGTAATGCCTACTACAGGCAGCCTGTAGTAGACACCAACCACAACCTCTAACCTTGGCGTGTCATCCCACAGCTTGTCATGGACAAGCCTGATACTATCCCTCTCCCTCTTCAAGTCTAGTTTAAAGCTCTGTCAATGAGCCCCGCTAGGCTGTGAGCAAAGACCCTCTTCCCCCTTTGAGAAAGGTGAATCCTATCTGATGCCAGCAGGCTTATTGCCATGTAGGCACTCCCATTACCAAAAACCCCAAAACTGGGGTGGTGACACCAGCCACAGAGCCATATATTAATAGACTGTGTCCATCTGCATCTTCCAATGTTGCTGCCTGCAACTGGAAGGATAGAGGAAAAAATAACTTGTGCTACAGATTCCCTCACCAACTGTCCCAAGGCCCTGAAGTCTCTTTTGATTGCCCTTGGACTATGTGTTTTGGCTAGTGATGTCCTTAACCCAGGCCCCAGGGAGGCAGCCTATATTATATAGGATGTGGGGTTTATTATCCTTCTTCAGGAAAAAGTGGTACAAATTAAGAACTCTTAATCCTTGCATAAAGTCTAAAATGCAAACCTGTGATTCCAGCATCTTGGCTGTTGTCCAGTAGTGCAAAACATATAGTTCATCAAAATCTGCATTTGAACTACCTCAGCTTCAGCGTACCCATTACCACAAACACTGGAAAATATCCTTTGTGGGAAAAGGAAGTAACTGGATTTCCCTGAACATGCAGTTCACAGCAATAAATATGACCAAATTTGTTTAGATTTATTCCAAAAAAGCACTGCGTCTTTGTCGTGGTTTTACCCCAGCGGGCAGCTGAGCACCACGCAGCCGCTCGTTCAACTCCCCCCCCCCATCGGGATGGGGAAGAGAATTAGAAAAGTTAAAGTGAGAAAACTCGTGGGTTGAGATAAAGACAGTTTCATAGGTAAAGCAAAAGCCGCGCGCACAAGCAAAGCAAAGCAAGGAATTCATTCACCACTTCCCATGGGCAGGCAGGTGTTCAGCCATCTCCAGGAAAGCAGGGCTCTGTCACGCGTCACGGTTACTTGGGAAGACAAACGCCATTGCTCCGAACGCCGCTGCCCCCCCCTCTCTCTTCCCCCAAGCTCCTTATAAACTGAGCATGATGTCATATAGTATGGAATACCCCTTTGGTCAGTTTGGGTCACCTGTCCTGTCTGTGTCTCCTCCCAACTTCTTGTCCACCCCCAGCCATTCTGCTGGCAGGGCAGTGCAAGAAGCAGAAAAGGCCTTGGCCCTGTGTAAACACTGCTCAACAATAAGTCCATAGAACAAAAACATCTCTGTATTATCAATGCTGTCTCCACCACAAATCCAAAACGTATCCCCACACTAGCTACTATGAAGAAAAATCAATCCTCTCAGCTGAAACCAGGACAGTCTTACTTTTGTCAGTGCAAGTCAAGTTCTTAAATAGATTGGGTAGAAAATATTTTTGGTTCAATTATCCAATTTTTATTCAAAATTACTACAAGTTTCTATAAAGCAAACTGGGTAGAAGTTTCAGGGTTGATTTACTAGAATAGAACTACGATATGGGGATTCAATAGACCCTGGATGTCTGCACACTTGTGCTCTCCTTCCCAAATTCTTTAGATTTCTTATAAGCCTAGGATGCATGGGATTGGTCTTATAGCTTGTTTTCACGAGGAAACTGAGCATGACATGAATTTGAAGCATAACAATTAACCTTGGGTTAGCTGGTGACGCAAGAATGTTTACTCTGGCAAAAACTACCTCTATTATTTAGTGTAATCAGTGACAGGGATTCCAAAACTAGAGGACTGACATAAGAAATTAATCAGGAATAGATATTTCATAATTACTCACTGTCTTTGCAAGTCTGAACTTCCACTGATGACTCAATGTGCCATGAAAGTGATGTCAGAAACTTCAGCATAGCTTTCCCAAAGCAGTGAATTAACATGAAAAAAAGAGCACCTACATGAGGAACCAGTCCAGAAACACCATGTCAAAACAGCTATTTCAAGATCTTTTATTGCAGACTTTCTTAGGTTTCTGTATTTTCCCCAAAGACCAGAATGCTCTCCAATGTTTGTCAGAATGCATGGGATTACAGAGGCTTGAACATCTGATCAATCAATTGAGAAGTAAGATTACTTCATTTAATAAAACAACAGTGGCCAGATAACTATATGGTATGACAGAAGTGTTGATCTTAATAAAACAATGTTCACATAAGCTATGATTCTCCTTTGCATGGAGAATTTGTTTAAATTTTAAGAAATTGTTGATATAGAGATGATGGTTAATAGAAATTTTAAGTAAGTAGAAAAGATTTTTAAAAATATAGCTGAAATCAGTTCCCTGCATTAAATAATTTATATAGTACAAGGACTTACTATATTATTACTGGTCTACTTCTATTTACATTGGGGTATTTGCAGCAAATTTATTATGTTCTTACATATTTACTACACTGCACTACTAACAATTTAGTATAGACAAAGACTAATGTCACCTTCTACTGTTTTGATAGTAGGGTGATCTGAATGCAATTTGTATCATCTCCAAGACAAGAAAAGTTTGTTACAACACTAGAGTAAATGAGATCAGGCTACTCAACTTGGAATAAAAAAAAAATCAAAAAAGGGTGGTCTGTTAGGTCTGAAGAATTTGCACTATGCACACAAGAAAATAAATCATATTTAATATGGTGTTTGTTTCCCCAAGATCAGATCAATATTCTTAATCAGAAATTTAGAGTTCAGTCTTTGAAATAAAAAAAGCTGTAGGTTATTTTGGAATTAAGAGTATCCAAAAAGAGTATTTTTTTATTTCAGTGTTGGGAAGGCTAATATGTTTTCAGTAATCAATTAATGACACATTTATTTTAAAAGATTATGAACTACTGTCCTGGTTTCAGCTGAGAGGGTTAATTTTCTCCATAGTAGCTAGTGTGGGGATACGTTTTGGATTTGTGGTGGAGACAGCATTGATAATACAGAGATGTTTTTGTTCTATGGACTTATTGTTGAGCAGTGTTTACACAGGGCCAAGGCCTTTTCTGCTTCTTGCACTGCCCTGCCAGCAGAATGGCTGGGGGTGGACAAGAAGTTGGGAGGAGACACAGACAGGACAGGTGACCCAAACTGACCAAAGGGGTATTCCATACTATATGACATCATGCTCAGTTTATAAGGAGCTTGGGGGAAGAGAGAGGGGGGGGCAGCGGCGTTCGGAGCAATGGCGTTTGTCTTCCCAAGTAACCGTGACGCGTGACAGAGCCCTGCTTTCCTGGAGATGGCTGAACACCTGCCTGCCCATGGGAAGTGGGGAATGAATTCCTTGCTTTGCTTTGCTTGTGCCCATGGCTTTTGCTTTACCTATTAAACTGTCTTTATCTGAACCCACAAGTTTTCTCACTTTAACTTTTCCAATTCTGTTCCCCATCCCGATGCGGGGGAGTGAGGGAGCGGCTGTGTGGTGCTCAGCTCCCGGCTGGGGTAAAACCACAAATGTCTTTTACTAAGCTATGAGCTATAGAATCCAAACCATTCCAAATGAAATGGCAACATTCATCAGCTAGATTAAAAGCCAATAGTCGGGTCTTAGTTAGAAGATGTTTTTATTACACTCCCCTCCTCATTTTCTACATTATTCTGCAATTGCTTTGTCATCTGAGTTTTCAATGTAGATAGATACTATTTAAATTAATTGAGCTCACATAATTCCTATAATTACATTTTTCATAATATAGAGAAATTATGGAGAACACATACAAATTAAAAACTGCCAGCAAAGGTGCACTACTTTGCTTTTATAAAAGTCCTTTAGAGTGCAATATAACTAATGAGGTATTGCTCTGAAATATAATGCAGATTAACATGTAGTAGATTGATTTTGCCACAATTTTCTACTAACTGCAAAGTGCCTACTAATTAAAGCAAGGCAGAGCTCAGTCTTGCCCTCTAGCATCTACAGCACAGTTCATCTGTTCTGACAACCAATACAACTTAATGTTTTTCTCTGTAACCCCAATTTAAGAAAAACATTTGAACAGGTCCTGACTTACTGTTGAGTAAGTGAATGAATGAAAGCTGGGATTCAGTGCTACTTTTTTGGATCAAAAATTGCAAAATTTACAGGTTATACAACTGATGTTGTGGAACGAAAATGTATTTGCTTTCATTTTTGCTTTTAGTGAGCTGTATGCTTACGCCAGTATAGGTTTTTCAATTTAAAATACAATGGCTAATTGTATCTCTATTTAATAAATTGGGAAAAAAAAATTAAAATTCCCCTCAAGAGTTTTCTTTCTTCTCAAACTAAAAGTTGATGAACCTCTTAAGTATTATGCAGAGAAATCAAGTGACATGAAGGCTTTTAGTGAGCTGCCCTGTAACAAGACTTCCCAGAAGAAAAAAAGTAATCCACAGGAAAGGAAGACATTCTTTTAATGAACAGAGATATTCAAATATTGCCTGAAAATATGTGCAATTCCTTTCTTTTGGAAAACACTGAATTTGGGTCAGAGCAGCCAATCTCTGTGAAGGAAAAGCCTTCTCCAACTGACTGACTTGTACACTAATTTTAGGAAAAAGGTATTCATGAAAAAGGAACACAAAACATCTGTTTCAATTCCTAATTTTTATGAACTTCCTCCACTGATCCTATTACATACATTTGAGATAAGTACTGCTGCTTCTGAATTTTGCCTATAACTCCAAATCTTAGTTTCTAGGCAGTCTTTCTTAAAGAAGGAAAGATCTATACAACCATATTGAATGCATCTGACTGCCTCTGTTTACCATCTTCATCCCCCTCTTCCCCCCACAATGACTTTCAAATCTGTTCATCAATTTAGATCAAATTGAGAGACGGTAAAGTTCTCAGATATGTTATACCACAGAAAGTGCCCCCCTCACACTCCCAGAAAATCATACTGTGTGTCATACTTTGATCTATATTGAACACCAGAGAATCAAACCAGGATGGATGTATTATGAACTCTTCAAGTTCAGGAAGAGCACTGATAAGTAGTTATGCTGTTCGAGAAATGGGGGGCAAAGACAAGAAAAAATAAGTGTAATCTTTTCTGTGACTCACAAATGACTAGGTTTTTTGTTTGTTTGTGGTATTCTGTTTGTTTTCAATTTCTCTTTCTAGGTATCTTTCTGTATTTCCAAAAGGTTTATGAAACTGCTTTACAATTTTAGGAGACACTGTTTATCAAAGACAAAGAAAGAATTTGTGGTAAATATGTTACTGATGTAGCACAGAATTGACAAACTTTTATGTAGAAATCTTTAAATAGAGATTTGCTTTAAATAAAAGATCTCCTTAAATGCACAGTATGGTGTGCTATAGGAAAATATGAAGAAGGGAGCATTGTCCTTTATTCTTCCCTCTCCTGATATAAAGCAATATTAATATTACAGCCAAATCTCTTCAAAAGGGGCAGAAGTTTCCTCACCTTGTAACTCGTAACACAGTACAGTGTTTCCCGAAGCCTTGACCAAAAGCAAATCTAACTCCAGACATCTTTATTTAGGCCATCTATCCAGGCTCTGTGAAAACCTACCCTGTGCAATGAGAGATGTGCTGAACCTTTGACATTTCCACAGATATACATCAGCGCCTTAGAGATTTATGTGAACATTTCCATTCCACTAGAGTAAACACATCATTCTTATTGATTTTAACTTATCTAAATGAGGATTCAAAACATTAACTTCATAATGTCTAGTTTAATGGTTGGCTAGGTGATCTTATGAACCACACTTACACTCCCAGCAATGAACCTAATCCTCTAAAATGCATGAAACTTTCAAGAAATAAAATGAAACTTAATAGCACTTCCAACTCAAATATACCCCTCCCCAGCAAACTTCTTGAAGTGCAGATTTCAGAAAAAGGGAAAAATTGAAACACAGAAGAAACTATTCAAGAGAATGCTGGTTTCTTTTGAGTAATCCCTTGATTTCTCATGTTTAAAAAATTCACAAGAGAAAGTAAACCATAGGAATCATGAGTGACTGAAAAATCAAAGCTCACAAAGTTAAATCCAATATTTTTCACATAACAAAACATGATATAGATTTTGCTATTGCAAATGATCTATAATTCAAGTTGCACATTTTTTTTTTTTTTTTAACTAGTTGAGAATTTTTAAGGCATAGAGTGATCTGACGGAAGGATAATCAATACTGTCCAAAGATCAGTACTTGAAAGAAATACTCAGTGAGAGAAAAGGCTAATACAGTTAAAAACTTTCCCATCTAGTGCTGTTCCCAGTGTAATGCATGCAAAATAGCAGCAACAAACAATTCATCCTAATAAACTTTGGGTGAGAAGGATGGTTGATGGTTTTTAAGTATCTTGGATTTCAATTAATGCTTTCAGGTAAATCTCCAATGAGGGTATTCTATGATGCCTGAGGCACAAGGTCATGATGAGTTGCTCTATCATTTCCTTCCAGAAGAGCTACATCCAGTTTGATTCTACTTACTTAATTTTTGGCACCTACTACAATGCCTAAAATAGAGCACAGTTGTCCTTCAGTCCTTATTTAGTCAGGAGAGAGAAACAATCATCTCTGAAAAGCAATTAAAATCTTTTTTGATTCAGTCACTTTCTGGAGCGTCTTTTCTGTTTCTTTTTTAAAGAATGGGTCAGTACTTTTGGCTGACATTATGAACACTTTGTATAAACACGCACCTTGATCTCACAGAGATGGAAGTGGCTGAAAGGCATTTATAACGTACTGCTTAATAAATTTTCGACAATCTTTAGAAACTCTCTCCCCTTTTAAATCATATTGTCAAAGGTGAACTTAAACATTTAGAAAACTCAGAGTTACTGCAGATATGCTAGGAGCAGTAACTGAATTTCTTTGGAAGTAAATGCAAAGACTTTTCTCTCTGTTTAAGCGATACGGTCTCATTTCATTGCATTACTTATTTACTTTAAGGGGCTAAGGGACAAGACTTAAATATTGCTTTAAAAATCTTTAGCTATGCTCGCAGCTACATAACTACCAGCTTTCACCACTCTAAAGAGAGTGATAATGGTTAACCTGTATAATTCATGAGCTGAAGTGCCATCACACCCATAAGGGGTTTCATTTACAAGAGAGTGTTTCCAGTAGCAGTCAGAAATCATCAGGCCTGCACATGATGATCAGCAAGGACATGATCCAGCTCCCACTGAAATTACTGTGAATGTTTCCATTTGCTTTAGCAAGTTTTGAAACACAGAATACTCTGTTGCAGTAATGCTAACTATAGAAACACTCAAGTGATGGTGACTATTGTATTGCTGGAGATCCTGCCAAAGATACTTCTTGATAAGGTTTGGGTAATCTTGTTAATTAACTTAAACTCTTGTGAACTGGCTCCTTATCTGGGCTCTAAGGAATATCAGAAGAAAAGTTTAAATATTTATTATCTCCAGCAACTTAATCACCACTACTTCATAAGCATGAACAGTATGTCAAATGAATGTTTTCTCTATATAGGGAATCTGGCTTGGAAAGTAAGCGGTGATAAGGTTGCCACTGTTTTTATAGCATTTTGCTTACAGAGGCCAAAAACCTTAGCAGGAACGAGTATGTTGCATACAGCTTCTTTAGCAGTGCAACAGGGATCTTTTATAAACTAAGCTACTATTAACCCTACCAGCATTTTAGAGGAATCATACCATCTACAATGGAGATGGAGTAACTCCAATGGTCCTGTGCAATTACAGCCCCACTTAGATGAGATAGGTGTGCAAATGAGGTAGTCCTCTGTCTACTGGAGACTCTGGTATGCAAAAACACCATTTCAGAAATTCGCAGGTTCTCCTTGGCTTGCAATTTTACATGTTTTTCTCTTCCATATTTCACAGAAGAAGAAATTCCTTAACTTCTCAGCCAGGAACACAGGAATAAGAGGAAAATAATTCTGTAATTCAGAAACAGAATAGGGAGGTTTGCTGGCCTTATGTGTCTTAAACATCTAGTCAGAAAGCTTGGCATACAGAAATAACATCCTCTGTTTATAAGCCAAAATAGGGTACAAAGCGGTAAAACTACAGAATGGAACTGGAGAGGTAACTGCAGGTCATAGAGAAACTAATAACAGCATCTGTGTGATCCATATTATAATGCAAGGAAATTCTCTGTTATCCTGAATGAAATGTCAGCCAAGAACCCAAAATAAAAAAGTAAATGCCAAGTATGAAAAATGGAGAAGCAGCTTACATATGGAAATTATCCTCTCAGAAACAGCAACTTATACCAGATGAATAGAAGATATTTGTAGAGATGGATGAAATAAAATGATGACAAGATGCCCCAGTGAAATTTCCCATCAATTTTGTCATTTAAACATTCAGAGCTCTTGGTTTTGTACATGAGAATTTTTTGCAGGACATCAGATTTAAATGTACACTGAAACCCAGAGGACATAAAATGGTATCTAGCTCACCTCACCACTGAAATGCTGTTGTGTTAATAGTGTTGTGTAATAGATAGGAGCATTAAGAAAGGAGGAAAAGGGATGTAATAAATGGAAAAGAGAGAATGTGAATTTGGTTCCCAATCCTAATTTTTATCATATAGCAGCATAATTATAACAAGCCATGGTAAGGGCAAAACCAAGATTTTTCCTATTAAATTATATTTAACTGAAGAAAACACGTGTAGAAGTAATAAGAAAATACTAAGAAAGAAAGATTATTTGCTAGTCCATTATCTTATTTCCAACAGAAGCAATGCCATCAGCTTCAGAAGGAAACAGAAAGTGAAACTATGGAAAAGAAACATGAATAAGGAAAGATTCTTTTTAGCTTCAGAGGTTTGCTTATGCCATGGAGTATGAGGGGTTTGACTTCCTACCCTTTCTGAAATTGTTTAATCCTTCATAAAATAACTGGGAATATGTGTTAGACACAGAAATTTGTAATCTATTCTGCACATTTACTCAAAATTACTTTGATCACAAAATCATAGAAATACAAGGCTGACAGAAAGTTCCTGAGATTCAGCTACATTTACTCTTTTCACTGAGGAGGAATCAAGTATAACTAAACTATTCTCAAACAGTGTCTAACTTGTCTTTAAATTTTCCAGAAAGTCCCTGATGGTCTGTTCCAATGGTTCTCCACTCATATGGGTGGAAAATTTTTCCTAATAGCTAAGAAAAATAATGTTTGCTGCAAATTAAGATGGGTTCTTGCTCTTCTTCTGCTATGAACCATATTTACTTAATTATCTTATGAACATTTCTTTCCCACAAAAGCATAAGCTATGAACTTAATATAAAAATCAAATTACTAACAACCAGTTCTACCATGACACTGTTTTACCCCTTTTGCATAGCGAGTTGTCTTAGCTATTTCTAATAAGAGCTATTTTTAATTGCCTATTAAATTACTGTGATTGATCTAGATTTTGAACAGTTTCACTGCCTCATTTGGTTAACTTTGTACACCAAAGGAAGATGATAACAATTCTACACCAAGTTGGACTTAAATCAGCAGAAAGGTACTTCCTTATCTAAGTACCATAAAGAAATGAATCATAGAAAATTAGCAGTAGTTGGTTTCCTTGAAGCAAAGTATGATTTTGTTTTGCCATGAAATTAACTTTAGAATTCTGTTCTACTGCAATATTCTTTCTCTATGTTCAAGAAGTTACCAAAAAGCATTATTTCAGTGCTCTGGAAATTTTAAACTAATGTTACTCATTTTCTGACTATGTAGTATCAAATATTGATTTAGATAATTAGTGTAGGCATACAAGAATCTGACTGGTTAGCAGTTAATATTGCTTTGGAGTGTTTACCTCTCTATTTTAGTCTAGAAAACCCAGAAATCAATTAATAAATGAGTTAGAGAATAGTAATGTCTATTTGGATCCAAGGACTGGACACACAGATCTTTTCCCCATCTCAAAAAAACCCCCAAAAACCAAAAAAACCAAAAACTTAATATAAATTTATAGGAATGTTTATTCTATGGTGTAAGAAACATTGCTGGTAAGATACATGAAGCCTTAATTGCAGAAAGCAAACCATATATATTTCTTCATTTACTTAAGATTCTTTCTGAACATGTGATAGCAATTAAGGCCAATGATGTAGTAGGATAACACGTGTGATAAATTTGACAATGAGCAATATTTCATTTGCACAAAATAAACAAGCGTAACATAATTTAGTCTTCTGATAATTTAGTCAAATGTATGACAAGTTAGAAATAATCACTCTTAAGTTACTATGATGATTTTCTAATCGAAATGTAACTAGATTCTTTCTAAATTTAGAATATGGCTATTCATAATGTGAGAGGAGAAAAATAAAAAAACCTGCATTACAAAAAGAAAAATGTTGCACCTGCTATACTGGAGAAGTCAAAGGGCCTCCTTCCTCTTAATTACTGCCTGTATAGCTTCTGCTTTTACATTGCTGTAACTGAATGCTAATTCACTGTCTACTTTGCATCTCATTGAAGAGTGGTTTTCTTGATTGTAGATAGGCAAGTTGTAGGTTTTGTTCCGGAAACTGCATACTTCTAAAAGATCTTCACCACAACTTCACAAGTTTTTTCCCCTCTGACAGTACTTTCAGCTATTAGCTCCTTTATTCTATTTTATATAAACATACATAACTTTGCTTCTTTTCAGGTAGTGGTAAAGCCATGCACAAGAATGCTCACATAAATTTCCTTGTCACAAGACATTTTTTAACCTGACTCTGAAGATCCTCATAGTAACTACAGAGAAAAAGCAGAACAGCAGCAATGAACAGGTATTTACCAAGTCCAATGGTACGCCAAGTCTTAAAAACCAGGTAAGATGTTGCACAGATCAAACATCTGTGATTCTCTATGCAGCTAATCACTACACTTATATGCATTTTGTGGTCCTCTCTTTCCAATATTAAGCTGAAAGAACTCTTTGAAAATCCTTTAAAAGAACCAGCAGAACTTTTCCCAGATTCTTTAATCATTTTTTATTCCCAGTCTTCCAGAAATCTTTTCAAAAAGAAGTCATTGAATATTTGTAGTTGAAGAAACTGTTGAGCACTGTTGATGATGGATACCATCACTTGCACCTTTTCATTATATTGTCTATTCTATACCAAATCAGCCTATACCTTGCTTGTCTTAATGTCAGCAACTGTTCAAGCTTACATTGCATCTTTAGAATAAGGCTCTTTCCTGTACTTGACTCTCCAGTTGCATTCATTTAATAGTCCCTCATGGGTATATCCTTTAAAACTCTTGTCTGCTGCAAGATGTATTTGGCATGGCAAGCAGATTGCACCCTGCTGTGCTGTGTAAAATATTATATCCCAGGGACACTTTTCAGTGGAATCTCTGCAGTATAGCAACAAGCAGAGGACCATAAGCAAAAGGGATAAAATAATTTTCATTCTATATTTCAAAGCAGTTGGTTTCATTTTCATTTTAGAGAAGCTACTTTATTTTTAATAATGCAGTATAGAAATACAGTGCAAATTTGAAATGAAATTAAGAGATAAGCAAAATGCAATTGCTAATGAAAACCAGATAAGCATTAGTGTGGCACATTAACAAATCTGGTTTAAAACTAAAAAAGTACCTTCATGCTAGCACTGGTTTCTTAAAATGCCTCATGAGATATACACAGAAACTTGATGGATGGATTGCTCAGCACATCCAGAACTCACTATGCAACAAGGGGTTTAGACTGAGATTCCTGGACTGAACTATGTTATAATTATGTTGTAATTAATACTATATTGCTGTATAAGTGTTGCCCAAAATCTCAGCACAATACAGATTCACAAGACTTGTTAACTATTTGAAGGACACTTCCAACAGGATTTCAAGGCTTAAACAATTCCACTATACATTTTTTAGTTTATAATAATGGCTAATATAATTATTACCCATACACAATGTAAGAGCCAGTCCCTTTGCCAAAGACCTCTTTAACTAGAGAAGATAAACTGCTGGGAAAGAAACAGAGACAGACAAAGGAGAGAACTTTCTTGAGGTTACAAGGAAAACTAATGGCAAAAATCTCAAAACATGACTTGGGCCACCTGAATCCCACAATTTTTCCCTTTTTTCCCCATTCAGAGCTCTTCTGTGCTCTACAGGAATTTTTGTACCCTTGATTGAAATTGAATAAGTATATTCTAGAGGAGAAAAAAAATCTGTTCTAATTGTGAACCAATCAATGCACAATTCAGCTATCTCTTTCACAAGAGCACAAAAGACTAGTAATATGGGAGATCAACAAAGATGCTGCTAAGAACTGACAGAATGATCATTTATTTACCCATAGTCACTGACAGATCTGACCGGTGCAATTTCTTGCAGCTCATATCCTTATTGCAAAAACAGAGATCAGAGGAAATACTCTCCCTCAACTCACCACAACTCTTGGATACGTTCCTGTTGGTGAATGCTGTGTGAAGTAATGATAAATAGGGACAATAAGAGGACAAGCAGAAAAAAAAAAAAAAAAAAAAAAAAAAGACAAAACCCCCAAAACCTAACCCAAGAGTCATCATTGCTACAAAACCAGGTCCTTACTGTTTATAACAAAATCTCCCTTTTGCTGCCCAGGTGATATTGATTTATGATAGACAATATTTACAGAAGTCAAAGGATAAAACTATTTGTAAAAAAATCATTACCAATAGAAAGTTTCCTACTGAAACAAAAAGCCCACTGAATGGCTTTGAAATGCCATTATTATCCACATCAGTTTCCAACTGTGAATCTTCAAAGCTTCTGCAATGTTAACACCTCCACCTCCAAGAAACTGATGCTAAGAAACATTCTTTTGGTCAGTTGAAAGCAAATTTTTTTTTTCTTTTGCTTACACAGACCAGCATACATGCATACTCACACAAAGGCAACACAATTATATATGCCATATTTATGTGGGATACTTCAATCAGATTGGGGAAGAGTTTCCCAGCTGGTCATGCATATTCCAAGAAACAAGATATTCTTTCTGTTGCTAAGACTCAAGAATTTTTTCTTTCTAATTATTAAATGGCATGGAAGGAGAAAAAAAACCACAAACAAACAGTAGAATTCTATCTTGTACGTCCTGATAATAGGAAACAAGTAGACAGCAGCAAAATATCTTGGGATTATGCCAACATGAAAATCTTGGATTCAAAGAAAACACTGACTTCCTCTTTGTAAGAGCACAGAAGTTGCTGCTTATGTGACAGAATCCAAACAAATACATTCTGTCAGACACCGTTGTTAGGAGATTCAGTTCCTTTATGCATGGATATTTTAAGCTTGGTTCTGTGCTGGCATTGCTGGAACATGAACATTTTGCTTAGCAACACCTTCTAGTAACTCTCCTTCCAGCAGTGCTTACGCTTTTCTCTGAGGTCTTTCTGTTTTGGCCTATCTTTTCACCATAATTCTACTGAAGGTTTGAGTTTTCTGCAAGAAGGATGCTAAATATGGTTCAACATGATGGATACTGTGCTATACGGAAGTTTCATTTGTCCTCATGTGGCAGTTGGTACATGAAATGAAAGTACAGTCGAAAACATTGCACAGTGATTATGAGTAAATAATTAAGTTTTTTTTACAAAATATAATCCCTAAGAATACCTCCTGCTACAGAAGGACATAACTTCATGCCATCTGTTTAATATTTTCTGTGTACTTGCTTCATGCTCTCCCTACATGATTCTAAGAAACATGTCTTGTTAGCCCTGCCTATTTTTTCCTCTCTTTAGGGAAAAAGAAAAAAGATTGCTTCCCCTGCCCCCCCCCGCCTACTGATTAGGACAGTAATCAACTGTCCTAAGATTAAATGAGGACACGAATGCATTCTAATGGTACGAATTATCTCGAGTCTGACAAGACAAGAGCTAATCTGTCTTTTATGAACATATACAGACAGCAAATTTCATAATACCAAAGATTACTCAAAAGCTATATACATAAATTATACAAATATCACAGCCAGGTTCCAATATTAAAAAAAAATAAATAAATACTTCCACTTTCATCTCCCAGTGCATTCTATTAAGATACTGAAATCAAGGAAATCACATTTTATTTTGTAGGTAAATAGTAAACAGAGCTCAGGAAACATCCTCCAAATTCATTAGAAGTAGGAAATTTTTGGTTCAAGGAAGTAATTTTTATTTAGTCTCTAAAAATAAAAACCTTTAAATTATATTAAAGAGTCATATCACATTACATTTTGGGTCAAACTCATAATAAACATAAAATCATTAAAACATTTTAAAAAAGTAAAAAAAGTTTTCAAAAAGGTACCTGTTGGTACTCACACAGGTAGGAGAGGGAGATCTGCTTTGTTGTTACCAAAGTGTATCAATTTCTGAGTTCATAAGAGTGACTGTACCTAAAGTAAAAACATTTTGAACCCATGAAGACAGGCTCAGAGAGTTGAGGTTGTTCAGCCTGGAGAAGAGAAGGCTCTGGGAAGAATGAATAAATATTAAATCATCTGTAGTACTTCTTTTGAAAAGTAACTTGCTGGATTACTTGTAACTGTATAGAACACATTTCAGGTGTCCCCGTCAGCACATTGAAAGATATCTTATAGATTTCTGTTACCTTGAAATGGCTAGGATAAACAATGAACATTGTTTACTTAGCTTGCATTTGTCTAATTAATATACTTCAGCTTTTCATTTATTAAATGTAAAGCTCTTGGATGGAGCTGTTTGCCAGCTAGTTAGCCTGATTCATTCAATCCTGGGAAGCCAGGATACTTTTAGGGTTTTTCTAATAAATGTGTTAAAGTTATCATCATTGAACAGAATCATAGAATGGTTTGGGTTGGAAGGGACCTTAAAGATCATCTAGTTCCAACCCCCCGGCTGCGGGCAGGGACACCCTGCACTAGACCACACTGCCCAAAGCCCCATCCAACCTGACCTGGAACACTTCCAGGGATGGGGCATCCACAACCTCTCTGGGCAACCTGTTCCAGTACCTCACCACTGTCACAGTAAAGAATTTCTTCCTAATACCTAATCTAAATCTACCCTCTTTCAATTTAAACCCATTACCCCTCGTCCTATCACTCCATGCCCTTGTAAACAGCCCTTCTCCAGCTTTCTTGTAGGCCGCCTTCAGGTATTGGAAGGCTTATTTGTATTTTTTTCTTTCTTTTTTTACTCTACCATATGAATTTACAATTAAAGAACACAAGTATTTCAGACAATTAAACATGAACCTTACTTTTAATAGCAGTCAATAGACAGGCAGATGCAATGCTCAAACATAATTTTAATGTCTGGAGTACAAGAAGTAAGTGAGGCTCAATTTGCCATAAGTAACTTTATTGCTGCCTAAAGGCTTTTGGGATCTTAATATGGAGCAGATGTTGAGGACTTCCCTAGTAATTAAGGGAAGAAGTAATTCTGTACTCCCCCACAGATATACTTTATGTGATTGGCTCTATTGCATTTGCACTTGACCTATTTATCCACTCTTTTCACAAACTTGCCAAGTTCGCAACCTTTTGAAGAAAACATTATACAGACAACATTTAATCTATATTTTACCTATATTGATAAACAGGATTATTCATGTGCTTAAAGTCAAGCACCAGTGGAAGAATGAAACAATCAGAGATTACCCTAATCTCTTCTAAAAAATAAATAAAATTAAAGTACCTACAGACACAGTAAGTTTGGTCACACTGAACTTCCCAACTGTAGTACAGAGACTCACCACCTAGACGGAAAGAAAGGAACATGGAAATGAAACTCACAGCTGAGTAAAGAAGTGTGAAGATGTCTCAACTGAGAATGAGGATTTATTAGGGAGATGAGGCTGTCTTAAAGAGACAAGTTAATACATCAAAAAATGGCAAAAGCAGCAGTCTGGCAAATGACAGCCAGCCAGCATCAGCCAAATTAACATAGAAAATTCAAAATCTGCCCAGCAAGCTCCATTTGAGAACTAATTGGCAAGGACAATCCTCAGCAAGAACAACAGTTTTAGGCAAGAAATGAGTTAGTGTCACGTCTCTTTAATATCAAACCAGCATAGTGTAGACAACCTGTCAAACTCAAACCAACTGCACCATTAACAAGAAGAAAACAGCACTGTGGACAAGATCATGGGATTGTAATGGACTTGGAAACACAGCTACATTTAGTTCAGACATTTGCAAGAAAAAACATCAAAAATAGAAAAATCTGGTGTCTTTTTACCTAAATCCCTGGGAGGAAGCAACTAATCTTTATTTTTGTCAGAGTAGCCTAATTGGAATAAACGTTTGTGTTGGTTTTGCATGGCAAGGTTTTGGTAGCGGGGGGGGCTACAGGGGTGGCTTCTGTGAGAAGCTGCTAGAAGCTTCCCCTGTGTCTGATAGAGCCAATGCCAGCCGGCTCCAAGACGGACCCACCGCTGGCCAAGGCTGAGCCAATCAGTGCCTCTGTGATAACATATTTAAGAAGGAAAAAAACCAGTTAGAGAGAGCTTTTGCAGCCAGAGAGAGGAGTGAGAAGATGTAAGAACATCTGCAGACACCAAGGTCAGTGAAGAAGGAGGGGGAGGAGGTGCTCCAGGCGCCGGAGCAGAGATCGCCCTGGCTGAGGGCCAGGTGCCCACCAGAGCCGCTCTATCACTCCCCTCCTTCTCTAGACGGGGGAGAAAAAAGTATAATGAAAAGCTTGTGGGTCAAGATAAGGACAGGGAGAGATCATTCTCTAATTATCGTCACGAGCAAAACAGACTGAACTTAGAGAGGGAATTCATCTAATTTATTACTAAGAAAACAGAGTAGAGGAATGAGAAAATAAAACCAAATCTTAAAACACTTCCCCCCACCCCTCCCATCTTCCCGGGCTCAACTTCACTCCCAGCTTCAACCTCCGCCCCCCGCCCAGCGGCACAGGGGGACGGGGAGTGGGGGTTACGGTCAGTTCATCACACGGCGTTTCTGCCGCTTCTTCATCCTCAGCGGGAGGACTCCTCTCATCGTTCCCCTGCTCCAGCGTGGGGTCCCTCTCACAGGAGACAGTCCTTCACAACCTTCTCCAACGTGAGTCTCTCCCACGGGCTACAGTCCTTCACGAACTGCTCCAGCGCGGGTCTCTCCCACGGGGTGCAGACCTTCAGGAACAGACTGCTCCAGCGTGGGTCCCCCATGGGGTCACAAGTCCTGCCAGCAAACCTGCTCTGGCGTGGGCTTCTCTCTCCACAGATCCACAGGTCCTGCCAGGAGCTTGCTCCAGCGCGGGCTTCCCACGGGGTCACAGCCTCCTTCAGGTGTCTCCACCTGCTCCAGTGTGGGGTCCTCCACGGGCTGCAGGTGGAATCTCTACACCCTCTCATCCTTCCTCCATGGGCTGCAGGGGGACAGCCTGCTTCACCATGGTCTTCACCATGGGCTCCAGGGCGATCTCTGCTCCAGCGCCTGCAGCACCTCCTCCCCCTCCTTCTTCACTGACCTTGGTGTCTGCAGATGTTCTTACATCTTCTCACTCCTCTCTCTGCCTGCAAAAGCTCTCTCTAACTGGTTTTTTTCCTTCTTAAATATGTTATCACAGAGGCGCTGATTGGCTCAGCCTTGGCCAGCGGTGGGCCCATCTTGGAGCCGGCTGGCATTGGCTCTATCAGACACAGGGGAAGCTTCTAGCAGCTTCTCGCAGAAGCCACCCCTGTTGCCGCCCCTGCTACCAAAACCTTGCCATGCAAACCCAACACATTTGGCTTGCTATTCTTCCAATGAGTTTTATCTGCAGACAATAAGCAATGAAAGGCTAATACTATATTAAACTTTTGTAAGCGTTCAATAGCAAATATTTAAAACATATAATCTTAAATTGATTGTTTCTATCATATTTGGAAAAAATGTGTATATATTCTAGAGTAAGGAAGAGAACTGTAGCTTTAAAATTTCCATCTGAGCCAGGATGTAATATAACTGTTATCTTTATTATATGCAAAGGCTCATTAATTAGTTGTCACTGTGAATGATTATTTCATATAAAACCAGGTAAAATTTCATGCCAGGCACCTGCCCACTGTCCAATAGCACTTTCAGTGTTTGCAATGAAGCATTGCAACCAGCTTATCTCTGATAGGTATCAGTGGCAATAAATAGTGTAATCTAACAGCAAGACAATATTCATAACAGACTTAGTATCTCTGGTGTAATTCTTGAAAAAAAAAAACCCCAAACCTATAGTAAAAATGACACTTACATGTATTGATGACTAGTGTCACCTCTAATTTTCTGCTATGAAATTGTGAGACACCTGCTTATAAGATATATCTAGAACATTCGCCATCAGTTTTGTTCATATTGCAAAATTTCTCTTATACAAGCACTGTTTCAGAGTTCATATGAAAAATCAAAATCAATGATTTATTCTAGTGCTCGGTATGAGAACTAACTATTTTAAAATTGTTTATCATTGACCTGGCTGAAATTCTATTACATAAGGATCTCTTAAATGGACATATATAAGGCTACTTCAGTTACTCAATCCCAAGTCTTTCTTGACCTTGAAAGGCCTTTGTTGCTAACTCCCTACCATTATTGTAATCATCCCTTTCTGTGAAAAAAAACCAAAAATTATTTTTGTGCATTTTCCATTTTGCTGTCTCTGCAGCCAAACAACAAAATGTGCTCTTTCACCAAATTCAGCATTATTTGCTTTTAGCTTAGCACAAACATTTGATAAATCTGTATACCAACATTAAGACCTCTAACAATCAACCTGGCAAGTGTGCAAGAGCTATGTGAGATCTAAAACTATCACTGTTTGGGCAGCAGTCTTTGCTTCCTGCTACATGGCAACAAAGTACTGTATTACAGTTGGAGTAGTGCAGTTGACTGATGTGCATCTCTACGTGATCATGCCTATCACACCACTGTCAGCTCTCATCTATACTCTGGCTGCCAGTGCTGAATGATGTGGATCTACTGTGTATTTGCTATTAACTGTTTCTTCTCTATCTCATGGTCGTAAGCTCTCCTGAACTCTGAAGTGTACAGCTATATTTAGTTTCTTCTGAACTGCTTTGCTGCTTTAACTTGCCATGAAATATCTGAACCTTATGGACTATCCACTTTCTTGTTGTTCTGTCATTCAGCAGCCAAATCCATCATGCTGTTTCTAGATGCTTCTCAGTTCCACATTGGAATGAAGGGCAATGCTACCAGATATAGATAAGGTTGGTGTCCTAAACAACCAAAGTATCAGATGTGGCCACACATGTCATTCAGATATGAAGGACTGCTGTGTGAATGAATTTTATGGAGTCAAAACACACTGGATTTATGGCGAATACTTTAGCTTGGTGAAATCTGAAAATGATAATAATAGTATAATATGAGTTACTCTGATCATGTCTGAGATCAAAAGCAGCCACTTTAGCAATCCTTTATACTATGATTATAAGGAAAGTGAGTTATTACTCTGTATGCTGCTTGAAGACATAAAAATCCATTAAGGCAATTTTATTAGTCGTGTAGGACAGAAAATCCAAAATTGTAACATAACCTTAACTCTGCTATGAAGCCAAATCCTGCTAAATTCCCAACATATTCATCCATTGATGGTAGGTAATGAAATAAGTAAGATCAACAGTTGGGACAAAAATGCCAAGCTTCTTAATATTTTATGCTAATTTATCAAAATTTATTAAAATGAGTATTTTTTAACTGCCACTGATATTACATATGCATAGAATATTTTAGCAAGGATTATATTATGGAGTCAGTTAATTACCTACCTGCTGCACATGAAGTATTCATTTGGTTAAATTAATTTACAGATTAAAAAACCGTCAAAATCTACAAACACAAAAATAGGGTGTTGGCCATTTTAAATAACTGAATCTTTGGTTTTCCCTCTTTCAACCGTAGAGGAAATGATGGAAAATGTATTGCCATGTTGAATTTAAATCCTGTGAAAGGGGAACTCAGACTCAATTTATTACATAGTGCTTTTACTTTGTTGTGCAGGTGGACTCAATAAATTAGAATGCTCATTAAATTGAATGGAACTTGTGGCATCATCCAGATTCAGGCTTTCAGCCAAATTCTACCCTTCTGTAAAAGTTCCCATGGAGCTTTAGCCTCAGAGTATGTTTGTATGGTTCAAACAGGGCACAGATATGCTGGACGTACTATTGATGTTTGTTCATTATCTGATACATGTATCTAGGTGTAGTTTCATGGAGTATTTATCAGATTGGCTCTTTTGAACTTTGCTTTTTCTTCTGTGGTTTACATTACATGAGCTTTCAGTTGGGATTATAAAAAGAGAACTTGAATAACTATTTCTTTATAAATAGCAGCAAATCCTACTGTGGTGGTGTACAGCTCATTCTGGGGCCTCACATGGATGGTCTTCATTCTATGTCCGGAAGCTGAAACAGTAATGCACTTTCTATCTCAGTATCCATTTGGCTTAGAGCAAGAATGTGAGTTTGCAGAGGAAACTCAATGACTTTACCATTTAATTATCTGTTTTGTCAACAGCATGCACTACAGAGATCTAAGAAAAAATCTTTGTGGGCCAAGCAACTTTTCCTATTAGACACAGACGCCCAAACCTCTGAAGTATACAGAGGTGTGACAGGATAAGGGAGACATGAGGATGTATGAAAGAAAAGAACAGGTACATCCAAGTCCCACTTTATTACAGCTTTCTGAATTCAAGGGCTTTTCTTCTGCAGACTTTGCAAGTCATAGCCATCTCCTTTCCTGGGGCTGACTTGTACTACCTGGGCTTCGGCTATCTGCTGGCACACAGACTCACAGCATAAAGAACAAACGTGCTTTCTACTACATTGTCAGCAGTCCATCTAATGGTAGCAAGAAATACCTTAAAGTTGCTTCTTGTGCTGCTTTTTAAGAGGATAACACATAGGTAATTTAATAGTTTCAGACCACTATCCAAAAACATGTCACTGCATATACAAAGAATTGTGAACATTGTTGTAGCTCAATTTGTCATAATGCTGGCTAAACAAGTTGCTTAGTTAAATCACTTAAAGAAAATACCTGTAGCAACCAACCATTTCTTTAAAAGATTCCAGGTCATTACTCTCTGCTTCTGTCCCCATTACAGGTGCTATTACTTCTTGCAAGGTCATGTATTCCTTCACATCTTCCTCCACTTTCATGTCTTGTCCTTCTAGAAATTGCATGAGAGAACCTGTGGAACCAGTAATTTATCCTACTAGCTTTGGTATCACTTTCAAATTTGCTATTACAGCATAAAAAACCACTGATGTTTTAGTGATGCAGCTACTTTAAATTGCCCGACTTTTCTCTGAATGTTGTGCTCTTCTATGCACCTGTGTCTCCCTTTATGTAGGGCAAGGCATTACAGAACATTTTAAAGCATTGATCTGTTTAGTTCTAAATAGTCAGTCCTGCTTTTCACTACAACCAAAAATACGGAGGGCTCTCATGTAAGTTACCAGAAGAGAACTATGTAATTTTAGGAAGACACAGATCTACCTGCAGCCAGACTAAGTTTATCTCCCAGAAAGGGCATATCCCCAAGTCCTTTCACTACTTTGACAGGAAAGACAAGTTTTTTAAAAGCTTATTCCCTATACCTTTTGGCTCAATTATCTGATTATTAAATTGATTTTGTAACAGAACCAAGGTACTGCATGTTTCTTCTGCCTCTAAATGATATCTTTTTTTCTTTTTGGACAGTCAATCCATGTAGGAGCGTGCTGTGATCACAAATGATTTTTTTCTTCCACTGCTACAACTATTAGGGTTAATGGTTTTCAATTATTAACCTTGTGACTGTATCAGCTTCAGAAGAACTATGATGGAAAAACTTTGCTCAAAAAAATGAACATATAAACCACTATGAGATCCAAGTCAAACACTGTTACTGTGGACCTGCATGTTTATTTCACTGTCTACTCACATTAACAAATACAAGATTTTAGAAAAAAAAAAACCCAACCCAGCCCAAAAAGGAAACTACTTTTTTTTTTCCTTTTCAAAAAATATCCAAAATCTCCATGATTTTAGTTAGTTAGTTGTCTTTTCAAAATCCAGACTCAATATGCACATTAATATAGGTCTTTCCAAAGATTTAGTTGCACTCTGAATCCACATCCTAAACCAACATACTAAGGTGCTTACATATACACTAATATCTTATTTTCTACATAGTAGAGACTATAAAACAATGCACTTAATAATGCAATTCTAATACATGCTACCATTCATTAAATCTTTTGTTATAATCTTATCAATAACATAATTGAGTTATGGCTCAATTACATGATATGGCAGGGACTGTTTTTTTTGTTTTTGTTTCTAATTAGGCTTCCATTGTGGTTTGATGTATTGGAATTTCACCAGTTTTTTAAAACAGTCTTTCATGAATGAGTATGTACTAGTTATCACTGTTTTGATATCAAAAAATTGGTCTTTATCATTGGCAATATAAATACTTTAGTATATAAAATAAAATTCATTTTTTAAAAGCTTCTTATTTCTTTTAATGTTATCAGCAAGGCACAATTTCGGTTTATATTTTGATTTTATAAAATTATTCCTACAAATGTTTTTTGTATGGCATTAAATGAGGCATACATGAGGATGTATGAAAGAAAAGAACAGGTACATCCAAGTCCCACTTTATTACAGCTTTCTGAATTCAAGGGCTTTTTTCTTCTGCAGACTTTGCAAGTCATAGCCATCTCCTTTCCTGGGGCAATTTAAACATTTTAATGAATAGATCAATAAACATGTAAATGCCTGACATATTATTTACATTTACAGTAAATATACCAATCCTATTTGAACTCTAGCCTTATACTCAAAATTTATTCATCCGTATAGGACAACTCCTCCTATAGGCTGATTACAGTTATGGCTGTACCCGTTTACAGTAGAGAATTGCTCCCTCAAACAGTTTTATACAAAACCACTGGCATCAATACTAAGGTGGTTCATGATGCTTTGCATGCTGCATAAATAATTGTCAGGGAACTTCAGTCTTTATGAGAAATAAATTATTTTCCCAAAGCTGAAAACAGTTCATTAATAATATCATTTGTTCTTTGATCAAATATTACAGTGAGATACCTCCTTTGCAAAAATACAGAAATACTAGTAACTTGCATGGAATTACATTCACAATATCAAAATGGTCATGACAGAGGAAGATTTATAAGAATGTAAACTATTGGCTAGCTCCATACAAAATACAGATGAGTAAAATTTGCATCTCCATTTGGAAATATTTTCACTTGTTGCTATCTATAGATAAAGAATGACTACCAGTGCTGGCAAAAAAAAAGTAAAGTTTTCCCCTGCTCTGAAAAAAGCCATTACTTGTTGTCTGTGAAAGGCAAGATCTCCCATTTACAGCTAAAAAGAAAAAATAAAACAACCCAAACCCCCCCCCCAAAAACCCAAAAACCTCAGTAGATGAACTTTATAGTTACATGGACATTCAAATCTCATGGATGCTGACAGGCTTTTTGCTCAAGTAATATGGCATACAAGATTCAACATTCATAGTTCTTTGAGAACACATTTTATTTTGAATCACATAAACAATAGTTATTGTTTCTTAGCTGGAGCTATTACTGAAATAATATTTCCCCAAAATATCACAATCTGATATGTGAAGTGCAGCTCAAACCTACAGTGTGCCATCTGAAAAGCCTGGAAAACAAAGCTGTTTACCTTATTCATGAGAATAACCACACTACCAAGGAGACAAGATTCCTACTTGTGAACTATGTATTATTACATAAGAAATATTAACATCAGCTGCCAAATTGGCTCTAAGTTTGGGTGTTGTTTTTTGTGTTCCACTATTTATATTTATTAAGAGTAACATTTTTTTCACTGTAAGTCACATCAGCTTATATTAAGGGTTTCTGCAAGAACATAGGCTGTATACTTTGTTATATTGACATTTATTGTCAGTTTTATTTGCAGTTTTATGCATGTCATTTCAAATGCTTGGTGTATTTCTATTTTTTTCAACACAATATGTGATGGCACACTTGCCAAAACAATTCCTATTCTAAAAATGGGAATTTATTTGATTTGATTTATGCCGGTCAGATGTGACTGATGGAGGCTCTAATGACAGGTAATATTTCATATGATGCAGTACATCTCTTATAAACACAGCACACGTTGCCTACACATTACGTACTGTCAAAAAGTGCCAAATAAATTTTGCTAGACTTGTCAGTGAAGAATGAAATAAAATTCCTCTGTGATGGCAGCTCAAATATTCTATTTAACTAGTAAGCACTACTTATTTGGGAGCTATTTAGCCACATTTGCTTGCTATATCAAGCAGAAATCAAGAAATTTTGCAGTTATTCGTTAGCTTCACGGTAATATACGCAAAGAACAAACTAGAAGGCCTAAACAGCAAAGCCTCATGGGAGGTAAATAGCTAAGCACCTTCCAGTATTTGGGCTGCAGTGTTCCCATTTTCACTGATCAGTAACTATCCTCCATGCCCAGAAGTAGTTAAGAATGGGCAACAGCTAGTAGTGTATTTATAACTGCTTCACATTTCTTCATTATGTAGTTAATGAACTGAGTGAGAGCTGGAAGCCTTGAGAATATGAGCCTAAATACTTGATACGACCCTTAGAAAAGGTTGTCCAACATTATATAACCATGCTGTACTTGAACAAGAAAGAAGTTTTGCCTTGAGCAGACTGGTTTTGTTCCAGCAATTCCATGAATGCTGATGTTTGTTTCCTAAGATTTTAAAATTATAATTGTTTAAACAAAGCTGTACTTAAAATGGAGAAATGGAAATTGAAATATGTAGAAAAATAGGTAAGTAAAGGTATGATAGCATTCACTGATGATACTAAAGTATTCAGAGTACTAAAAATGAGGGCTGACTGAAAAAAAAAAAAACCCACAACAGTAAAAGGACCTCGAAGTACTGAGGTCACCTGAGCAATCAGGTGACAAAATAGCAGGTGAACCTAAATGGTGATAAATATTAAAAGTAATGAACTGAAGGGCAAGATAGTCCTAACTGCACATAAGCAGTGATAAACTCAGGAAAGAGGAAACAGTTGTAACTCCAAAAATACCAAGTAGTGCTCGAAAACTCAATGAATCCAATACTTCAGGAAAGGAACAGAAAAACAAACAGAATCCTTATGATGGTTCTGTATAGACCTGCAGTATGCTTGCAATTAAAACTATAGAAAAGGAGAACAGACGAGGACTTTCTAGCATGAAAAACATATGACTGCAGACGTATATAATAGATGTCTTCATAAGTAACAATGTGAAATAGCTAAATGAAAATCTCAGATGACAGGTTCAAAATAAAGAAATGATGGAACATAATCACACTGACTGTAGTTAAATGTTGGAATGGATTGCCTCGAGTGGTGCAGATATCAACAGTTTCTCTAGGTTCAAAAAGTGATTAGACAAACTTACAGAAGAAAAACTTTCCCTTCTGTTTAGTTGAGAATATTCATTTAACAAATTTTCTATCAGACTCCCAATAGCCTGAGGAAACTAGAGAAGATAATGATACCTTGGAAAGAAAGTAAAAAAAGCTATGCAGAATAATATAAGAACTATAATCTTAATGGGAATACAGTCCTAATAAATTCAAGAAAAAAAAAATAGGACACCATAACACCAGAAGATGTTTTGACGTAATTGATATCTACGAAACATATGAAAATATATTAAAGACATTATAACAGAGAGGCATATTCAGACTCTGTATCTGTTTTCTTGATAATGAACTCCACCAAGAAAGTTGATTGTTTTCTGAAGAAAGCTTTCAGTAGTATTTAGTTAGTAAGATAAGATATTCACTACCTTAATTGGCTGTGCTTTGAAAATTATAACTGCAGCAACAACGTAATGAAGCATAGATTATACTCTTTCATTTCCTAATATGAGTAAACAATAGTTACAGCTGAATATCAGGAATCTAAGAGAAAGCTGATTGAAGAACAGATCATTTTATCAGTTCTTACTCACTTAAGCCATTAGGCTCCTTGGGAATAGCTCTCAATTGTATCCATCAGTCCATGAAGGTTACCAGAAGACTCTCCCAGATGAACACTTTACAATAGCCAATGAAAACTAAACATCACCTTCTTAATCTATTAAAGGCAACAGGCAATCTCACCAAAATTCAAGCCATGGAGAGCTGGTACCTAAATGTTCTTGGGTTGGTATTTTCTCTTTTTTTAAGCATACCATACTTGTTCTGTATAATAGATAACACAAACATCTGACACATGTAAGTGCTAAACTGCCATCTGTCAGCTACAATTGCCCTCACCTTTTAAATATAAAAAAGAGAAAAAAAAATCTTTCTCCTTTATGTTTATAGTAAGGCAATGGCTGACAACCCACATGTATTATGGTGAGCATAACTGTCTTGTCAGTATTTGCCAACTGTATTATGTACTCTTCTAGAGCAAGATACTACCAGAATATTACAGTAGACTATAAACCTGCAATTATTTGAGCATATGTCCTGGTTCTGGCAAGGATAGAGTTAATTTCCCAAGGAGCCAGGACAGGTGAGCCAAGCTGGCCGGGGCTATTCCATACCATGTGACATCATGCTCACCATAAAAGGGGGCCAGTCGGGCAGGGGCGGGTTCGGCGTGTCGGCGTGGCTCCGGGAGGGGTCGAGCGTCCGGTCGGTCGGTCCTCGGATCGGTAAAATCGTTCTCTGTTATCACCCATTGTTACTATCTGTTATCAGCACTGTTGTTGATTGTTTTCCCTCTCCCTTGCTGTCCCAGTAAACTGCCCTTATCCCAACCCTCGAGGCTTTGCCGTTGTTTTTCCGTTCTCCTCCACATCCTGCCGGGGGAGGAGTGAGTGAGTGGCTCGTGGCACTTAGCTACCGGCTGGGGCTAAACCACGTCAGTCCTTTTTGGCGCCCAACGTGGGGCCCGAGGGGTTGTGATAACGACAAGTCTGACCCAAGTGTGTTAAAACAAAGTTGTTACAAGCATTTATACTGTTACTGAAACAGTCACTGGTCATAATGATGTTCTGTTTGGTCACATGGCTCTGGTTTGTAAACCTGTGTTTACTCTATGCAATCCCTGTGGTGCTGTGTATCACCTCTGGGAGAGGGGTTTGTGTTCTCATATTGTTGTATTGTGTAATAATGACTTATGATAAGATATCATTGACAGTCATGGGTCTGAGCTGGTATGTGTATGTAGCATTTTGGTCATGCCCGTACCTCGGTCAATATCTTTCAGAATTGATTAATAATTGGAACCAATCTGTGGGGAAGACAGGGAGGGATACCTTCTTGCACTCTTTCACCTCCCCTTTTCCCTTTTGGTTGGTCACAACAATTTTTGGGAATGTTGAATACCCTTGGAATGTTCAGGCCAGTATATTCCTATTGCTAGGTCTCCTGAATGCTTTCCCACTCCTGTTCAGGGTTAGCAAAAATCTTTTCAAGAGTACCACCCAGGGATCTTCCCCAAGGCTGAATGGTCAGAGCTGGCATGGCATGTGGGAGAGTATGGGCAGGTATCTAGATACCTTCTCACCCTCGATGGTTTGGAGCTTCACTCCTGAACAACTGCAAGACCCTGATAAAATGGTGGACTATTTGAAAGGAAAATGCTGTGGGGATTCTAAGGAGACACAACTTACTGCGCTGTGCTGGGCCCTGGCCACAATCTATCAAACACTGCTTGATAGTAGACAGCACCATCCAGAGGGAGAGAGCAGACCCACAGGCACTGCAGCTACCCAAGCCCCTGCAACAGGCACTGCAGCTACCCAAACCCCTGCAACAGGCACTGTAGCCGAGCCAAAAGATCAACCCATACCAGTATCAGTCACCCCTATACACAAAAAGAAATACACAAAGAAATCGGTTCGCTTAGTGAGAGATGATGATGAAGCAGGACCATCATGAGAACAAAAGAAGAGCCAGAACCAGAAGTGATCACCCAATCCCTGTCCCTGAGTGAGCTGTGAGATATGTGGAAAGATTTCAGCCACCTTCCAGGGGAGCATATTATTACCTGGCTGCTCCGCTGCTGGGATAACGGGGCCAGTAGCCTGGAACTGGAGGGCAGGGAGGCCAAGCAGCTAGGATCCTTGTCTAGGGAAGGGGGCATTGACAAAGCAATTGGGAAGAAGGCGCAGGCCCTCAGCCTCTGGAGGCGCCTCCTGTCAAGCGTGAGGGAAAGGTATCCTTTCAGCGAAGATGTCGTATGTCAGCCAGGCAAGTGGACCACCATGGAGAGAGGTATCCAATATCTGAGGGAATTAGCTGTGCAGGAGATGGTTTATTATGATCCAGACAATGCACAGTTGCCCACAGACCCCGATGAAGTCCAATATACTTGACCCATGTGGTGAAAATTTGTGCAAAGTGCACCATCATCGTATGCCAACTCACTGGCAGTAATTGACTGGAAGAGTGAAGAGGCACCCACAGCGGATGAAGTGGCAGGCCGACTCCGGCAATATGAAGAGAGCCTTTCTTCCTCCCTTGTCTCGGCTGTGGAGAAACTGTCTCAGGATGTCCGGCAACTCAAAGAGGATATATCTTACTCCCCACCTGTACAGACCCGTAATTCAGCTGTTAGGAGTAGGCGTTTTTCTGCTCCAGAGAGGGGATATAGAGCATACACACCACAAGGTATCCTGTGGTTTTATCTGCGTGACCACGGAGAAGACATGAGGAAATGGGATGGGAAGACTGCCTCAACCCTGCGGGCACAAGTACGTGAGCTACAAGGCAAGACAGCTGTACAAAGGAACTCTTCCAGAAAGAATGCTGCTCCAGTTTCCTCCAGGCAGCCCCCCAGACCAAGCGAAAGGCCAGATCGCACTTCTGATCCTCTTGAAGGGACTTCTAAATCCTTTTTGCAAGAGGTGAGTAACGAATATGATGAGCAGGATTAGAGGGGCCCTGCCTCCAGCCAAGTGGAGGAAAGGGACAATAGGATGTATTGGACTGTGTGGATCCGATGGCCTGGCACATCGCACCCCCAGGAGTACAAGGCCCTAGTGGACATTGGTGCACAGTGTACCCTAATGCCATCGAACTATGAAGGGGTGGAACCAATATCTATTTCTGGAGTGACAGGGGGATCCCAACAGTTGACTCTGTTGGATGCTGAAGTAAGTCTAACTGGGAATGAGTGGCAAAAGCACCCCATTCTGACTGGGCCGGAGGCTCTATGCATCCTGGGCATAGGCTACCTCCTGAAAGGGTATTTCAAAGACCCAAAAGGTTACCGGTGGGCTTTTGGAATAGCTGCCTTGGAAGCGGAGGAAATTGAACCATTGTCTAGTTTGCCTGGTCTCTCGGAGGACCCTTCTGTTGTAGGGTTGCTGAAGGTTGAAGAGCAACAGGTGCCGACTGCTACTACAACTGTGCACCGGCGGCAATACCACACTAACAGAGCCTCCCTGGTTCCCATCCGCAAGCTAATTCATCAACTGGAGGGTCAGGGAGTGATCAGCAGAACCCACTCACCCTTTAACAGTCCCATATGGCCAGTGCGGAAGTCCAATGGCAAGTGGAGGCTGACGGTAGACTATCGTGGCCTGAATGAAGTCACACCGCCCATGAGTGCTGCCATGCCAGGCATGCTGGAACTTCAAGATGAACTGGAGTCAAAGGCAGCCAAGTGGTATGCCACAATTGATATAGCTAATGCATTTTTCTCGATCCCTTTGGCAGCAGAGTGCAGGCCACAGTTTGCCTTCACTTGGAGGGGCGTCCAGTACACCTGGAATCGACTGCCCCAGGGGTGGAACCACAGCCCCACCATTTGCCATGGACTGATCCAGACTGCACTGGAAACGGGTGAAGCCGCAGAGCACCTGCAATACATTGATGACGTCATTGTATGGGGCAACTCAGCAGAGGAAGTTTCTGAGAAAGGGAAGAAAATAATCCAAATCCTGCTGCAGGCTGGCTTTGCCATAAAATGAAGTAAGGTGAAGGGGCCTGCGCAGGAAATCCAATTTTTAGGAATAAGGTGGCATGATGGGCGGCATCAGATCCCAATGGATATTACCAACAAAATAGCAGCCATGTCCCCACCAGCCAACAAAAAGGAGACACAGGCCTTCTTAGGCGTTGTAGGTTTCTGGCGAATGCACATTCTGAATTTCAGTCCAATAGTAAGCCCTCCCTACCATGTAACCTGGAAGAAGAATGATTTCAAATGGGGCCCTGAGCAATGACAAGCTTTCAAACAAATTAAACAAGAAATAGTTCATGCCATAGCTCTTGGGCCAGTCCAGGCAGGACCAGATGTGAAAAATGTGCTGTACACCGCAGCCGGGGAGAATGGCCCTACCTGGAGTCTCTGGCAGAAAGCACCAGGGGAGACGCGAGGTCGACCCCTGGGGTTTTGGAGCTGGGGATATAGAGGATCCGAGGCCCACTACACTCCGGAAAAGGAGATGCCAAAGAGCATGGTATTGAGTGGGTGTATCACATCCCCTATCCTACACCAGCCTCTGGGAAAATTGAAAGGTGCAATGGGCTGCTAAAAACTACCCTGAGGGCAATGGGTGGTGGGACCCTCAAACACTGGGACACACATTTAGCAAAGGCCACCTGGTTAGTTAACACTAGGGGATCTGCCAATCGATCTGGCCCTGCCCAATCAAAATTTCCACGCCCAGTAGAAGGGGATAAAGTTCCTGTAGTGCACATGAAAAATATGTTGGGTAAAACAGTTTGGGTTATCCCTGCTTCAGGCAAAGGCAAGCCGATCTGTGGGATTGCTTTTGCTCAGGGACCAGGGCGCACTTGGTGGGTGATGAGAAAAGATGGGGAAGTCCGGTGTGTACCCCAAGGGGATTTGATTTTGGGTGAAAATAGCCAATAAATTAAATTGCATGATATTAATAGCGATATACTGTATCAATGGTATGACCATAAGAATCACCCAAAACTAATGAAGGATGGACTTTGAAACTGAACAAAGTGCCATGATGATGGAACTAGAACTGCCTTCAACTGGTGCCCAGAAACTTTATCGAAAAATCACATCTTTGGCATCCAGACTGTGAGCATGGAGCATACCAGATACACCAGCTGTGAAAACTCGGATGCAGCATGCAACAATCCAGCAGCATGCACCATTGTTCCTGCTCTGAGAGACTGTAATGGCAGATGGAACCCAAAACCATGGACTAAATGAACTCAACAGACGTTTTAGAGCGATGACCCAAAGAGTAAGGCAATGAGTTCTGTAGAATAATCTGGGCATGACGTAGATGGTATGGAATAAGGGGTGGATATTGTCCTGGTTCTGGCAAGGATAGCATTAATTTCCCAAGGAGCCAGGACAGGTGAGCCAAGCTGGCCGGGGCTATTCCATACTACGTGACATCATGCTCACCATAAAAGGGGGCTAGTCGGGCAGGGGTGGGTTCGGCGTGTCGGCGTGGCTCCGGGACGGGTCGAGTGTCCGGTCGGTCGGTCCTCGGATCGGTAAAATCGTTCTCTGTTATCACCCATTGTTACTATCTGTTATCAGCACTGTTGTTGATTGTTTTCCCTCTCCCTTGCTGTCCCAGTAAACTGCCCTTATCCCAACCCTCGAGGCTTTGCCGTTGTTTTTCCTTTCTCCTCCACATCCCGCTGGGGGAGGGGTGAGCGAGCAGCGCGTGGCACTTAGCTACCGGCTGGGGCTAAACCACGTCAGCATATTAACTTTCCCTGTGACAACCTGTCGTACTTGTGATATAAAGACATGTTACTAACCCAAAAGGCTACTTGTAGTTGCTTAACAAACACCACTGGTTTTGTTTTGGTTTGTTTGTTTTTTCTTTCTGATGGACTTTGTGTGTTAGATGCAACACTGTTTTTAGGGGTGTTCAGAAAGGAAGACAGGAGCATGACCACTATTCTGTCACAAATAGGAGCACAGATTTTAAAAAAAAAATATGGAATGGGAACTAGAGAAAATGGGCTGTTCTCCCATCTTAATCTTTGATTTACTTCAAGACTTCATTAGGAAAAGCCGTTCTATGTCTGAAAGCCTCTGTTAAGAGGAAAACAAATCTTTTTGTTAGTTGTTAAAAACCACTTCATCTGTCAATAATTAGCATTGAAATAAGATAAAACCTAGACAACTTTTTTAATAGAAAGTAGCATCCCTAACATAAGCAGAAACAGATGTGTTGCACATTACATGTGTTCCCCTGTATTACTCATCTTGGACTGAAAACGGTAGCAGCTTTGCGTTTAAAACTAGAGGTTTTTACTTTATCCACCAAAAAAACCCTCTCTGGTCTGTAAGTTCTAGCAGCTTCATTCACTGTCCAAGAAATCAAATTTCTGAGCAGGTGACAGCAGAGAGTGCTTCATTTCTTGCTTGCCATATATCCAAACAACTACTTCATTAGCAGTCAGGATATTCCTGATGACATACAGTATGGCTCTACGCTCCAGATGACGTGCTCTATCGAAGTCTAAAATTTTATTTTTAGGGTTGTCTACTTTTTCAGTGATGGCTCCAAGTTCACCTCATTTTGAAATGCAGACATATCCATTACATTTATCTCTCCTCAACTGGCACTTTCGTGGTCAGAAACCACTGAGATTACATTATCTTTCTTATCAATGACTTGTACCTTGGCTTTAAGAAGCTACCACATTGCTGTAGTTACTCACTTTGAATAGCTCATCTAGTGAAGTTTATTTCTTTTCTCCTCTACAGATTGTCTCTTTATAGTTTGTAGGTTCCATAGAACAATTTACAGTTCCTAGATTGTCTGGGAAGTGGTTGATGTTCCCTAATCTTTTACATCTTCTCAGAGATACTGATAAGGGTGACTCTCAGAGACAGGACACTGAATTAGGCTTATCTTTGGTGTGATCCAGCACAGGTACTCTCATAACATATAGTCAGTTTTCCATTTGATATAAACTTCCTGCATGGTCTGTGCTGATAATTTTTAGTCTTTACATTAACAAGAAAACAAACCCCCCCACCCCCACATTATTAATGACATCATTACTTTGCAAGGATAATATCTCAACCAGCACGACTTAGGAGAAAGAAATGAGGAGGGGTTTATTTTCCTTAAAACCACATTGTAGTTGAAATATTCCAGCATATCCCTGTAATTGCTTTTACTGTTAACATTATATTCCCTCTTTCTTACTCCTTTGTCTTTAAATCTCCTTTAAAACCCTCTTTTGGGTCTTCCAGTGCTCTATGTACCTGCTATGAGCAATGAAACCATACCAGGTAATCCATACAAGGTACTTCAATTTGTTTTTCATATCTAAGGGGATGGTCAGGCCATTAAAGTCAGCAGGTGATGCTGGTTTCCTGTGTAAAATACAAAAGTGGATGAAGATTAATCAATGCCATGACATGAATGCTGATGAACATTCATTAGTCAAATCAGCAAACACTTTAGAAACATTATATAGTCTAAACAGAGCACAGCGGACTATCCAAAGGATACCAAGAGGTTATGGGACTGTCACTCAATTGTCCTGCATGCAGTATTTCACATTTACTAGTAAAGGACTACACTCTAAATCACCAACTGGTTATTGGAGTTCAATATTTCCATTCTATAATTTTGTATACGTACATGTGTGGGCATTGTAGATAGAGAATCAGAGAGAACTCTTACATTGGTTTTCCTAATTGGTAGGGTACGGCAGTCATTATCCAATGGTACAGATGATCTTCTCAAAAATAATACAGTTACATATCCTGGTGCTCTGCAACACGTCCAAATACATGCACTTATTGAAATTAAAGTAATTCATCACATTGATCTAAATGACTATGATACATCAAAGAAAAAAAAAATCTTTACATCTTCCTGGAAAAAGCAAGGTAAACCAGAAACTACTCCTAAAGATAATACAACTTGTGGGAGGCTAATATACCTGACTTCCTTCTCTAGATTTCCATATGTATTAAAGAGGAGATTTTTGTGCCTTGCATGTCTACAAACTGTAATTACAGGCAAGAGGCTGTCATCATAGTTTTTAGAGCAAAGAATGTAAGCATTTAAGTACATTTTAAAGTGAAAAAATGTTTTTATTTAAGCTTATTTCCAACAAGCCACACATATTACAACCTATTTCATAGTTAAATGAATTTCAAATATGCTAACCAGTTAACATGACTTGTTAAAAGCAGAAAAGCTATCACCCAGCTTGAGTGGCATGGGGTTCCACATCCTTAATTGTTTTGTTAAACCCACTACATACATGGTGACAACTACTTTAAGAACCATTTTAGTGATATATACTCCTGGGATGGGGTGCTAATCACCTCTTCAAAAATGTCAGGCAAGTCATGGACCAGCCTATTCATCTGGTAACAGACAATAAATATCGTTTATCCTTTACATTCAGTTGATATGGACACTTCAGAAACCTGCCTTTGAGCATTCTTACCCTCCTCTTCAGACAGCATACACAGATAATGACATGAAAAATTTTGATCTTAAACATACAAGTTCTGTCAATGCCCAATGAATTTCTTTGTAGTGAATTTTATTCTTAATGATTAAAAACCGGGTAAGTCGTCTTTTCTGTGCATACATGCATACAAAATATGTGCAGACAGTGCCTTGGCCAGCTTGGACATCTATGCATCTATTCTGTGTTAGTCCACAGAATAGATAGTCAATTGATTAGTATGACAGGAATGATGCATGTTAATGCTGTATGGATGTCGTTATGACACAGACAGATAGCCATAATCACTAGCTGACAATAGACTTTCATCAAAATCTGTAGTGTAAATAATGTCCACTGAAATTCCCACATTTTTAATTAAAAGGAAGGCAATTATTCATTATAGATTTTTGGGAAGGTACTTTTATATGTAGATGACATATTTAATGAAACATTCATTTATTCTGCCTAATTGAAACAATGTTATCATAATATAAGAAAGCTGTGCTAGCTAAGTCTAGGAGAAAGTCTGTGCTTTGCATTTAAGAGTGAAGAAAATAAATCCCTTTTTACTGTGAATCAAAACTCAATAAGAGTTATTAAACTGTTTACATTTGGGAACTAAATAGATAATTTATACATATTTATATAGTTCAGAGTATGGATGCATCACTGTACCAACAAGACAATAAAGTAAATGGCACAAAGGTCTAAAGAATCTTCTTCACATGCATCTGTTATCCACTTTGGCATTTTTAGCTGTTCATAGATGTATACTGTTGGGAACTTTTTCATCAGCACAAATAGAATGTAGATACCTGAGAAACATCTGTGCTCATGAATCACAGAATCATAGAATCGTTTAGGTTAGAAAAGACCTTTAAGATCACCTTAAGATCATCAACTGTTAACCTAGCATTGCCAAGTCCACTACTAAACCATGTCCCTAAGCACCACATCTACATGTGTTTTATATACTTCCAGGGATGGTTACTCAATCACTTCCCTGGGCAGCCTGTCCCAGTGCTTGATAACCCTTTCAGTGAAGAAATTTTTTCTAATATCCAATCTAAACCTCCCCTAGCACAACTTGATGCCATTTCCTCTTGTCCTATCGCTTGTTACTCAGGAGAAGAGACTAACACCCGCCTCGCTCCAATCTCCTTTCAGGTATGAAAACCTCTTTTCTGTAAGTCTTCTACAAAACATCTTCTATGAGATGTTTACAGTGCAGCACACACAAAAAAGCTTGGCTGTTTAAAATCTTGACTCTCATAAATTAGATATTTAATCATATACCTAATTTGAATCCAGGTAACATTGCAAGTATTCAACATCTAAACAGTAATCTCTGGGTTTCTCTCCTAGATAAAACCTCAGTACCAACTAAGATGTTCCAGTCATACCTACTTCCCATCCAAAGTACATTTAGTATTTCCTCAATCACCTATTACAATTTTGATGCAGATTAGCCAAAAACTTGAAGATGAACCTTGTTACCACAGTCTCTGCATTACTTCTGTAAGGAAAGAAGAACTTAGCACCATAGTTCTCAACAAGAAGCTTTACTTCATTTTTGATTTGACTAGAAAACTTTAGTCAATCAATTTCCACACATCCCACACTCCTCTTTTTTAAATTATTGCAAATAGCATATTAACCAGAAGGAAAACATTTGTGTGTAATATAAGGAAACAATGCTGACAATGCACGTAATATAAAAGATTATGCAACAGCTAATCTCTCCTTTCAGCCTTAAGTGTAACATATTGATTTTAGAACTGCCATTGGTAGGTTATTTAAAAATGAATTTTAACAGTGTTGTATGTTGCAGATAAGAAGCAAACCTAACTTATTGTCCTTTGTCTCTGAAACTTGGTCTGTATTACTAGCTAGTAAAAAGCGAGACTTAAATGAGGTAGTTTAACAAAACCTCTTTTACTTCTCAAATAAAAAATATCTAATTATCATTGTGTTGCAGACCAAGATTCAACTGCTAATAATAAAGAATAAAAAAAATTAGCGTTCTCTTAGAATCCAGTAGCTTTAGTGTGATTTGGGATTCCCTGGAATCTCTTTGGGCACTATATCTTGGCTTGTAATTAGCTGATATTTTATTTACTGCCTCATCAGAAGCAAATATTCCTGTGCATGCTCTTCCACTTTTAAATATTTATACATATGTTTCTTCTTACAAACTTGGAATATTTCTATCAATGACAGCAGTGAGCTACTGACATATGGTTAGAGAACAGATGCCTATTTTTTTAACTCAAGGTATTAGCTAGTCAACAAGTTATAGTTATAAATTATTTACAGGGCTATTACTAACAGTAGATTACCACATCTTCCTGATAATATATGCTGTACAGTGACATTCACATACCCTATAAGCTCCAAAAGGATGCTATGCCATAACCCTCGTACTGTGAATAGTACAGAGGATTTATTGTCTCTCTGTGAATTTGCAGATGAATAGTAGGCCAGTGACATGTGAAGAGATCACCACCTTGCGCCTTTCACTTCCTTTAGAGCAGAAACTGTCAAAAAGGGTATTCCTCTTCACAATCTTACGTGTGACACTGCAGAAATGCTAGATTTCCACTGACTTGCCAATCTATTAAAATATTATTGTTTATCACAATTTATTTCATGTAATAGTTGTGGGGTTCAAAGAACCCCATAGAGAAGTTTGTTTCTTTATGTACTCCTCAAACCCTTGTGCTGTGGTTAGTGGAGAATAGAAAAGGCCCTGTCCACCCTTGTACTGTGGCAGAGAAGGAGATAGTCAGATATACCTTTATATTGTTCTTTCCAGAGGTAATGCTGAAGCTATTAATAGCTACAGATTACAATCCACATTTCAAAAACACCCCCTCAAAAGAAAACGTTCAAGCATGACCTTTAATTCTTCTTATTTCAGCAGCAAAAGACCTTTCCAGAAATATTTAGCCTAATGGCACTCATTTTATATTAGCCCTTGCTCATTCAAGCTTCTTGAACACATCTGAAGGGTCCTTAAACAAATTTTTTGACACTATTGATGGAAACTTTCCGACAGCTCATTAGGCGAATGGCAGAGAATTCATGAGCTTTTCCAAACATGCCTAGAGACTCCTGTTCATCAGAGTGCAGTGCTAGCTAACAGATTGATGCAGCTCTAATTAAAATGTAAAGTAATTCTAAGCACACAACCTTTGGTAAATCAAATGCACCAACTGATTAAAAAAAATGGTTTCAATTGTAATAATAGTTTACCAAAAGAGAATATTATGTTTGCACTTAATGAAAACGAGGAATGATTTTATATCACAGAGTATCTAAAAGCTGAGTGGAAAAAGATCATTTTAAACAAGTGACAGCATATGAAAGAGACTCCTTGTTGTGATGAAGAGGTTATTAAGACATATTTTTAACACAAACTGCCAAGGTCTCTGGATGGGTTTTCTAATGAAGCACACATTATACCCTTCTGATAATATTATTGTTGTTAACAATGTTTCGATGAAAACCCAAAGTATGGTAATAATTACAGTGCTTCACAGGGAAGTGATTTCCAAATCTCAAATCAAGGTAAAAGGCCAACAACATTCCCATTAATAGCAAAAATTTCTCTTGATATGATTTAAATATAGCCTGTAGCTGTACATTTCATATCCAATAGAAGCAGAGAGTGTAATTTGACTATATATTAACTTATATTGGGATGACTGTTTTGTAAATGTTTATTGCCCCAAAGAGGTTGAAAGAAGCAAAAGAGAATACCAACAAAGAGTTTTCAGGAAAGGTTTATACGTTGTAGAATAGGTAATATTGTTGTTATGGAGAGCAATAACAAACTCATGTTCACACCTTGAATACCATGCTCACTTGCATTCCCCAAATCACATACTGTGAGACTAATATGGCAACAGTGAATAACAGTGCAGAGCTCTATATGTAGAGATCTCTACATGGGTACTTCTCTGTAACATAAATATCAAGAGCATTTACATTAAAAATTAACCTATACAAACTATATATAGAAACAGGCATAATAGAGAATAAAATGATAAGCAATAAACAAAGATATTGGAAGATTCCCTTCAGAGGCTCTGAAGAAATACATAGAAGCGTAACTGTCTCACAAGCTACCTTTAAAAGGCATGAACCTAAAATCTGTCTCATACCCTGACTCAGCCATTGAGGAATTACATGCACATAACTGATTCACCCTTGCAAAGTCTAAGTCCTACTAAGAAAACAAATACATCATTGCAAACTCCTACTTTTCTTAGAAAAAGTGCAAAAATATGCCACATATTTTAGAACACTCAAAACTTTGCTTCTAGCATAAGAATAACTTATAGTTTATGATCTTCCTTCACTGTTTCTCTGTTTCTTTTCTCCTCCAACAACAGGGTATTCTAACAAGATTGGTGCTGTCAAGCAAGCAGGAGAACTTAGTCACTTTCTGCACCAGTGGCTCTCTCTCTTGAGGACTCAGTGAATTAGGGCCTCATCAACTCACAAATATGAAAACACAGAGGGTGACCAATGATGCATCACCTAAAGGCCTGTAGCAGCATTTATTAGCAGCTGATGTGGAGAAGAGTTTTGCCTTGCCACAGCGTTAATGAATCTACAGGATTATAGACTTCTGTGTGTCTCCTGTGCAAAGCTTCATAGCCAAACTTCTCTCTGTCATGTGTACGTGTCAATGAGCACAATGCAAAGCACATTTTCCCTTCCAAAAGCTCATGATACAGCAACTTCCAAATAGAGAGCTGCTCTTAGATGGCTAATGCATGGCACAAACGCCAGCTGCTCAGCAGTACATGCTTCTACTAACTGGTGAAATCTGTATTCTTAGTCTTATATCCAGTGAACAAGCTGACAAAGAAATTATATGTGATTTAAGGGTCTCTCTCAAAATTGATGGCTTGAAACACATTGTCCTCAGACTTTTAAGCACATGCTTAACTTTCAATGTGTCATTAAAATACATCAGTTTCAATGGGACATAACCAAGGCTGTAGCCAGGAAAACTGCCTTGCTGCTATACATCTCTGAATGAACAGAGGGAATCAGTCCTGGAAGTGGTAAGTGCAACAATGTTCACCAGCATGAACACAACACAACCTGTATTCCGAACTGTACTCTCCAGCTGTTAACTCCCTTGTTAACCGGCTTGTAAAAATAAGATGAGGTAGAAGTGTCTATTCTCAGGACAAAATTTGTAAGTCAGAATTTCTGCATGGAGAAAAACAGGGTTGAGAGACATCATGACTGCCTCTCAGCACCTAAATGAGTGACTGGTGGTGTCCTAGCCCTAACTACTGTCAGTGCCTTTCATAGACAGAGACTACCCACCACCTGTGTTATATTTAAAAACAAAAGATCAAATCCTTCTCTTAAAAAGTAAACTAAAAATAAAACTCTTTACATTTTCTGGTAAATAGTGTTAACATTCTCTCCTCTGTCTGCCTTCCCTCCTTTTTAAGATCTCCCATTAAAATGTAAACCCAAGTATATCTGTGGGTTCTGAAAATACACTCCACTGGGTGTTTAACTATCCTACCTTTGCAACCCTGTAACTGTGTGACTTGTCAGCGTATTCTTTCAGCATTGAACTCAGTGATGTTCCTGTGCTCAGCAAATATTTTATTTTTTACCAGTGCCAGAAAAAAGGTGAGCAGGACAAGAAGTTGAAAAGATTTTCAGTTTAAGTGGCTTTTTTTCTCCCACCTCTTTCCTTGTATTTTTTCCATGTGTTATACAATCAAGAAACAAAGTCTTATAAATCTGTGACTAAATATTTCTGTATTTATTTTTATGAAGAGTGTTTTTCAGGATCTCATAGTGGTTTTGCTGGCTTTGTATTTCATTTAATCTTTGTGAATGTTAGGAAAAATTGAAACTTGTTTTTGACATGTTAGATTTCTTTTCAGTCCTGTATTGTCCTTCACTTCTTTAGGGCTTTCATATATTCACATAGCATGGAGAGGGGCTAAGAAGATAAAATTCCATTCTGACAGATGAGGATGGAGGATGGCTAATAAGCTGCATGACAATGGAATCTCTGTATCTTCCCTGCACATCTCTCCTTTCTGCCACACTGACCACAAAGGCTCTTCTTGAGTTGCTCTCATATAACCCCTGGCTTTCTTTTCTGACATATTTTACTTGGATTTTCCTTTTGGTGAATCACAGGGATGGGAGTGCAGTAAAGACTCAGATTCAGATTCATTTCACCTACTGTCAGAGAATATTCTCCATTATTATGAAAAGGCTTCGTTAGGAGCTTAGGTGTGTAACACAAGAGGGATACAGAATTTCAGTGCATGCCACCGAGAAAGCGTATTCGGTTCTGGGAGAAACTAGATGGATTTGAGGGAAAGGTTGGATAATGTATGGAGGTAACATGTATAACTACAGTTCATGACTGCTGCCAGGGGCCCAACTGAGGACTTGGATATCCTCATGCGTTCCACATATTTGGGACCACAGGCCTTCCTGAAACTGCTTCAGACCAGATCCAGAAGCAGCACAGTGGCTTAGGATCTCTGCTTCTGTGCCTTTATAAGCATAAAGTCCGGGACAAGAGGAAAGTTATACTTAATAACTCATAACTCTAAAGAAGGTTATAGTTAGAAATTATAAGAGGCTAATTACCTACCCTTTGTTTGTTGTTCAGCTATTCAGCATTATCTCAGAAACTGAAATTAATTAGGGCAGGATTATGGCACTCATTCACTCATTCCACTCTTTTTATGTATTAAAAAAAAAAAAAAAAAAAAAGGCGCCTGGACTTTCTCTTTTAAAAATCTTACCAAAGATCCTCTTTTAAGATTCTTCATGCTCTGCCTTCATCACTCACAACAGGAGATAGAAAATGGCTGGAACATGGTATACTACTTGATAATTCCTTGCTGGTACAGACTATCAGTTAATTCCTGTTCTATAAAGCAGTCCCTAGGCTTGTCTAACCTTAGTTAGGGTGAGAGCTAGGGCAAGGAATCCAGTAAACTACATCTGATAGAGTACCTGACCCTTAGAGCTGCAAATGCTCTCATTCCTTTTCCTCCCTTCTTTTATTTTTAAAAAGTTCACAGGAACATTTATTCCAGCATCTGAACATAATCACTGAGTTTCATAAAGAACAAGATTCCCACAAGGCCTCATAAAAGTTATTCTCGGTGTTACAGCTCTACTTCAAAGGGCAAAAAAAAAACCATTTTGCAATAACCTTGCTGTCATAGAGTGCTTACAGCCAGGGCGTTCACTGGGAATAATCCATAATAAAAAGGAACCCTTTGGGACTATCTGTCCCATTGCCATGTATAAAACAAAGCAGAAAATAAAGTGTTGGATGCTTAGCTGTACATTAAGATACTGACACCCACAGCGTCAAAAATAAAGGAAGGAATAAAAAGTTAGGCTAATTAGATAGCAATATCTGAAGTGCTGCTCTTTGTGAGTTTTATTTTGGTTTATATCACATCTTTCAGTTCCAATTACTTCTTTCTTTTTTTCTTCTTCCCTTTTTTTTTTTTTTTTTTAACTTTTTAGATCAAGCTAACATTACTTCCAATGTGCTCTGAGCAATTTTGTGCTAATATAGGTCTTTTGAACTCCCAAGCGGACTAGAATTTGGCATGGGCAAATGCTGGCGGGGAGGGGGACCTTAAACACTGAAGTGATGGAGCCCGAATTAAACCCTACAGTTCTAACTCTCTCAAACTTAATGGCTGTTTGTGGTGGTGCAGCCCCTCCCGGGACATCCTGCAATCCCAACATTGTGATCTTGTCTTGGTTACAAGTGCAGTGAGTTGGGATGATCAGGCACTCCCTAACTGTACCTGAAACTCCTGCTCCTGGATTGTAGCCTAATCTGGAAGGTAGCGGAATTAACTGACAAGAATTATGGCACAAATGGAAAAAAAACCCGACTAAAGTCAGTCACCTTGTGATCCTATAAATAGCGAACCTATGTGAGACCCTTTGAGTTCTCTGGGATTGCAGTGGGCTGTGATGCCTCTGAAGGTAGATTTTGGAGATTCAAAGACTGTCCGCTGATAGAGGCTGATGAAGACGGGTTCAAAGTTCATCCACTGACAAATGCCAGTGAAGGAAAAAAAGCTATTCACTACAATTTGTGAAGAAAGAAAAATCTTGGTCATAGGTTAACCTCTGTATCTCTGTGTATGTGTGTTTATGTGTATGTGATTTGATTTAGAAAACTCTGTCATAATTCTCATGTGAACCTTGCCATTTTTGAATCTTTAAATCAGTTGCAAAATTTTGATTATAACAAATTTTGTTGAATCACTTTTTTTTTAATTGGCTGGTAATGTGTGCCATTAAATATCATACAATCTAATCTTGTGATTTGCCATAACATTGTTAATAAATCTTAAATTGCTGCTATCTCAAAATTGTGTAAAATCAATTTGTACAAATTGGTGTGGTCAGCAGGATCCTAAAATCAGGATTTGCAACACTGTTGTACCCCTGAAGAGAAATATAATGCCATTTTATTTAGATTTTGTACTTTTTTAAAGCAGGTACATATCTAAAGACTTAGGTTTTTAAGATACGAATCTTCAAAAGCCGAATCCATAGAGGATACAAAGGAAAAATTGATAAAACAATATTTTTTTTTTCACACAAGCTAGAAGCTTTGACTTAGGTCCACCTCATTCTGAATATTGTATTTTCCTCTTAAAACCAGGTACTTTTGTTAATTTACATAACAGGAATCCTGTATCCTGTTAGAGGATATCTGTACTTCCTTCTGCGAATCTTTATGGCCTTACACCTTCTCTGTGAGCACATCCATGGTGGAAAGCTACTGTTGCATCTGGCTAAACCGCATTCTGTTAATCATCATATTTGACAAGTTTCTTCCAGCGTCAAACACATTTTGGGTGCACAGTCAGAAACCTCCATGGTCTAGGAACTTCTCAGTGAGCAGCTGGTCCATAGAGGTTCAGTCTGATGCCAGTATAACTAGCATTGAACCTAACTTCAGTCTTTTCTTCCTTGCACACCCTGAAACCTTGAGAGCAAGCCTAGGGTTTGCAATTCAACAAGGATTATGTATCATGATTATTTTAGAAAAGATCTATTAATAAAAAAGCATGGTAGTGCTAGTGAGCTAGGAAGAAATATGAGCATAAATGGAGCCTTTGGAAAGATGTGAAATCCACGTATCTTCAACTCCTAACACATTTATATTTCTTATATGGAGATTCTGTTTCATCACTTCATTGTGAAAAGGTCACCAGATCAGACAGAGGTGCTTTATACTGTACATTGCTTAAATTAAAGATGGAGTTTATTTTCCAGTTAGAAGACTTACATTATGATTACACAATTAGCACATTTCAAATTTAGAGTGCATTCAGGCAGTTTCTGTGCATGTTTTTTCCAAGCAGTTTCAGTTAAGTCAAAAAGATATTTATTTTTTTTCCTGTTATATTCTTACTTTTACTTAAAATTAATAACTTAGATTGATAATATTTATCTCTCAGCACTTTTATAAAGGGAGAACAATTTATGTAAGAAGCAAACGTCACAAAAGGAAAACTTTTGATCAAAGTCATACACCACGGATTAGTTTCATGAGTAGTCTTGAACAAAATAGAGATCCCCTACTTCAAGAACTCCTGTTCTAGCCTCTTTCATCTACAGTCTCTTTCATCATCTCTTTTTCCTTTCTCTTGGATGTTTCTTAATAGAATAAAGTTCCTTACCACTTTATTAAATCCATAATTTCTAAGGATTAACAAGAATTCCTTAATACTCTCTTTCTCTCCCTTCTCCTTGTATACTGAAAGGAGAACACTTTCTACTAATTTCACCTTTACTGGCAACTAAAATCCTTAGAGTGAAATCTCAGTTTTAGTGAAAATAATGTTGCAAGGATTTTCTTTCTTCTGATTACTCAAACTTTGACTATAAATGTTGCGTATTAAACATAGCACCTGAAGTCTAAATACCCATATCACTTAGGCTAGCGCCTCCCCTGCAGATAATATATGTAAGTGCAACTGAGTAATCTTATTTAATTTTTGTAGACACATGCATATGTGAAGGAGTCCATTTCTAATTACGAACAAAACCCACAAATATGTAATTTCATTGACTGCAGAAAAGTTACTTGCCATTTATATCCATGTGCTTGCTCTGTCATCACTGCAGTCATTACTCAAATACAATTACAAGAAAACTTTTCAGTTAAGATCTTCCATCGTCTCTTAATTTAAAAGATATGCAAGATTCCATGGACCAATGTTCATCATGAAGTGCTGCAAGGTCATAAATTTGCTGGAGATCTTTTTTCTTTGATATTTTCTAGATTCTGTAGTTAATCTTCCTTTTAGTTGTTTCAAAAATCTGCACCAGATACACCCTCATTTTAACACAGGACAGCTTCAAGTTGACACCTGATAGTTATTGTACCAAGTGAAAAAGAAAATTCACTGATATTTCCTACATTTATTTTTCAGGCTCTTCCTGAAGTAGGACTGAGTTAATACCTATTTCAAACAGTAGGAGAAATCCTAGTTTCTTTAGAATGGTTTGAAAAAATGTTTTGAACCCTTCAACAAAAGCAAATGCACAGGAGATTCACTACTCTTTAAATCAAAGGGAGGATGACTGGATTTTCATTCACCTCTAGGGGAACAGAATCTAGCTTAGAATGCATAATGAAGGACAATGCAACATCTCAGAGCTCCTTGCTATTAGCACCTGGACCAATGACTTAAAAAGAACACTTCAGAGAAAGAGAAATCATACCAGTAGAAGAGAGTGTTTCCTAACCTAATCAAGAAAACAAACAAACAATCAAAAACAAAACAAAGCAAAACAAAACCAACCCAAAAAACCCTCAACCACAAAAAAAAAAAAAAAAAAAAAAAAACCAAAAAAACAACAAAAGATAGAAGAAAACATATTGGGACGAAAGAAATATGCAATGTGTTTGAAGGAACTTTTTGAAATGTCTGAAGTGTCTTCATAAAAAAAGGCATTTGCTTTCACAGAAGGAGCAATGCAATGAAACGGATGACATTTCAAAGCAAAATCTATAGGTCCTGCCTAAGTTAATGACAAAACCAATAAAGTTTAGACTGAGGTGAATGAGAATTTTCTGTTCTCTCAACCCACAAAGGAATTAGTCACTTCTTGAACAGCCCTAGTGAGTACCACTGAAGTACTTTTACTCAGCAGTTGGAAAAAAAAAAAAAAAAATTGTAACACAGAGGTCCATGTCTATTCATATACAGATTTTCTTAGATATCTGTCTGAAATAACCATGCACCTTGTTTTATTTTCCTGGGACTTATCTACCTATTACTACTAATGAGACACTACTAAAACTTAAAAGTGATGATACTGTCACAAATTTTCATTCTTTGTTCAAATCCTGAATCTTTTTCTGTATCATTCTTTCTTATTAGAAATAGCTGAACAAACCTTGTCTAAATGGAAAATAACCATGTGAGCTGATGATTTCCAGAAGTACAGAAATTCCTCAAGCACAGTGCAATTTAATCTTCAGAAATAAACTTTATTTTCCTAGTGCAAAAGGTGTAGTAGAATGCATATTTCCACGTGCATTATATTTTTAAAAGAAACTAATTGTTTTGATGAATATGTTTTTCATTGTTTTAATAAGCATATTGTCAGCACACAAGTGGCTTCAGAGTTTGAATGACGATGTAATAATTCAGGCATGGCACTGTCGATGATGCTTGGCTTTTTGCCTTGTGCTTAAACCATGTTAGCTATAAATTATTATTGTATAATTCATACCTTGTTGCTTAAGAAAGAAATTATTAGAGTGTAATAACTGCAAAGCTTTTGTTCAACCAGTTAAGCATTATCAGTACCCTTAAGATTAATGTTTAGATTAAAAAATGAAGATAGGTGATAAAATGTACTTGAGGATTTTGGAAGCTACCATTGCTGTCTTAGAGATCAGAGAACCTTAGAATAGAGAGAAATAGAATGAGACAGGATTTATGGAAGTGCTACACCAAAAAATCATCACTGTCTAGAATGGACATTTCTGAGCACATGAATAAACATCAACTAAAAGATGATATTAAACAGTCTGTTGTGACTTGCTACAGAAAGTTTTTTCTAGTGTTTGGGAAATGAAGACTGTCAGAAAACTGTTAACTTCACAATATGTCTGATCAGATCAAGCAAAAAACCAAAGAAATCAAACATTCTGTGAAAACTTTTACGTTAGAGCAGCCTTGTAAATTAACTTGGGTTGCTTAGTAAACTATTCCAAACCATTATCAGCAGTGATTTTATACCTGTAAGACATGCTAACCACCAACTCTCTGAGGTCCTTCACTCAGAAGTCTATGGATTATATTTGCCAATCGGAAAAATTCTATGTTAGAAACAATGTTCCACAGATAAATATGGTATGCTGCATGGCCTTTTTTGAAGCCAGCTCAAATCATTGCTGGTGTAATCTAAAAAGAATAACTGATTTGTGCCTTAAATGCAGGATAAATGTTCATAGAGTTATATGTGCTTACTGTCTCTCAGTGGTTAATTTTAGACAAAAATTTTAAGAGGACAGGGCACAAAATAAAAGAACAGATTAGAGACTGGTAATTACAGTAATAAGCTAGCAATATTCTCCTAATGGAGTCTACCGATTTTGTCAGGACCTGACACAATGGTCATCGAAGCAATTGCTGTGGGCATTAGATCAATTCTTAGTGAGAATTTTGAAGAAAAGTGAAAAATGCGAATTTCAAGAGGTATTATTATTGGCTGTATACCATGTTTATACATCTAGTTGCAGACAATATTTTTGCAGACAAATATTTTTTCTCTTAAAGATTCTAGAGAGATTTAAAAAATTATAAGCACGCTCTAAACTGTAATTCACTGCTTTTAATATGGAAGGACACTGTCAACAACCCAAAACACACTTTTCCCCTATCTGCCCACAGAGTTACAAGTGAGAAACTATAATCAACTTATTTCCTGTATGATACCCGAATACTGTATATAGAGCCTTTATAGATAGCATTATGTTTTAAAAGCAAACACATCTTTTTTATTATTATTATTGCCAGATAGATCCTAATGATAGTGATACACACGTTTACCATTTGCCTATATTAGACCTTGTTTGGACTGGAATGCCAGCAAAATGTCAAGCTGCTATGCCTAGGTTTTAAACACATGAGAAGAGGATGAAAAATATGGCACTGGCTGTCCCCTGCTAAATGATTACTCGTATCATCTCCATTTCTGCTACAACATACACAAAGTGTGGAAAACTTTCTCTTAAGTCATGCGAAAAGAAAGAAAATAAAAAAGCTATCATCAAATGATGACAAAAATATAACCAGAAAGAGCTTACAGGCTGTACAGATACACAAGGAACAAGAAATTATTCCTGTCCCCATTTTATATGGATATGCCCAAGAAATTGAAGTTCCTATTTGGGCGTGAGGGTGACTTGAAACCACCTTTCTCTAAGTACCTGTTCATTACTATAAAACACTGTCCTCTTCAGTTAAGAGGCACAGAATATAGAAGATCTTTTCCAGACACTGATGACCAGATTAGTCTGCTCTTCTTGGCCTCCTACTTTGGGAATTAAGCACAAGAGTCTACCAGACTGCCTTCAAACTTGTATACTTCAGTGAATTTTTCTTCTTGGAAGACATAATCCTGCGCATGGAAATTTTACTTTTCATAGCATGCCATTGTTCTTTTCTCTTTCAGCAAGAGTTAAAAATGTTTAGCATCATGTCAAACTGCCTGTAGAATCATTCTTCCTTAATTATATTATCAAATTATTGCAGCTATCAGAAGAGACAACAAACTGAAATAAAAATAACTCTGTTGCCCTGCATGTACACATTGAAAATTAAAAATGCAAAAGACAAACGATGTTCTCAAAACACAGTTTGCAGCAGTATCTCTAGCACTATTATCTTTTGTATATCTGCTTAGGAAATCCATTGCTACAGTCTGCAAGTGACAGCGGTAATATTAAACCTGAGAATTGGCAAAGGTGAAAATGAAAATGAAGAAGAAAAAAAGGCAGAATTGCAATTGCAAGAAAAGCAAAAATCATTTGTCCAGTGTCTGACTAAAGCCTTCTTGATATCAACCCATATTAACATGATTTAGCAATGCAGTTAAAAGAGACTGAAGGGTAGACTCTGTAAAAGAAGGCACTATCTTTTAGAATCAGAGGGTCGAGATTAATGAACCTCCTTCTCCAAATCTAAACTGGAATAGAACATAAGCAAAATTAACCAATTCTGTATAAAAGTAGGTTGTGTTGTTTACGTGGTGAGGAAGAACTCCAAGTCTGAACTAATAATTCATTTACCAAAATCAGAATTTGACATCAATGATTAAACAAAGATCAGAAGAACTGTCCTGGTTTCAACTGGGACAATCTTCTTCCTAGTATAGTGCTGTGTTTAGGATTTAGGATGAGAATAATGTTGATAACACACTGATATTTTTAGTTATTGCTAAGCAGTCAAGGACTTCTCAGCTTCTCATACTGCCCTGCCAGTGAGGAGGTGAGGGGTGCACAAGAAGCTGGGAGGGGACACAGCCAGAAGAGCTGACCCAAACTGACTCAGTATATAAACTGAGGGAAGTTGGCAAGGGAAGCCGTGGCTTGGGAACTTGCTGGACGTTAGTCAGTGGGTGGTGAGCACTTGCGCATCACTTGTTTTGTATATTCTTTTGTTATTATTATTATTAATATTATTTTCCTTTTCTGTCCAGTTAAACTGTTTTTATGTTAATGCATGAGTTTTACTTTTTTTTTTGATTCTCCCTCCATCCCACTGGGGAGGGAGAGAGTGAGTGAATGGCTATGTGGTTGTTTTAGCTGTCCGCCGGGTTAAACCACAACAGTCCTTTTGGTGCCCAACATGGGGCATGAAGAGTTTGAGATAATGACAGATCTGACTAGAGTGTGTGAAAACAGATTTGTTATAAGCTTCCAGTATATTAGTTTAATAGTCACCGGTCACAATGTTGTATTATTTGTTCTTAGGCCTGTGTTATGTAATGCCTAGCTTGCTCTATATATCCCCTGTGGTGCTGTTTATCATCTCTGCAAGATGGATAAAGGTTACATTTTGGTTGTACTGTGTAACACTGGGTTATATGATAAAATTACTGTTTCTGAGATTAATCTGGTACTTGTACACTGCATTGCTGTCATCTCCGTACTTCAGGAGCCACCTTGCGGACACTATTAATAATTAAACTCTACCTTTTCTCCTCAGAGGGCCAATCAATGGGGAAGACAAGGGGAGACACTTTTCTCCACTCCTTCACCCTCCCCTTTTCCCCCAGGCCAGTTACAGCAGCTTTTGAGAATTTTGAATATCCTTGGGATGTTCAGACCAGCATGTTCCTATTACTATGTCTCCTGAACGTGTTTCAGGTCTTGTTTAGGGTTCAACAACTATTTAAGAATATCACCCAGAAATCTCTCTGAGGCTGGATAGACATCACTGGCAGGGCATGTGGGAGAATATGAGCAGGTATCTCGAGAACTTCTCATCTCCAGTGGTCTGGGACTTCAGTCCTGAACAACTACAGGACCATAATGAAGTGATAGAATATTTGGAAAAAAAAAATGCTGACGCTATTCTGGAGAGGCAGAACTTACTGCACTGTGCTGGGCTCTGGTCAGTATCTACCAAACATTGCTCAATATTAGGCAGGATCCTCAGGGTGAAGAAAGGAAAAACAGACCTACAGGCACTGTGGCTGAACCCAAAAACCAACCTGTGCTGATATCGGTTGCCTCTATACACAAGAAGAAATGGACATGAAAGTCAGCTCGTATAGTAAAGGATGAGGAAGCAGAGCCATCATGAGAACAGGAGGAGGAAGAGGCAGAACCAGATGTAACCACCTGATCCCTATCCCTGAGTGAGCCACAAGATATGCAAAAAGATTTCAGTCATTGATTAGGCAACCATCTTGTCACCTGGTTGCTCCGATGCTGCAATAGCAGGGCCAGTAGCTCGGAGTTAGAGGGTAGGGTAGCAAAGCAGCTGGGATCCCTGTCTAAGGAAGGGGGCATTGACAAAGCGATTGGAAAAAAGACATAACCCTCAGCCTCTGGAGGCAAGTTCTGTCAGGTATGAAGGAAAGGTATCCCTTCAAGGAAGATGTTATATGTCACCCAGGCAAGTGGACCACCGTGGAGAGAGGTACTCAGTATCTGAGGGAATTAGCCATGTGGGAGATGGTTTATTATGATCTGGACAATGAGCAGTTACCTACAGATCCAGATGAAGTTTAATGTACACAACCTATATGGCAAAAGTTTGTATGGAGCGCACCATCATTGTGTGCCAACTCATTGGCAGTACTGGCCTGGAAAGAAGAAGAGGGACTAATGGTGGATAAATTGGCCTGCCAACTCCACCAATACAAAGAAAATCTCTCTTCCTACCTATGGGCCTGTGGAAAAACTGCCCCAAAAGTCCAAAAATCTGTTCAAAAAACTGTCCCAGGAGGTCCAGCAACTCAAACAGGATATGTCCAATTCCCCACTTGTGTGGGCCAGTATCTCAGCTATTAGGAGTAAGCATTCCTCTGCTAAAGAGAGAGGATATAGAGGGTACACACTACAAGGCACCCTGTGATTTCACCCACGTGACCATAGAGAGGTCATGAAGAAGTGAGGTGGAAAAATCTACCTCAACCCTAGAGGCATTGCTATGTGAGCTGCACGGAGAAACAATCACAAGAGGGGGTTCTTCCAGGAAAATTGCTGTTTCAGTTTTGAGTGAGCAGTTCCACAGAAAGAGTAGAAGAGCTGGTCTGACTTCTAATCTGAATAAAGGGATTTCAGATTTGTATTTGCAAGAAGTAAGGAATACTATGACCAAAACTAGAGGGGCCCTATGCCTCCATCCAGGTGGAGGAAAGGGACAACTGTGTTTATTGGACTGTGTGGATTCGATGGCCTGGCACACCAGACCCCCAGAACTATAAGGCTCTAGTGGACACCAGTGCACAGTGTACCCTAATGCCATCAAGCCATGAAGGAATACAACCCATCTGTATTTCTGGAGTAATAGGAGGATGCCAAGAGTTGACTGTTCTGGAGGCTGAAGTGAGCCTAACTGGGAATGAGTGGCAAAAGCACGTCACTGTGGCTGGCCCAAAGGAATTAATCAGGAAAGAATTCATACAGTAGCCCTTGGGCCAGTCTGAGCAGGACCAGATGTTAAAAATGTGCTGTACACCGCAGCTGGGGAGAATGGCCCTACCTGGAGTCTCTGGCAGGAAGCACCAGGGGAGACTTGAGGTCAACCCCTGGGGTTTTGGAGTCAGGGATACAGAGGATCCAAGGCCCACTACACTCCAACTGAAAAAGAGAAATTGGCAGCATATGAAGGAGTTCAAGCTGTTTTGGAAGTGGTTGGTAATGGAGTCCAGCTCCTCCTGGCACTCCAACTGCTGGTGCTGGGCTGGGTGTTCAAAGGGAAGGTCCCCTCTACACATCCTGCAAGTAAGTGGGTCACCCTGATCACACAGCAGGCTCGAATAGAAAACCCCAGTCATCCAGGAATTCTGGAAATGATCATGGACTGGCCAGAAGGCAAAGATTTTGGAACATCACCAGAGGAGGTGACATGTGCTGAAGAGGCCCCACCGTACACTAAACTGCCAGAAAATGAGAAGCAATATGCCCTGTTCATATATATGAGTCCTGTTGCATTGTGGGAAAGCATCAAAGGTAGAAGGCTGCTGTATGGAGTCCTATATGACTGAGATGGAATTAATTTTCCCCGTAGCACCCTCATAGTGCTGTGATGTGTACTGGTAGCAAGCAAGGTGTTGATAACATACCAGTGTTTTGGCTACTACTGAGCAGTTGCTGGCACAGCATCAAGGCTGTCTCTCCAACATTTCTCCCCGCCTCACCTGTAGGCTGGGGGTGGGCAAGATCTTGGATCTTGGGACACAGCAGGACAGCTGACCTAAAGTGACCAAAGGGATATTCCATACCATATGACATCTGCTCAGCAATAAGGAGAGAGATAGGAGGAGGAAGTGGGGGGCATTCATTATTTACGACATTTGTCTTCCAGAGCAAGCACTATGCGTACTGAAGCCCTGCTTCCCAGGAAGTAGCAGGACATTGCCTGCTGATGCGAGGTAGAGAATAAATATTTTGGGGTTTTTTACATTGCTTCCATGCATGGCCTTTTGCTTTATTAAACTGCCTTTATCCTGACTCATGAGGGTTTTTCCATCTTATTTTTCTCCTCTCCCCTGCCTGTTGAAGAGGGGAGTGATAGAGTGACTTGGTGGATACCTGACATCCAGCCAAGGTTAACCCACCACAATGACAAGTTGCAGAAACAGGTGAAGGAGAAGGTGAATCGAGCCAGTTTGCAGAGGTGAAAGCCATCCAGATTGCTGATTGACATTGCTGAAAAAGAGAAGTGGCCTATGGTCTACCTCTATACTGACTCATGGATCGTGGTAAATGCCCTGTGTGGGTGGTTACAGTAATAGAAGCAGAGCAACTGGCAGTGCAGAGGCAAACCCATCTGGGCTGCCCCACTGTGGCAAGATATTGCTGCCTGGTTAGAGACATTGGTTATAAAAGTACACCATGTAGATGCCCACATCCTCTATCATGCACCAGCCTCTGGGAAAATTGAATGATAAAATGGACTGTTAAAGACTACACTGAGACCAATGGGTGGTGGGACCCTCAAACATTGGGATATACATTTAGCAAAGGCCACCTGATTAGTTTACACTAGGGTGTCTACCAATCGAGCTGACCCTGCCCAATCAAAACTTCCACATACTGTAGAAGGGGATGAAGTCCCCATAGTACACATAAAGAATAGGTTAGGGAAGACAGTCTGGGTTACTCCTGCTTCAGGCAAAGGCAAGCCCATCTGCAGGATTGCTTTTCCTCAAGGATCTGGGTGCACTTGGTAGGTAATGTGGAATGATGGGGAAGTCTGATGTGTACCCCAAGGGGATTTGATTTTGGGTGAGAGTAGTCAATAAATTAAATTGCATAATGTTAATTGCTAAATAAACCTGCCATTGTATGTAATCATTACTACAATTGTTACATGCCATTATCACTGGTATTATGGTAAGAACCACCCAGATTAACGAAGAATGAACTTTAATTAAACTGAGCAAAATGCAGTGATGGTGGAATCAGAGCTGACTTCTGCATGCAACAATCCAACACCACACACCATCTCTCCTGCCCTAAAAGACTGTTATGACAGATGGAGTCCAAGGTCATAGACTAAATGAACTCAACAAACATTTTGTAGGGATGGCCCATGGACTAAGGGAATAATATCTGTGTGTATATATCAAAAGAAAGGAAAGGTAGTGGTGATTACTTGGGATGTACCGGAAAGTTTGGGACCTGGGCATGACATAGATGGCATAGAATAAGGGGTGGATACTGTCCTGGTTTCAGCTGGGATAGAGTTAGTTTTCTTCCTAGTAGATGGTCTAATGCTGTGTTTTGGATTTAAGATAATAACGTTAATAACACACTTATGTTCTAATAGCTGCCAAGCAGTCACGGATTTCTCACCTTCTCACATTGGCCTGCGAATGTGGAGGCGAGGGGTGCACAAGAAGCTGGGAGGGGGCACAGCCAGGACAGCTGACCCAAACTGGCCAAAGGGATATTCCATACCATATGACATCATGCTCAGTATAAAAACTGGGGGGAGTTGGCAAGGGAGAGAGCGCTGTGGCTTGGGAACTAGCTGGGTGTTAGTGGATGGTGAGCACTTGTGCTGTGCATCACTCATTTTGTATATTCTATTATTATTATTATTCTCTTCCTTTTCTGTTCTATTAAACTATTTTTATCTTAACCCACGAGTTTTACTTTTTTTCAATTATCTACCCCATCCCACTGGGGAAGAGGGGAGTGAGCGAATGGCTATGTGGTTGTTTTAGCTGCCTGCCAGGTTAAATCACGAGAACACAGTACAGAGAGAAGGAAAACCCTACCTCTGTATCTGGGACTGATCACAAACTCATCCTAACAAATTCACAAGTACACCATATTTCATTCCAAACCTCTTGCATGTTTGGTTACATGCTTACAGGTGTTCATCTTTTCGTTACAGTGTTGATACATCATCAAACAGAAAGTGTAGAAAACTATAAGTATTTTTAAATTTTCCAATTTGTATTTAAGAAAATAAACAAATAAAACCCCCAAAACAAAACAAACCACCCCAAAACCACAAAAAACCCACAAATTTGTCATTGGAGAGTAATAAAAGGTCAAATTTCTTCTCTTAAAGCAATCAAGTGTTTTTTCTTAGAAAAATCAATAAATGCTTTTTAGGTAAAAATGTCTTTAAAGCTAGGTTAAGGATTTAGGTAGAAGGTATCTGTGTAGGGGATACTTAATCCTATAAGTAATGTAACTAGACTCATGGTAATGTTTTATGTCTCAGATGATGATATGTCAAATAAGTTCCTGTTATTCCAGCATCACTTGTTATTCTGTAGAATGGTGTGGTTTCATTATTTATACTGAAGTGCAGCAATTATTTTTTTAAATGTTTCCTGCACAGTAGATTTGGTTTTACTGTATCTGGATATTTTCTTCTCTTATGCTTAAACTATTTTCTATTTTCATAGTCAGAGCCTTTGCCTTCATTCTCATAGGTTTTGCCAGCCTTTATTCACAATTGCAAAGCAGCCTAATAATTTCCCAGTTACAGCTCTGACACTGAATGATCATTCATGTCACAGCATATTGAGTTTATTTACACATAATTGTACCATACCAAGCTTCCCATTATACTATACCAGTGATCTCCACTGAATCACACACATTCAATAATGATGCTATCCAGAGGGTGTACCCCCTATTTCACAGCACAAAATTCCTTTTTTGCAGCATACTGCAACCATTCAAGGCAATATCAAGGTTTCTGCCTCACACACAAGTAGTGTCTTGATTCCTCTTCTCATGAAAGCATAAAAGAAAATTCTGTCTATGCAACCAATGCTAGCAACTGACTCACAAGAGATCATGCTGGAAATACAGTATTTTACTTTGCTTGAAAATGACAAATATCAGATGATCCCCAGGAAATTACTTGCATTATGACACAAGGATATCTTAGAGTCCTGCATCCACAGCTAGACCACTGACCTCACTAAGGGTCTCTTTTTGCTCTATTTGTTCAATTCATATAACAGTATGATGAGAACTAACTCACAAAATTACTTCTGGAGAATTGGAAGCCTGAGTTGAACAGCATCTCCACATCAAAAGAGATTAAGTGCTACTCTGACTGTAGAAAGTTAGTGTAGAAAAATACAGACAGTAAGGATTTCGAATCTGAATAGGTAATAGGAGAGTCCCAGCTCCTGAGTTTGCAGAACAAGGTCATTGTGGCACAGCACCTAGTAAGATAATAGGAAACATGTAAAAAAGTTGAGTTAAACTTACTTAGACTACAGATCCGCTCAAGGGTGATCTCCACACACACACACACTCCCCTGTGGACTGTCTGGATTCAGGAACATGGAGCAAGATAATACATTTCATCAAAGCGTAAACAGTTGGAGAACAGGAAGGAAAAACATAAGCTTTAGTAGGCTAAGGTGACTAAAGCAGGAATACGTGACCCAACAGCAAGCCACAACGCTCCTATCTTGAGGATTAACTAAGAAGCAAGGTAAAAGCTTTCAGAAGAGCCACAGCTTAATCTTCAGGGTGCATGCATTTTGCAAGCTAGGATGCACGTGTCTAGATTCAAGGCAAAGTAAGGTATTTGAGAGAGACCAAGAACAAATTAACTTTGTGTGGGTACACACAGCTTATACACACACCCCTCTCACATCACCTTTTGGGATGTACTCTACATAATAAAATCCATTTAAAAAAAGCTGTAGTCTACCTGTTAGGAAAATCGCACCAAGAATCACTTCCATCTATGAGTCAGTTCAACTGTCTGCTCTAGGACGACCCTTCTGATTTCTTGCAGAGGGGAGGGTTCCTTTGACATAGTCACTGAGCACATGACTGGTTTTGTACCTCCTGTCTTTGAACAGAAGCCTACCAAGAGAAGTCTACATAAAAATGGAGACAAACATTGTGCTGATGGTTGCACATCTCAGATGGCACATGGTTTTAATCTGTAGGCTTTCATCCTATAAAATTTTCTGACAAAATAATTGGACTTTTAAAAAATTTTGTAATTTTAAGGGAGCTTGAATGAGCGTTCATCACCACTAACCTCCACACCACCAGCCTCACCAAACCAATCTGATTAAATACATCATAATTATCCATGAAAAAGAGCAGCACATGATAATAGCATCAACAGTATCTGATTCTCAATGCCATTTTAAAATTACTTGGCCCTTTGAAGCCATAAAATGCCTGCAGCAGAGTGTACAAGACACAAATGAAGTTGGAAAAAGCTTTCTCTATGCCACTAAGCTCACTGAATCTTCATGTACCTCCTGAACACTGAACCAGCAATTATCTTCTTTTCCTATCTTTTTTTTTAATTTGCATATATATATCTCATTACCATTTCTTGACTATAACATGAATTAGCTAAGTAACATATTCCAGAATTTTTCTAACAAACAGGAAGGACTGTCCTTCCTTTACACAGGAACCAAACACAATCACAGTTTCTGCCTGGGACAGAAATGTTTGGCATATGTTCAACATACATTAGAGAATGTGACAAATAAGATGATAATCAGAGCAATATCACCTTATTAAATATATCATGAGGTATTGTTAAGTGATTTATTCTGTCATTCTTCTTTTCAGTGTACTGTGCTTTCAAAATAACTCTTAATTATTCTTTCAGAGTTACAGAAATTGCAACCAAGTATTTTTATGAATTTCTAAAAGTTATCAGGCATAAGGATTGCATTTTTATGGGACCTGCATGAACTTCTACAATAAAGTTGCAATTTAAAATCACTTAATTTATGCCAATATTAAAGTGCAGTTATATTACATCTAAGAACATGCAAAAAGTACAAATCTGAGAAATAAGAAGTCAATAACAAATAAAGATAAGGATAGACCATTAGTCTAGAGAGTGTGAGGGTGTAATGTTTGCTTAATGTACTTCAGGTAAAAATGCATCCAAGGAAACAGGAATGTGAGCTGAGGAGTGAAGGAAAAAGCCACAGTGTTTAATAAAGTTAGTCAAGTAATTGTGTTTGTATTACTAAAAAGAGCGATTGTGTTGGAGAAAGTAGAAATACTTATTTAGAAAGATTAAAAGGAAGTTCAAGAAGATAAGGAATAAGGATATTTCCATGTTGCTCTGCATTGGTGGCAGCACAACAGCTGTGTTGCATGTAATAGGAGTACTCTGCAGCTACCATTTTATCCCTGCACACCGCCTGCTTCTGAATCCTGTGCTGGAGCAATAAATGCCAAATTTGCACATCCCACAAATCCCACCCCTCCATTCATACATTTTTGTCTTTTTCTAAAATATCAAATACATTTATAAGCCTCATTTCTTAATTATCTAACAAGGTACCAATCACCAAAAGGCCCAAAGTGACTTTAAAATACTAAACAGATTTTAAAGTATGTTGAAAAGAGAAGCAATCTTTATTGTATTCTCTTTTGCAGTACATCACAAATCCCTCCTCCATTCTTTCTCTGATATTTCTGTTGTCTTTTTTTTTATATATATATATCCAAAGGAATCAAAATTCACCATTGCAGCTTGACTGAAGTTAGAATTATGGAAGAGTTTTTGCAGCATTATATTTGTGCCATTATTCCCAAGGCCATTGACCCAGGAATTCTCTGCTCCCATTTTTTCTGCTTATCTGCCTTCCAGAGTGCAGATTAAACCAAGCTCTCTGTCTTCTGTGATCAAAGTGCAATAAAAAGCAACAACTGAATTTGAAATATTTATTAGAAGTGTAGAGAATGAGAAGAGAAAAGCAACCAAGGGAGAAGAAGCAACAAAAGAGCATTGGACAAGGTTACTTTAACTGCCAATTAATGTTCAAAAATAACCTCAGCAACAAGCACAAACATGACAGTCATGAAAAAGAATAAGGCTGCGAGTGTTGATAAATACTTGATATCAAGGGCAGCAACCAGAAAGTAGTTTTTTCCCAGGTTTTCTTATATCAAACAATGCATTTTCCCTCACTTCGCCTGAACAGACACTAAACGTTCCAGGCAAAGTCCAAAGCTCGAAGGACCCATCAGTTTTGAATTCCCAGCCACTGCATTCAGAGCAAGGCCTGTATCAGGCAGCCTGTGTCTGTCAGTATGGGAACTAAATAAGCAAAGTAGTATACACTAGTTGCTGAGATAACTGATATGAGGACCTATCTACAGCTTGAAGTTTATAAACTCCCTTTGCCACTGTTCTGCTGCATTTCCTTGGCCCTTTGTGCCCCTTCAATGCCTTGTCTGTTTAGATGGGAAGTTCTAGGGGTAAGTATTTTACAAACACACAACAATAAAAAATACCTAGGGCCTATGGGATATGAGGTAGAAAAATCTGTTAAAAGAAGAGAAACAATAACCCTTCTGTGAGACTGTTTGTTTACCATTACTGTGTTGAACTGTTCTGAAATTACTCATACATCCTGCAGTTTTCACATACCACACTCCTCTCTAAACAGAATAGGAAGGACCCAGTGCTTACACTGCCAAACTTTTACACAGTCAGCTTTAGACCTGAGTTTTATTTTAATTGTCTACCTTCTCCTATATAACCTGATTAATTACATGCCTTTTTTCCCCATCAGCGTCATGTGTGACTTTATCTAATGAGCCATAAATACTGTCTTTTATAATATATCAGCTTCTGCCTTTGGGCTTCTGTTACCTAACACAAACTTGTCCTATTATTCTTCCTGCAAAGTCCTTCACAGTTTATAGTGCTCTTTCAACAATATTTCAGTTACTGTCTCCTTTTTTCAATAGCTTACTTCCCTAACAGTCATATTCATAATTTAAATTTGTTTTTTAAAAAGTTTTGAGTATCATTCTGTGAAATCTTTGCTATTTAAAAAAGAGAAAATACTTAAACAGCAAAATGAGGTAATTAGCAGATATATGTGCTTCATTTCAAAAGAAAGAATATAGTTCAAATAATAAAAAGAAAACAGTACTTTAGAAAAGAACCAAGTGATTTAGGATCTCTGTGTTAGGTTTTGGGTTTTTTTAAATAGACTTAAATTAATGTTTCCCAGGTCCTTTTTCACCTAAAGATATAGCAAGACTTTCAAAAACCTTAGAGATGTGTCTCTCTTTGAAATCAATACTGCAAAAATCTTACCCTAGGGCTCCTTAGTTATTTTTGAAAATGTGACAGTATTAAAAAGAATACAAATTGCTTATTAAAGAGCTTGAAGTTGTTAGTTGATCTAGAATTGCAATTAAAGACAAAGAGGTTAATGACATTTAATCTGTGTCTATGAGTTTGTTGCTTGGCATACAGATAATTTCTTGCCTAAGGAGCTTGCTAAGAACAGATGAGTAAGTGGATGGAGGTGATGAGAACAACAAAGAGGAAACACAATTTCATGCATATGAGCCTCTCCCTTCACTCAGAATTATACTATTGAATCACTTTGATTATGCTAGCACTATTATTGTGTAGTTTGGGCAATAATCCTTACTTCTTGTTCTGTGTATATGTCTCTGCTCCCCTTTGCTTTCCACCCAAATGAAAAATAATTTTCTAATTTTCAGGAAGGAATGGGAGCTTTCCAGAGCTGCATGTCCTTGAAACTTTGCTCTGTAAGTGAAATTTTCCACTGTTATTTTCTTACCGTAATACCATTATATGTTAAAAAAATATATTTAATAGAATATTAGCTGTTAAGTGTTAAATATAGGTATTTCAATACAGAAGATTTATATTTGTAAAACAGCATAAAGTCACAATATCTCAACTTGGACTTTTGTTTTGTATAAGAGCTAGCTTATTACACGATTTTTTACTCTCCGTTAACCCTTACAAAAAGGTACAGCAGCCCTGTCTCTTGACATCCAACAATCCTCTACATAATCAGTGTGGCAGAATGAGTCCAATGCTCAACAGTCACTCATGTTACATATCCCAGAACGAACTTCCAATTAGTTGAGAAAGGTGAACATTCTCTTTGTCTTGGCATAAAACAAAGTTTTCATAAATTACAGTTTATCCCTTCTCTTCTGGGGGGGGGGGGGGGGGGAATGACATCTTTTTTTTTAACAAAAAGTCATTTAATACTTGAGTTAACACTTGAGACAAGCTAGACTAAAACAAGAATCTGTTCTGCATTTCTTTTGAGTTGTAGGTGAATGCTAGCAGAAGGAAAAAACTGTGGCACAAAAAGACAACAGTAAGGAAAAGACAAAGAAACACTATTTGATCTGATATCACAAATGCTCATATTGCAGTAAAGGCTGGTATCCAGTTTTAGAAAAGAAAATATCATTAAAAATATACTTGGGAAAGGGTCAATCTTGATGGCTGGATTTACCAGTAGCATTCTGTTTTCTCTCCTTGCATGTTCCTAAATCTGTATTTTTATAGCAGCCACCCACTATGTTTTCAAGGAAAGCATTCCTAAACATGATGGACAGCCTTTTATGTATAAACACCTGGTACATGCCATTGGTCTCACTGTATTAATATTTATTTCAACTCCAGCTTATTTGCAGCAGAGAAAGGTGAAAGTAGAATCGGCATGGAGACCATGCCAACAAGAATATAAACTAATTGGATTTTCTGAGTCTGCAAAGTTAGACAAGTGTCTCAGCGCTGCACATGAACCAATAATAACATAAACTGATTTTTTTCAAGATTCAATGATTAAAAAAAGAAGTAATAAAACAGAGGAGATCCAATCAAAACATGTAAGTTTTAGGTAATTTTATTTCTATCCTCACTCTTAAACTTGTATTCTTTACATCCTGATTACCAAACCCCCTTGTGTTTTCTGGCTTCTGAATACTCTTAGCACTCCATTCCCCTGCTACTCATTACCCACGACTGATTCAAATAGATTTGATACACAATTTATATTTTGCACATAGGAGACAAAGTAAACCTGTAATTTTGACTACTAGTACAACTGGAAATGAACAGCATGGCAATAGTGAGGAAAATTGAATTCTCTAATGGACTTCAGAAGGATAACTGGTTATTCAAACACAACTTTCTGCTCATTTTTGAGTGGGTGAATGTGGAGAGGTCTACCTCCAGTAAGAATAAGCTCAACAAGTTGCAACTCAATAATGGCACGCTGAGAGCTAAGGGTACAATTTTCAGAAGCATATTGGACAAGAGATTTATTACAGAATCACATGTCACTTTTATGTTCTGAGTTACAGAATTAAGTGAAGATGTCATACACACTGTGAGTTTCCTGGATCCACACATTTAAACTCGTACTAACCTTACTACCTTCCCACTAAATGTGATAAGTAGTGAGGACAGTATTTTTCTTACTGAGTATAATACAATGTGGTGTGGGGTTTTTTTGTGAATATACAGCAAGGTGAAAGACCCACTATATTTAGATCTGCCACGCTGTAGGTTGGATCTGTACTCCTACTATGCAGAACATGTGAATTGATCTTTAGAAGTATGCAGATAACAAAAGGTATGCCAGAGTTTCTTTCCATGAACAGCCTCTTTCCCATCTAGAAAAGGGAAGGAAACCACTGCGCATGAAATAAAAAATGTGCTTGGTGATACATTACTGACAACTGCACCACTTATAAGCTTGTAAGTACTGCTTACCTTTTAAGTAGAATATGATTTTTTTTTTTAAATATCAGTATTTAAGTGAAAAATCTTTTCATTTACCATACTATTCTTTCAACACAAATTCAGATATTCATACTCTTGCTCTCCTTGCAAAAACATCCCTCAACATTTGTGATTCTCAATATTTTAGAGGACTCTAACTCATGACTTAAGCATACAGTACTGACTGCAAGGCTGTTCAGAAAGTTGTAAACCAAACTGCAGTAACAGCCTAATAAAAACTGCAGTATCTCGTCAGTTGTTCAGTGCTTCTATAGCTAGGATCCTCCACAGAATGCAGGACTGCTGACAAATAAAGAGGAAATACTGACAGAACCATTTCTGCCACAGTGAAACTTCATTGGAGCTAAAACTTTTCTATTTCAGTAACACATATGGATTGCTGGGCAAAAATGGAAGAAAGACACTATAAAAGATAAAACATAGCCTAGATTGTGTGAAAGCCAGGTTCAAGTTCCTAATTTAGAATGATATGGATGAAATATCCCGCTGTATCTCAGCCAGAGTATCCTATTCCAGATGTTTCTGAGTGAAGACTTAAATCTGCATCTCTCAGCCAGTCAGCATCCACAGCTTTCTTCAGCCAGACACCATTTTCACAGCAAAATGTTTGGAGGTTTTTTTCTAGTTTAGTGCTAATGAAAACAAAACTGTAAAGCTCCACAACATGCTGCGAAACAGAGTAACTCAGCTGTCTCAGGAAGACCCCATCATGACATAAGCAGCTAGAAATCTAGAAGCTGAATAGATATGCCAGATGAACAGCTTTGATTCATGATGCAGAGGGTTCAGGCTAACCAAAGGCCTTTGCTAAATCGGTCTACAGCATACAAAAGATATGGTAAAAATTGCAAGATAAGTATTCACAATCAGGGGTATGTAATCCAGAAAAAATACAGAATAGTCATTAAAGATACTAAAGTGTGATGGTTCATATCATTATTTACATCTAAATAGTTGCTAATCACAAAACAGGCCTTCAAAAGGCCTGAGAAAATTTGCCTTCTAAAATGTTCCCTCTAAACCTAACAATATTATGGTTAATCTGTTCACAACTCAGGCAACATTGTGTTGTTGGGTTTTTTTACCACTGAAAAACAGAATTCAGTGAGGGGAGAGATGGTTACATTAATTTCCCTTTGCATGGGCCTGAGTTGTAATGAACTCTTATTTTTCAAACAATTACACTGTACAGGTACTCCAGAGTCAATTCAGAGCAAGAATTTTTTACCTATAAACATATATACAAGCATTACTTTTAAATCAGTTCTCAAAGTAACAGGGCTTAAATTCATACATGAATTCTGCATCCCAGACTATGTATGTCTTGAAAATTTTGGGTAGCATCACAAAACCAAAGATGTTCTTCCCAAATTATGTTCCCTTTGCAAGACATTGTGCAAGCAAACGTGCTCAAAATAGACAGCGATTACATACACTTTTAAAAGATGCCTTGAACTCTGCTGAGTCAGTATTGGCTGCATGTAAATTGTCCTTGAGGATTTTGATTATTCCATAAAGTATCTCTGGGACTGTTAGGAATGCTGTGCTCTCTCCTTGGTACCATTAAATGAAATGATGCATTGCATACAGGATGAGAAATGCTGAAAAACTGGCTTGGACTGAAGGGGGAGATTCTTGTACAAGTCTGGAAAATTGAGCAATTTTGAAAATCCATAGTAACAATTGGTTTGTCTAAATTGAGCAGTACAGAATGCATCTGAACTAAAGACCCACACAGAGATAAAAATCCCTTCTGCGTACAGAAAACAAAGAAAAAATCCCCACAAAATAACACATTACAAACTCACCACTATTTGGTCTTCAAAAGTAAAAACTGTACCAAAATTTTAAAATCACTGTAAATACTGCTTGGATTTAAACAAACAAACAAACAAACAAACAAACAAAAAAACAAAAAAACCACATAAAAAACCTCACCCCCCCAACCCAAAACAAACAAACAAAAACAAGAAAAAACCAAAAAACCACACACCCCAAAGATACAGTTAAAACTTAAATTCAAATGATCAACATTTTATTAAGGTTCAAAGAGAATCCATCTTTACAATTGACAGAGAAAAATTCAGATATTTAAAAGTGAACGGTTTGGGTTTTGGTTTAAAAAATAAAATATCATGCTCAGAATTAAACTTCTCAGTTATTCATGAAAAAGATTTGGGGATGGGTATATCATGTCTCCACTTGCACTACTGTTTAAAATGCATTGCCAGCTACTATTAGATCACAGATGAATTTCAGTAACTTAAATTTCCCCAGTAATGCAATTTCTTTGTTCCTGAGTGTAACAGTAGGATTTGAAAACCATTCAAGTCCCTTGTAAAGCTCATCTTGAGGGTTTCAATGGGATGTGCATGTAAAATGGGATGTTTATAATACATGCATGCAAACCTCTAAAGGAGCAGATCAGTCATTAGTTTAAAAAAAAATTGTGCATTAGAGCAGAATAGATGATGATTAGGCCACAGTGCTGAAAAAAAGAAGGAAAAAAAGGAAGCGGTAAAACAATATTTGGATAAATTAGATGCATCCAAGTTGACAGAACTTGATGCAGTTCACCCTCGGGTACACAGGAAACTCGCCAATGCAACCTGTGAGTCATTAATGCTGATTTTTGAGAATTTGCTGAAGATATAAAAAGAAGTTTCTAAAGGACTGGTGAAGGGCAAACTTCATGGGTATTTCCAAAATGAGGAAAAGGGCCTGGGAAATTATATATCAGCCAGTCTAGCTTCAATGTTCAGAAAGATACTAGAACAAATCACTTAAGAGTCAATTTAAAAGCACCTACAGGATAATAAAGGTGATAAAAAGCAGCCAACATGGATCTGTCAAGAACAAATCACATCAAAATGATCCAATTTCCTTCTGTGACAGGATAATGGGCCTAGCAGATAAGGGGGAGGCATTAGAGACAATCTGTCTTGACTTTAGTAATGCACTTGATGCTGTCCCTCGGGACACTCTCATGAGTAAACTAGGAAATTTGGTTTTGATGAAGACAACAGAAGATGGGCACAAAACTTCATATAAGTGCAGTAATCAGCAGTTTGCCACCAACCAGAAATACAGTTTAAGCAAAGCTCTAGAGGAGTCTATCCTGGGCCCAGTTCTACACATATTTCAATCATGACTTGAATGATAGGACCGAGAGATTACATGTAACTGAATAACTGGGTAGAATCCTAAATGAATTAAAAAAAAAAAAAAAAAAAATCAGTTGTAGTAATTTCACAAACCTCTATGGTTAGGAAGATGTCCAAAACATTATTTTGCAGCAAAACAGCAGTGTAGAATAATTTTCCATAACCTTTGAGAATGTAAAACTTGTCTGAGTATGAGGACCATCAAGTCCTGCTTTATGTCTGCAGGCAAAAGTTTGCACTTTTTCTTACATATTCATATGAAATTAACCATTTTTTTCAATGTTTATTAAATATTTCTACTGTCCTGAATTAGTAGCTGCAGGAAATGGACTGGGAGGACAGCTTGTTTTATTTTAGAACCCTTCAAATAACCTTTCCTTTACTTTGTGACTCTTTCAGCAATATCCTAGATTGAAATATAAGTGTATTTTTCTGAAGTGTATTTTTTAAAAATTTTGAAGTAGTGGTTGTGCCATACTGAAGCATAAGGATGAAATTTTCCAATACAGAAGAAGCAGAAAATAGAATCAATCAATAATTTACATGTTATTGTTCATACAATCAAACTGTATTGGCATAGCCTAAACCTCTTTCATATCAAAGTGAATCTGGTCTATGCAGTAATCTTTGCATCAGGTTCTCACAGATTTGAATATGGAAAACATTTGTTCTTCATAGATGGTCAGGTAAAATGACACTGGTGTAATGAGAAACGCATTTATCAATACTATCGTGACATATTGTTACTAAAATACATTGTGTCTTGAAAAGCTTTATTAGCTTATTTCTCAAAAAAGAGTTGCAACTCCCCCCCCTACTTTTACCCCAACTAATTACAGAGCTTGAGTGAGTAGCTTCAGCTTTCATTCTATTTAAAAGAGAAACTATAATTCTTCCTCCATTTACCTCCCTGTGCTGAATAATTAGTTAATCTCTGTGCAATTATTTCAAGCTGTATAAATGTGCTAAATATTGTTATTAGCATAACCCAAGCTGGGTAAGATACAGAGAAAATACCGTTGCATATATTCTATCATATCAAGTTGTTATGCCTTGCAGTAAAAAAACTGGCTGGCTTAAAGTGAGATGAAACAGTGAAAGGAGAAGCTGAATTAAGTTCTAAAAAAAGAAAATAGAAAGGGACTAAATAGAGATATCAACACAGAACTGACAGCTTGTCAGGACAGAGAGGTAAAATAGGCATGACCCAGTCAGCAAGACAACCACACCTCCAAAGGCAGCTCAGCTGGAAACAGATCAAAACCTTTAACAAATGTTCAGAGGCATGGCAGTCATTCACTTAAACAGGGAATCCCTAAACCCATAATCTTAAGCTATCTGTAGCAAGTAAGAAGCTTGACAAAACTTGGAATTTGCAGAGCTGCAGAGATTCCTCTAGAAATACTGCAGAGGTGATAAGTGGGGTACAGAGTGTAAAAGACCAAAGCAAATAAAACATGCCCCTCAATGTAAGGGTAAAACAAACATATTTCTGCAGCTAACACTATTCTTTATAATGTCCAGCAGGTCATCTACCATGGCCAGTCTTTACTTCTCACTGTCCAAGATGACTAGAAAAAGGAGAGAGGTAAAGGAAAATTAAACATCAAATATTTCTGAAAGTTGAAAAATCTAGATTTGGATGCAACTTTAAGATCTCATTACATTCAAAATAGTATGCCAAAATGTGGCTAGTGGAACACATTGAAGGGTGAACGGTGATGTGCACACTGCATTTGCACCCCCCATGTTTGCTGGCAAAGATTATTTTTCTCTGTAATGGCAATTAAAAATCTAGGCCCCTGTATTCAGGCAGATAGGTAACACATTTTTTAGCACAAAGACATGCTAACGTGTTCTGCTACAAAGTCTTATGGCCTCAGATACAGCAAGGAAGCATTCTGCTGACTGAGTTAAAAAGATCAGTAATTGTTCAGCCAGCCATGGGATGAGGAATGGTCAATCATCAGAGGAGGATACGGATTTTGAGATTACATTGCATTACACAAAATTATTTTTTATCATTAGTGACAACTTCCTGTTTAGCATTGCCAAAGGTGTTTTTTTTTCTTTTTGTGATCAATAAAATGCTAGTGCTTGTCTCTCTTTACCACCTTAAATGAGCTAATTTTAAGGTATTTGTTAATAATAACCAGTTAGAATTTCTATATAGACTTTGTAAATTTTTCACTGCTTGAATCATCAATTTGACAACTTGTGCAGGGAGAATCAGTAGTGGTAAGGCTGAAAAACCCTGTTGTCCAAGGTCAAGCATGAGTGACAGCAGTAGAGATTTAGAAAAAAAGTCAGCTAAAAAGGGCCTGTGAGTGACCCAAGAATAGATAAACCATCAGTTAGCTTATTCAGATATATGCACACTGTATACTCACCCCAGGCTAGGGCTCCAAAAGACTTCAACAGGCCAAGATAACAAGCATTTAAACATAGAAGTGAGGTTTGAACACCCATGGAAAGTCTGTTAGGACTGGTGTTTAGGGGTTCTGTATTCCTGCTTTTCCTTCCTCTAGGTGACTAGCTTTGTCCTTTCCACCCATTCATCCCATTAGGAGGTGCTGAGCAGCACTATAATTTGAGCAATTTTTAGCTGTTTAAGCATGTAAGGAGAAACAGGTTTATCCTTTACTCATTTGTCTTCAAGTAAAAGACCACTGTCCCTGGAGAAGGAAATCTGTATAAGAAATGAGAAGGCTAGTACAGTCTACAGATGTAAATTATCTTTTTGTCCCTATAGCATAGGCTATACACTCAAATCCCAACCTATTCTATGGCATCCTTTAAGATAAGAAAAAAAAATTTGCTTTCTTCTTGCTACCTGGTTAGTCACTGAAAGTACTTTCAGTCTGCTAATCTGAAGTGTTTTATTTACAGCACCATTATCATGACTTAAACTCTCTTCAGAGCCCACCATTTAATTTCTAACTAGTTCCTGGTCTAAACAACCAAACAGACTTCAGAAACTAAAGCCTCTGTGAACAAAACCCTAATCCTTTCCTACATAAAAAAAATACATCAACTTTTGTTTCCCTGACCACAGGTCTGTCTGGGAAGGTACTCTTCACAGTCATGGAGTTAAGAGGATGGGTGAATCAGTTTCTGCTGACATGCAGAGAGTCATTGACTGAGTCACCACAAGAAGAAAAGGACCACTGATTCATGCCAGAGTCACTCTTATATGTTCAGGAGAAAAGATAGAAAACAGGTGGGAAAACTTACTCTTCTCTAACTTTGCTCAAAGATTTCAATTTAAAAATCATAAGATTAAAAGAAACACATTTCATTTCAAATAGAGGGATTTTCTTCTAATTTTTCTGCTAAATTCCAATGCATTATCTAAATAGAAAACAGGTTTCTATAATAAAGTGGTGCAGCTGATATCAAGCAAAACCAATAGCATGAGAGGTTTTCACATCTAGGTCAGCTAGTAATTAATTCCTAAACTCATTTAGGGGTGCACACCAAATAGCTAAATAATAGGGGTTAAGTCTGCAAGTTCAAGGGATCTTTCCATTGCAGTCTAATTCCAAGTTGATTTACACTGACTCTATTTAGGTGATATCAGAACCAGACTATTCATCTCCAGTATAAAAATAATCTCTTAAGCAATAGTACACTATTTCAAAATGAGAATATAAACTGCCTAATACAGAAATGAGAAAAAAAAAAAAAATCCAAGGAAAGGGGTACAATAAGAGTCACAAACAAATCTGCTTATTCCCTGCAGTGATTTTTTTTTTTTTTTTTTTTTTTCCATAAGATAACTAGACCAAATGCATTTGGGGAACCATTAGTTTCCACTACACATTGATAATAATGTTAGAAGAGGGGGAGAAAAATTCTGGGCATGGTAAGCTAAACTTAAAACTTTTACCTATTAAAAAAAAAAAAAAAAATCAGAGCCAAGGCAGATTTTATTAAATGCATCTATTTGGGTACCCATAACCAGCAGAAATCATAAAGAAAGATGTGGTGTAAAGTGGCTGCTTTTGTTATTTTTTGGAAATCATATTTAGGTGAAGAAGGGGATACCAACTGAAATTCACTTCCCCTCAAAAATTAGGTAAAGTAATGGATTTTTGTGGCTATAGCAGGAATTAGAAGTTAATTAATGCTGAGAAACTCTCAGGGTGAACAACGATAACTGTTGAAAATGCTGAACCAAAAGCAGTATTCCTGCATTCCATAAAAGAAACAGCAGAAAGTATAGCTGAACCAGTGCAAGAAATGGCCAAGATTATGACTGAGGTAAATTCTTGAAACAGAGTATCAGGATGATGATGCTTAAAGAGCAAAACTAGAATGCCTAGAAATAAGAGAAGCCTTTGACATAAAAGGTACTGCTGAATGACCAAAATCAGTGGGTCACCTAGGTCACAGGAATATTGGTGTACTGTAAGAGTCTATAGAATTAATAAGACCAATTTTCTAAGTGGGGATAAACTCATGAGATTTTCTGTAGATGTAATTCCCAAATTAGACTAGTACTGTCTAGTACTGCTAGTACAAATAGACTAACACAGTTATACAAATAGGTTTCTGATTAGGAAAAGGATATTTAGTGCATGTTGTTGAGAATGATAAAAAGAGGCAAGAGTAATGTGAAACAGGATTTGCAGAAATGATACTTTCATAGAATAGCTGTTTTAATACAAGAAGAATACAATGGGACTGACTGGATGTCCACCATTTTACAGGAAAATAATGTGAAGATTTAGGTTCTTCAATATTCATTTTCCTAATTACCCTTCTATATACAATAAGCCTACCTTCTTTTAATTTAAACATTAGTTTTAAATTTCCTTAGACTGTGGTGTTTATTTTCAGAAGTAGCAATAACGACTATGGCACAGTTTTATACTCTACATATTTATTGTCAAATTAGTGGGATTTTTTAAAATCAAGAAATAAATGCAGGAATTGTAACACTAGTATCTAGATCATAAGTAGACACTGAGTTACAAGAAGTATCAACAGCACAGCATTTTGTTCCTTTTTTTTCTTTTCTTTTTTTAATAAACTCTGGCCTTAGTCAGAGTCAGTGTACTATGGAAAGGCAAGCAAAAAGACGTAATTCTTGTTTTCTATTTCCTAGTATGCAAGGACATAATCCAAGACAGCTAAACCTTACTTTAATACTTTTAGAGGTTTTATACGTGCATGACAGCATAGTAGTCTCATGACCAAATTCTAGAGCTCCTGTCTATCAGGGAATTTTAACAGTGTAGTGTGTTTTCAAAATTATAGCATAACATTTCTGAAAAGTTTCACTTCAAAAGTTCCAGTAGTAATAAACCAAAATCTTTTGAACATAGGACTGACCAAACCAGAGCAGTTGAAAGATTCATCTAATTCAGTCCAGTCCACTGCCTCTGACACTACCAAAGCAGATAAGAAACAGGAATATAAGACTTAAGACTAGTACAGGCATATGTGATACTTTCTCCAAGTATTCTCAAATGTCTGTTTGCAGCTCAGGGACTGCCTGACCTGAAGTTGTTTCCATGGATTTAGTAACTATTCAAGAATTTCTCTTCCATACACTTCTCCATTCTTTGACTTTGAGCCTCTTAAATTTTTTCTCATCCACAGCATTCTGCAGAAAGTAGTTCCACAAAAGGTTCATCATACAACAAGAAACTAAGAACTTTTTTTTCTTGTTTTTAAACTGCCACTTCCTAGCCTCACTTAGTCAAAACAGAGCAATACATACAGTGTATATATAACAAATCTGTTACATCCAATTACAAATAAATACAAATAATAATAAAAAAAATGTTACATAACTTTATTTTTGAGTAATTTATCCAATGCAGACTATTTCATTATCTAAAAAAAGAAGATAAAACAAGGAGGGGGGGGTGTGGGGTGCAGGGGGTGTGGGGGTGTGTGTGTGTCAGTCAGAGGGAGAAGCTAGTTCTACTGTTCTACCAGCTCTATTGTGTTTCTAGTTAGGTACATCTGCTAGATATCATACTCTGTCAGTGAAGTATAAAGCTATAATGGAAGTTAAAAAAAAAAAAAACAACCCATGCTGTGTTGGAGGGTGAAAAATACAAGTTTTATGTCTTTAGATAACAGCTCCTCTACTTACACTAACAATATATCAAGTTTCAATTATCTCTCTTTGTTTTCCAGGAAAATTAAACATTTGTTGTCTTTTCTTATGTATAGAATTACACAACATATCTAAGTGTTACTTAAATACGCAGCAGAGCTTTACTTTCCTAACAGTTAATATTCTGTCTATGAAAACCTGCTGGTATTTAACAAAATAACAGCTCTTAATCAAGTGTAATGGCTTTAAGTGTAATGGCTAACTTGGATTTTGATAACAAATTCACTGGTAAGATCATAAACACATCAATATTTCTACAAATAGATATCTTAATAGTGAAACATTACTGTATTGTTTTCTATAAAGCCAAAGATTACATGACATATTAACTGTAAAATTAATCTATTTGGCCCTGTTTAACATGAACAGCAGGTAAGTGATAAAAATTGTCCTGGAGGGTCTCAGTTAATGGAGTCGAATGGAGACACCCTCCCATATATAAGGATTTACTTGGTAATGAATATTAAGGAAGAGGGACTCAGGGTTTTGGTTTTTTTAACTCTAGAGTACTAATCATAATTTGTAGACATAAAACATCGTACAAAAATCTCTGTTGAAGGCAGAAGTGGTTTTAAAAAGAAACGGACAGAAAACATGTCTATGAAGGAAATTTCTCCTTCTCTCACTCTCCTAAGAGATTCAATGTTAAAACATATTTAGAGATAATTTTAAAGTGGTAGAATGAATCCTCCTTGTAAGGAGAAAAAAAAAAAAAGGACTTTGGAGTAAATCTCTTTTTAAAAATTTTGAATATATTTTTAAGCTGTTACAAGCTTTTGTGTCATCACTCACAATGCACAACATCTTTTTCCTCTCTTCTTTTATATCCATAAAACAATCTGTTTCCTTCTTAAGGAGAGTTCAGCACTTTATTTTCTGCTGCTGTGAACTTAGCTAAAATCTGTACTAATCTCTCCATAATGATCCTTAAATCTCCTGAGGAGAAATCTTCCTGAGAAAAAAACATTCGTTCAGAAAACATCCATGTAAAGGAGGAATTCAAATCTCTCCTTGCTATCTCTTCGACCTTGCCACGTTTACATTCTGCGCCAGTTTGTGCTGCTCAGCTACTCAGACCTCCTGAGCTGATGAGTGCTGCTTGAGCTGGGGCTTACTCTCCCCTCCCAGGCACTACAGCACTGGCAGAGCAAGCTGCAGAATTCAGACTGCACTCTAGAAAACATTTGGAAAGACTGGTCTCTGATCAACTGCCTTGATTCAGTTCCCTCTCTTTTGCCCACAGTTTTCTCTTTGATCTGCCTTCTGCTTCTCTGGCACCACTTTTTTAAGCAGTATTTCTTCACCCCAAGAGCACAAGATTGGGTCCTCTTTCTGTTCTATAGGTAATCTAACTTCTGTATCTTCCATGAAGTGGGGAGAACAACAATGTAGGTGCAAAGAGAGTTTTGTGAGGGGTTTTGTTTTGGTTCTTTGGGGAGTGGTTTTTTGGGGGTTTTTTTGGTTTGTTTGCGGCTTGGGTTTTTTAAAAGATAATTGCACATAATTGTCTCATGGTCCTGATCCACTGGGAGTCTGTTTCCTCACCTGGCACAGTTCACATGTCCTCACAGTATTAACACTAAAATCCCTGTACAATCAAAAATGAGAGAAAACAACCAAGTCCCAGAGGATATCCCCCAGAGCATTACTTGTAGGATCTAAGAACAACAGAACTCAGATTATCTCAAACTCAATCACATAGTTCAAGAGTCTCTTTGAGCAAAGCAGATCAAGACACTTCTAAAATAAAAGTGGAGTAGGAAACAAAGCTCTTTACAGTCACTACTCCCTAATGTTAATTATTTTATTTAATATTTTATGGGTTGAAAATTCAAGGGATTTTATGCTTTGCCACTTTTGTGTAATCAAGTTTGTTTCACTATTAGCTGATTAATCTCTGCTTTCTCTTTTAGATGACTGCATTTGTTCAAAATCAGAGTTCAGCTCAAAATGACGCTTTGTAAAAATGATTGACTGAAAAAGCTAATCCTTGTTGGTAATTAGCTGTAATGACTTCTAAAGGGAAAAAGAAGCACCAAGTGAGGGGAAAAAAAAGTTTGGGGCTTTTGTCTCCATGGTATTTGTGTCTTAAAGATATACTGCATTAATCCCAAAAGTTACTAGCTTATTTATTAAATGACAGGTGGTCTGTTATCACTTCTGATATCTAAATTCTTAAAATTAAGAAACTGTAATCTGGCTACATAATTTTTTTAAGTTTATTGATTGCTGCTCTTCCCACTAACTTTATTCTTCATATCTTTCTGTGCACACAGAAACATATATATTTATATGCACACATGTACTCTCAAATAGTGTTCTTCCCCTTTCTCTTGAACTAAATTGAAACATGACTGTGGAGTAAGGGAGGAAAATGAGGCGGGGCGGGGCGGGGGGGGGAGGAAAAAGAAAGGTAATGCAACATTTGTTCCACTGAAATTATCTTTTTCTTAATTTTCCAGGTATTGTGTGAGACTCCCTCAGGTTGCAAGGTTCTCTGTGGAATGAAAAGAGTTGCTTCAGAAACAGCAATATCAAACATGTCATCAGGATGGAGGAAAGGATTTCACAGTGAAAAGGATAGAGAGATTATTCTTAATACTTCTTCCAGTCCTGTGGGAAACTGTGTAACCCAAAGTAAAGGGTTGTCATACACAAAGTACTTGCTCTTGGTTGTTTGTAGTTTAACCACACAGAGCATCAAGATGATGCACTTCTCAAAATAAAAAATGAAGAGCTTTTAGAAAAATGGAGTAAAGGCAGATAAGGAGTAAGACAGATTCTTCATCCATTTCATAGACATATACAGAGGAAAAAAGAGGGAGGGAAAGAGAGATCAGTACTACGAGATCAGAAGAAAACTAACTGCAAAGAATGCTGAAAGAGGCTTGTTTGAAGTTCTAAGATCTCCTATCAGTAAGTTTTTAAAACTGAAAAGGAAACCTCTCCTCATTCTACTCCCTCCCATGTAGATCAAAATGAAGGTCCTTTGAGCAAGAAGCAAAACAGAACCCAAAGACACGGATGTCTAACAAATCAATAGAAAGACTGGGGCTAGAATGAAAGCATGAAGAGGATCAGACAATACAGGAAGAGTCATGGAAAAGTATCAGGGGAAAAATAAAAAAGTGAAGAAGAGCAAATAAGATGGATAAAGTTTAATGTTAAAACTGGACCTTTTGTGTCTATGCCTAGAATTGTTGTTGCTTAAAATATCAAGGAACATACTTAGTCCTGATTCCACTGTCATTAATATTCCCTGTAAAAAAGCCTTCCAGCATTCCTGCACTCAGGGAGAAAACAGTTGTTTTCAGTAAATTTTAAGATGCATTTGGTGAGTTCTGGTATTTTCATCTCAGTGTGCATCCATATGCTGTCTTTTGGTACTATGATTGTCATTGGTGTAAATGGCTTACATTTAAGTGGAATACTCGACATACTTTAATGCCAACTATATGGGTAAACAGTTCCTGACTGAAAGTCAATTCAAATAAATGGAATGGTTCCTTTTCTCAATATTTTTCATTTAATTATCAAGGTAAAATTTGTAAGGCAGATGTAAGGCAGTGTTATTGCAGATTTTTTTTTGTGGGTTTTTCTTTTAAACATTTCCAGAGATGTATATTTCCACAGTATTTCACCACAGAAGATTGTTATGGCTAATCAAAATAAGAGATGAGAAAGGGAGGTACTCAGTATTTGTTGTCTAATAGAGAATGACATCTATGAGAAAAGGAGAAAGAGAAAGAAAGCAAATATACAGACACCAGAAAAGCAAAAGGAGCACTTAACAAAATACACTGGTGATATACGCTGACCTCCACCATATGTAAAATCAGCAGCTTTGATGTTCACCCCTTTCATTGGGGATGGGGGAGAAGGAGGAATCAGAGGTCCTTCTGTTGTTCACCTAGCTCAATGGGGAGGGAAATCCTACACCCTAATATATCCCTTTCCTCTCTCAAATATCTCTTTCAGGGCAGACAAGTCACCCATTTTACCCTTTTTTTCCAAAAAGTCCAGCCTGCATTGTTAACTTCTGTTCATTCAAGTCTCTGCAAAAGATTCACATCCTTTGTGACTGTCTTCTTTCACATAGAAATCTTATTTCTCCATAAAAGAATACATTAAGTTCAGATACTTCTGAGACTAGAAAGGAAAACTCCTTTTAGACACACCAGGGGATGGCCTGGCCAGTTCAGTTCTATTGGCTCACCATGACAAACTAACAGATAACTGACATTTAGGATCTTGTGCCAAAAAATGAGTTAATTTTTAACATATATTGTCTACCTGCACAGTCAAGGAACACGTAAATATACAACAGAAACATGGGGAAAAAGAAGACTGTATCATAAAAGGCATTAATTTCACATTGCCTATATAAATAGCCTTTCAGGAAGCTTTCCTAATGAAGTCTTAACTTATACTTGAAATTCAATTATACCTTAGGTGATCTGAAAACAGGAAATTAATACATTTAACACTTAAGCCATTTGCTCTTCAAGATTACTTGTTCAAATATGGCACTTATTTTCCTGTCTGAAAAAGAACTGAGTGACAGGACAGAATGATATGATAACTGCTAACTAGATTTGAGCTACACTAAGCATATTAGTGAATCATGAATTATTTCAATAGCTGACAAATCTATTTCAAAGTATGTAAGCCACATCATATACAATTGGAAAAAACATCTAAAAATTTGGTTTCACTATTTCTTAAATGACGTTTTCTATCCTGAGATGTGATATGCCTTCTAAAAAAAGTGTAAGGGGAAGACAAAATATTTTGTTTGGTTTTGGTTGTGGGGTTGGTTGTTTGTTTGGTTGGTTTGTTTAATTTTTTTGTTTTGCTTTAAACTGGGACTCAGAAATACCAAGACAAACACTTTGGTGTATTTTCATGGAGAATTTTTATCGAAAGGTACTTAAATTCTATCCAAGATACATTAAGAATGAAATCTGAGTGGTTACAATTTCACCAAACAGTTTAAAATAATGTGCAAAGGATAGACAAAAAAATATAAAAATTAATTAGGGAAGGAAACACAGGTAGTACAGTAGGACTGCATGCACATTCATTCCAGCCACTTTGTGTATTAAAGAGCAGATGGTGTAGGAATGTAAGGATTCAGGATCAAAACCCTCAAATATTCACTTTTCAGCTAGTTTTGTTTATATTACATTAAGCTTTTATCCAATCTGTCTTTCAGCTTCTTGCAAGCAACAAGTAGCAAGACATCCCTCCAAAAATACTCAATTTTCCAGCTTGACTCGAGTTCTTTAGCTATTCAGATGACTAAGAGTATACAAAGCTTGTTGCATACTAACATGAGTTCCCAGGACCTCTGTCCTATGCCCTCAACACTCATTTAGTATTAACAGATTATAATGAAATGTAGTTTTGTGAGAGAAACCACAGAACACTCAGCTTGAGCACAAATTAGCGTTGGAGTGCCATTTTTTCCTGGAGTTTAAATGGACTAACACTGATCTTTCTTCAACACCTAAGATTCAGCTTTCAGAGGGTTCAGAAATGGCGTGTCTTTACTCCCAGTAAATACCACTTCAATGCTAATTTCTATTAGGAACCTACTTTAGAAGTCTTCATGGCCTTCAGATTTAGCAGACCAAACTAGAAACTAGGTATATCTACTTTGGTATCATTTTTGTCCTGAATGTGTATTTTTAGAAGGAACATGAGGCTAGGGGAGAAAAAGCCTTTTTTCCCTTTTAGGATTTCACTGAAATAAATATATTTAATAGTCAATATTTTTTTTTTTAAATGATTGTTATATTTCATAAATCTCTGGAATTACATTGTAATGCACCAAGGCCATCCTTTTTCGCATAATCAACTATGTTCAAATGGAATACATAAGGAAATCATGTGGAAAAAAAATAAAAGGAATTATTCTCTTTAACAGCCACTGAATCTCTTGCAGTAAGATTTTTAATTCATCAGTATTACAGTATATCGCCACCTATAGGATAGCACCTATAGCTTCCAAAAATAAAACTGTAATTATTTTTTTTATAGCGCTTCCTTGTGATTTACATACAGTGAAAAAATGGTGGGATGTGAGTACTGTGATTTTATTTCTGTGTAAATAACTGATGGACATTTCATCATTCTAGCACAGCCGTTGCACAAACAACTGCAAAATGTTAATTAGATAATCACTAGTAGAAGAAAATAATTCCATTTTATGTGAACAGAGGAGACAGCACACATGCCACCACAATGCTCAGAGGTCTTTGAAGTAAGTACCACCTAGGAAATGTTACATGTTCAACAGTAGTTACATTGTGTATCTTTTGCTTGGCACTCAAAAAAAGTTTTATCTTTTGATCTAGTTACACTACATACTACACCTGGAGGACTTGCTGGTTTTGCTATGAGGCTTTAGATTATCTTGAAAACATGATTGGGACCTATTCTCATGTGGTATTTTCTTCCCTATTGGCTTTAATCTGTACCTAGTACAATATGCATTAATAATTCATATCTGGTACTAAAGTCTGGTGATGCATCATCAAAAGTACAGCCATACTTTTCATGGTTTCTACCCTAAACATCTTTGTTGTTCATCTTTTATGTTTTTGCTTTGCCTTAAGGTTTTCTGCTTTTTAGTTATCTGCCTGGGTTATTCTGATATTTGCGAATTACTGAGTTTCCTATTTTACCAGGCATCATTCATCATCTTTTGCAGTCAGATTTGCCTAGATAGGCTATTGTTCACAGTGCAGGCATGCTGTTACTGGAGTGTTTGTGTCCCAAGTCAATTTCTGTGGATCATGGTGGAAGCGTAGTAAAGCAACCAGTTATGATATGAAGTTGCTTAACATTGTAATTGTAGTAATGTTAGCTGAATCTCCTAAACTGTGTTGCAAACTCCAATCTCAGTAACACTTTTTATGCCTTTCTTCCTGTTTCCTTAAAAAATTAGTTTGTGTTGTTCAAACTCTTGTAACAAAGCAGAAGTCAACCTCAGAAAATATTACAGAAAAAAAAAAAAAGTAACATGTTGGGGCAGTTTGTCTGCAAGGCTACCTCTACTCACTTTCAAGAGATTTGGTTCTGCACATTGTTTGAAAAAGAATACTAGACTGCATATGGCATTACATTTAACCAAGTAGACATTTTTATGTCTCTATAGTAAGAACCCAGACTTCTCTGTATTCAGAGATAATGGAAGTCAGAACTTTTTACAAGGGCATGTAGGGACTGGATAAAGAGTAATGGCTTTAAACTGAAAGAAGGTAGATTTAGAATAGCTATAAGGAAGACATTTTTTATGATGAGGGTAGTGAGGGACTGTAACAGGTTGCCCAGAGAAGTTGTGGATGCCCCATCCCTGGAAGTGTTCCAGGCCAGGTTAGATGGGATTTTGGGCAACCTGGTCTAGTGGAAGGTGTCCCTGGCCCTGGCAGGGGCGTAGGAACTAAACGGTCTTTAAGGTCCCTTCCAACCCAAACCAATCCTTGATTCTATGATTTACTGTATAGGATAGTATTGGTAGATATTGCTTAATAATTACTTTATCATTTAAAGATTTAGCAATGAAAAGGAAATACCTTCCATAATGATGGCTGGTTAATGTCCAGCAAAATTTTCTAGAGTTATTCCATGACTGAATGTGACTCAGTGAAGAGGAAATATCTGCATGTCCACAATGGTATGTCAACATTTTGGACTTATCCTGCAGTTCATATGATAGCTCAGCTGATTTTTCAAAGATTCTCAGCAAAATTAATAAAAGGTAATTATATATGATGCTATAGACTACTCAGTGACCTACTTTTATTTTCTTCTTTCCTAATAAGATTCAGTAATACTAGAGAGACATCTTTCACTTCTTACTGAACAAGAAAGATATTACTTCTCCTTACAAGGTCTTGCTTGACTGAATTCACAGCAGTTTTCAATGAAAGAATTATTACATGAATCCAGGTACTTAACAGATGATACATAACTTCTAACCATACTAACATGATTTCAGCACACCCACTTGTGAAGCCATCCCAAACTCATGCTGAGAAGTGCATTGCCTGTACTACTTGTTACATCATCACATAATTCCCTAACTCTAGAGTAGTTTAATCTCATGCATAAATTTATACTATATTGGGAAAATACCCTGATGAACAGGTGGGGAAACTTTCTTTTCCAATCAAGACAATCAGGTTTTGCATTTTAGCAAAATTATGAACAGACAAATCAAATGGGTTGGTCTAACCTATAAACATACATGCCAATTTTTGTAATAGGAGTTGATCTTCTCTTTATTAAATTACTTAAAGCAATGTCCATAAGGAATCTTAAAGTATGTTCCAGAACAAGTGATACAGAAACTGTGCATCGATGTGCCTAGGGCCATATCATAATAAATTAAATATTAAATTTTCCATCAATGATCACATTGTTGAAGGCACACAGTATGGAAGAGGAGTTTGCATAACTTAAAATGGACAATAATCCCATAAAGAAAAAGACTTTAATTCCTCACCACCACTTCAGCACTTAAGAAAAGTTAACAGAATTTCTACGCTTGTTTCTCTCTCTGATGTCAAGGAAATGAACATATTGCCAGGCTCCCACAAATGGGTATTTTCAAGTTTGCATAGCTTTGTTATTTCAAAACTAATTGCTTGAAACAAGGCAAAGCACAGATTACTCATACTCATGCCTCCTGCTGAGCTTGATGCTTTAAAAGAGAGGCTTTCAGACTTATATAACACAAAAAAATGCCAAAGTTTTCTGAATAGCAGAAAATACACTTTTCCTCACATTCTTATGCTGTAAGTCATGGATCTAGCTGAATGTTCATTACAGAACTTTTCAAAGCAAAGTCAAGTTTAGACCAAGCAGATGAAAGTTCAGTAAATCAATATTCAGTAAAAATAGGCTGTTTGGAAGGACATGTCTTAGAAAGTGAGCATTTGATATTGCTGGAGAAAGTATTTTGATTCTGTACTGAATTACCAATCTGAATGCATAAATCTGTACTTAGAACACAAAAGAGAACTGAAAATATTAGTTTTCTGACAATGCCACAGACCATGAGGAGAAACATTGGTGGTATCAAAATACTGTCCAAAAAAATGTGATTTTATGAGATGAAGGTTGTCTGTGTATGTAAGACTTATGTGCTTATCATCCACAAAATGCAGACCAAAATGGAAAGACTGAAAAAGCCCCAAATATATGCTTTGGATCACCTTTGGATCTTAAGTTAGATACTGAGCAGCATTAGCACAGTTTAGAAGACCAAAGCATTCATTTAATTGCCTTCAGGTTTTTTTTACCTGAATCTTAAAAAAAAAAAGGAAAAAATTAAAAATATCAATCTTTATTAGCAAATGCTGCAATTATTCTTATTGAAGCCTATGTTAAGAAAGTATTACATCTTGTACACAGGAGAGAATGCAGTGTTGGCCTGAGAGGTAGCATGAAAACATCAACTTAAAAAAAATGGAGACTGATTTTATCATCTTCCATTTTACAATTTTTCTCTCAGGGCAAATTCAGCATGAAATACTACCAAAAGTTAAATTACACAAACTTTAAAAAAAAAAATTATAAAGTGACAGTGACAGTGAATTTGACCAGCTAAGATTTTGCTTCCCTCTCAGTTACCTCACTGTCATGATGACACCATTCAGAAAGCTAAGGCTGTAAACACATGCTAAGCACCCTGAATTAAAGAAGGTATTGTTGGTATATTACAGCACTTCAAAAGCATTTCTAACAGAGGTTCTAGCTTGTGACAGTTGCACAAAACTCCGTCTGTTGGCCGCCTTTCTCAATTAGCTGACCAGAAATGTCAAAGAATAATTCTGCCTCTTCCTTTAGTCATACAGCCATGGCCTTTGTCCATTTTACCAGACAGGTGTGCTACCTAGGATAATTAGAAACCTAAGTAAGTCTGAAACCCACTGAATGGCTTGGTGGAATTGGAATGACCACCCTCTAAGCACTTCAGTGATACAAAATGTGTGTGACACAGCCTAGATTAGTGGTATGAATCATCAAGCACATACCTGTGCTTAGTCAGTTAATAACATAATTGTTATTTTTTGTGCAATGAAGTCAGTGTGACTAAAAGTTTACTGCTGTGCTGCAAATTTTGAAAGAGAAAAAAAATACACTAATGATAAAATTATCCATAATATCTGCCTTTTATTCATGTCCACAGTTCTATCAGTATGGCAAAACCGAACTGTAATAAATGATGACTTGACACTACCACTGACACACAGCTGTAGCATGATGAAGCATCTGATTTGATTCCCAAGTTCTCCCCCAGTAGTTAACACATATTCAGCTACTTACTTTGAAAGGCAGGATATAGTAATATGGAATTTAAATAAACCTAGTATTATACAAGTATGACTTTATGACTTTATCTAAGGAGTGGACTGTACACACCTCTCACACTGGCATTCCCAGCTTTTGAAGGTGGATTTCTTTTTCTCCACCACTGGAGAATGTATAGATCACAGCGGCCACAGGTCAGTGTAGTCCTACCTTAGGGAAAGCACTTTGAGATACAATGGGCAATGCAGTTGCTGTATCATTTCACCACTTACTTACTGGTTGCTTTAGATGTCCAAAAAACCCCATCAATTTGTCTAGCTCCAGCTTGGTAATTATTATAGAAATGGAGAAACTAATGCATCAGAAGATAAAATAGGGATGTGCTCCATGACATAAATATCTTTACCCATTTTTTTAAAGAACTTCAAAAGTAAAGAGTAAGAAACATCCACACCTTTTCAAACTTCTGGGTAAATTTATATCACAAAAGAAAAAAAGGGGGGGGGGGGGGGGGGGGGGGGGTGGGGGGGGGGGGGGGGGGACACACCAAACCAAAAACCAAACAGATAGAACACCATACCTTCATCAAGAGATGGGGAGAAATTCATCATCATGTTGTCCTCAGTTTCTACAGAATATTCACTTACGTGTTTCTTTCATCAAGCCTGGATGATGAAGCTCTTCTAACATCTGGGACAGACATAGTTCAGTAGAACCTGAATGAAATGCTGCCCAAAAAGTGTAGATATTATCGGGACAGAGCAGAGAGCTTACTCAGGAAAAAATATATTTATCATGAACTTATTTCAAGAAGTAATGTTATCCTACTGAAATAAGCAGAAGTTTCAGATTAATTTAAGAATGTTCTTTAATTGTACATGACCAATATAAATGTTCTTTTCCTGATTTACAAAGTCTGAAGTAGATAAATCATTTCAAGTAATATTTGGACCAAAATACCTTGGCAATGTATTGTTAAGAGATTTTGATGTTGGATATGTGGCAGGAGTAATTTGCTTCTTTAGCTTCTCTTTTCTTAAAAAAAAAATAATAAAAAAAAAAAATCCCAAATGAGGCTTTCCCCCCACAGTCTGGACATGCTTCTGACTTAATACAACATCCCAGTCCCTTCTCCCCTCAAAGAAAACCTCCAAGCTCAACCCACAAAAATTTAGCTTTTCTAGTTGTAGTCATTCTTTTACTTGGCTGACAGTCTACAGCATGCCATGATGGAAGAGTAGTATCTTCTTAATTGACTTGGCAGTACAGAAGTACAGAAGCTAGGACTGCTTTGTCATCTAAATCATGCTGTTTAGGCAGAATCTCTATTGCTACTTTGAAACATCTGGCCCAATTAAAGCAGGACAGTGTCCTAACTCATCTGAAAGGCAGATGAAGGTTAATGTTACGTGCCCCAAAGGCAAAAATCTGCTACATGCAGTATCGAGGATGTTCTCACCTACTACAGAAATTTTGACTGGCTGAGGGAAGTTTGTCAAGCCAGGCACAAAATCAAAAGTAGAAAAATAAAAGGTGGTTTCTAGTTCAGCACAGATAAAAATGGTTGCACACATCAACTTCTCCCAGTGCAAACAATACTGAGGACTGCAGGCACATTTTCTTGGTTATTTGTATGCACAAATGCGTGTAAATGTAGTTTCGGCACATGCAAAATGGATATCAGGTTAATACCATTGAAAATTTCCAAGAAGAGGCACTGCATAAAAGGCTGGGCTCTTTGCACTCCCACAGAAAAACCATTCATCCCTATAATGTACAATATGAATCTTCAGTTATGGGTGTAGTATAAAGTCTCTTAGTAAGCTCATTTAGCATGCTTTATAGGTTTCGAACAATGGTTTTCCAATAATTCACATCTTAGTCACAATGGTAACAATGTGGTGATCTGTTTAAGAGATAGAAATTAAAACAATTTATTGTATTAATTAGCATCTTCTCTTTTACTCTGAGATACTTGTTCCAAGTAATCTGACAATTTAATTGAGGAGATCATTGATTTTAATTAATATTTTTTCTTATGAGAAAGGCTGTTACTATTGCATGGTGCTGGAAATTAACAGTAGGGGGTAAAAAAACTCTAGGAAAATTATAAAGGCAAAGAATATTCTTCCCCACCTCCACCACTGCACAGTTGTTCTCTGGTTACATGTATGATTTTGATACATCAAAAATATAGGTGGAGAAGCACTAATAAGTCATAAAATCCCAGACTATTTCAGTCATGGGACTTGATCATTAATCAAAATGGAGTCTACATGCATAATATCACATAAATTGGTCTATATTCAAACTCAGAAAAACTACTGTTTCCTTGCTATGTTCACCAATTTACTTTTCTTCCATTGACTATTTTTTCCAGTTTTTGAAAACCTGATACTGAGCTTGACCCTCAGATTGAAATGATTTCTTACTCCAATCCATCTGCTTAATGTAAGCAAAAGAGTTGTGCATTAACAAGAGTATTTACAAGAATATGTTTTATTTTTATTTAAAAACAACATCCAAAATTTGTTGGATAGAAGCCATTAGCTCTGAAAAAAAAATTGTATTTATAAATTGAAAATAAAATTCATGTTTGAAGGGGCAGGAAGTCTCTTTCAGGTTTCATACAGAACAATATATCAACCAAATCGAAGATGGCAAGAGCAGATCTCTTTACAAATCCTTTCCCTCAGTTCTTTGACACAACCCTTCCATTTGTCTCAGGGTCCAAGATAATACAGTTGCATCTTTGTGCAGATACAACATTCTGCAAAGGCAGAGCAACAGTCTTCTCTGTAGACACTAAAACATTTTAAAAACACAGAGCAGGATAATTCAATTGCTGTTTGTCAAGTGCAAAGAGCACTAGCACTTCAAAGGAGAGAAAAAAAACCCACAGCCATTACCAGATGACTCAGAACCAGCTTGCTAAACACTTCATAGGAAAACACTTCCCCCCCCCCCCCCCCATTCATTACAAAAACAGAGAGCGCTGAGAAACACTCAAAGGATACAATCCTCACATATGCAGTATTATTTATGTGGGTTTTGCACAAAGATATCCAAAAGCATTCAGGAAGGACAACTAGAAGATCTCCTCAGTTGTTTCATCTCAATTTAACCACATTCTTAATTTATATCTCTCTTGAATACCTACATACAGTCATGGCTACTTGCCATTTTATATTTGCATCATACACAATTGAAGTAAAAAAGAGATTTGTTACTAACTTTGTTCCAAGCATTTATTGTCCCTATTCACGGGCAGAGACCCACAGCTCCAATTAGATTTAGACAGCAGATGTAAATATTCAATACTTGATCTTGTCCAAAGTTAATGGCTTTACCATTATTATTATTATTTACAGTAATAATTATTGATAGCAGGCTCCCCTGTATATGACCCAAAGCAAGCTTACTGCCCTTTAGCTATTTTCATCTGTCTTTGTAAATGAAAGACATCAAGTCAGAGTTTGCATTGAAAGGTGGGGAAAGAAAGCCTTTTTGGCATTTGAGATCTCAGGTGGCATCAAATGCCTTCAAATAACACTTCCGTTCTACCTTGTCACCTAGTTTCTCCTTTTACTAAACATTGGGAAATCATTGAAAAAAATCTGAAGGATTTTCTTTCACTTCCATCCTACCCACAGTGAGAGATTTTGAGTATTTATTTGACTCTTGGTTTTAAAACATCACATGCAAGACACAGCACTCCACAATGGTTCACAGCTACTTTTTGCAGGTACACTGCTGAATTATTGTCATAACAACATTGATTATTTTGCTGTTAGCTCAGGTTATTGTTCACTTTAAGGGACATTTTCAAAGAACCCAACCTAGGACTCATTTCATCTTAATTACACATGAAATTAAGAGCATGACAAACCTCCTCAGACTACTTGATTGCCTGAAGTTATAAACCAGTTTAAATGCTTTTCTGGACTGGTGCATACATGAAGATATGGCAAATGATTCAACTATTAAGAAGCTAGCAAGATTTAAGGAATCTCCCATGACTACTTTATACAGTAAAGCATTGTCGATCTGAAACAGAAGTACATCATGGGCCAAAACTTAAGCTTTCATTAAACTCATTGTGACTTTATAGCATCTACAACTGCTTTATCTGAATTAATTATTAGTGTGTTGAGGGATCAGAACACTTGCAACATCTCTCATGACTCTGCCACAACTTCAGGATTTTAGAGATGGGTACATGTACACAACAGAAACCCTTCTGAAAAACAAATCAGAACAATGATTCAGTTTAAAAAATATGTTTGATGATAATGTCTGTTGTTGTTCTTGGGAAATTTAGCCAGCGTAAGAAAAACTCTCACAATATTTATATGACAGAACATAATTTAGTTGTTTATTATGCAGTAAAATTATGTGTTTTACTTCTAGAATCCATTAATAATTTAAAAAAGACATTAGAAGAGAATACAGGCAGTAAGACATTGCTCTCATCTCTACTTCCAGCAGCTATGAAAATAATTCTTGTTCAATTTGTTTTAGTTCACATATTACTCCTTGAAATAAAATAACATATATTAAAATTCTACATAAGCCATGGAAGGAACAGATCCAGAATTTTGCATTCCCTGTGCCACAGAGTACAAAGCATAGCATGTGACACAGTGAAATTATCTCACCAGTTATAAACTGTGTATAAAGTCTTTATTGAGCCTGAAATGAGAAATATAACTAAGATCCAAGTTTGGACAGATGTGGTCTTGGACAAAGTTAAATTCCTAAAGCATTTACACTCAAGAGGCAGTTACACTTCTAGAACCTGGAAGCTTAAGTCAGATTTAAACTACTCCAAATGAGCATGTCCACTTAAAAGACACCCACTTATCTTTAGTAAAATATCTGCATTAACTGCACAGTAAGAGTATGCAAACAGGCAGTCACCCCATCATAGCAGATGGGCTCTATGGCTGTGTTGCCACAGTAGGATCCCTTCAGCCGCACCTCAACTTTAAGAGGTGCTGTCCCCCATAGACACTTATTGCTTCTCCTTCAGGCTCCTTGACTTGACCTAAGTTACTATGCCCTCAGTTATGTACGGCTGGGTTTCCACATGGATCTCTTAGTTATTCTAATCTTAAAACTGTACAGAATAATTTACTAGACCAGTCAATGGAGCAGAAACACAAATATTTCACTGACAATAACTAAGATTATAGGACCTTCTAGTATGGGACAAACAGGGATTGCAAACCAAATCTACCTTCTAGCGAACTTTAACACTTACCTGCAAGCAAAGTATTCTCTTTGTGATACTCTAGAAATCTGAGCTTTTTTTTTTTTTTTTAAATAATAGTTTAAATATATTTTTCTTAATAACAAACAAACAAATAAACAAACAAAAAACCCAAATAAACCAGCTTTAAAATAAAATGTGACTGTGGAGAGCCAACAAACCTCAGCTCTACCTTGAAATTAGCACAAGCACAAAATAGGCGGATTAGAAGCAAGTTCCAGCAATGTCAGCAGACTTACAGTGGCACTCTGGTCATAAAATGCCACAACATGCCTCAAAAGAGGTATATACTAATACACTTCATAAAAAATGGTAACTGCAGTAGGAATCACTCCCTCATCCATTGACCACTTCTGCGATCTGTTTCTGCTGTAAATGAAGGGAAACAGAGTATATGGAACATAATGAACTGTGGGACTAATAAGCAGTATCCATGGAAAATTGATCCTTGTTGAGACATATGCTGCATCTTCAGGATCATTATCTCTTTCCAAGAAATGAATTCATATATTATTTGTATCTGTAGTCATAGACCAGAAACCCACTCTGTGAAGCTCCATATAAAAAAAAAAATCCAAAAAAGTTTCAGACCAATTCTAGTCCTGAGCTTAATTATGCTACTGAGACAACTGCAATTGCAGGAATTCCAAAAACATTAATGAGATATGGGTCAGCATTTGCATATCCCAGTAATTATTTAGACCTCCACTGTGATTTATTTATTTTTTTTTAAGTTTTTAAAAAAACCCAACAGAAAAACCTCCTATTAAAAAACCACAAACATAAGCAATTTATGCAGGAAGAGTAAACTCCAGTTTTCCCCAAGGCAGGTAAAAGCCACTTGTACTGCAAGGCCTGAGTCAGCAGCAACCTGTGATAGATTTCAGCAAAGCCAGGAACAATTCAAACACCAAAACTGTGCAGTAGGGTTTCACATTATTCAGTTACACTAACAGCTTATGATTCAGCCTCCTCCTTAATGGAGTCCCCCCTCCTTCAGAACTAGTCATGTCACAAAAACTATGATGGCAAACTGCCACCTGCCCCTTCTCTGTTATACAACTGGAATAAGCTGGAATACCCTCAATGAGGTTTTGTAGAGAGGTTCTGAAAAGAGCATTCACACAAAGTTTAGCATTGTTGCACATTTGATTTCATGATGCACCACAGGAATCGTTTAGCCTTTCTGACAATAAACCTTGAGGGGAACTCTCTGAAAGTCACAGCAAGAAAACATGAGATTCAAAAGCAACCATCCTAGAGGTGATACTCTCTAGGATTAAGTGGTGAAGCAATTTAAACTGATGATTATTTCTAATGAGCTTTGATACCACCACTACGTCAGATGGGAAATATATTCTATCCTGTAGCAAAAAGCTATAGTTTGGCTTTCTGAAGGGATCTGGAAATATATCATGGCTTCGTTCTACAACATCTAGGATAAAGAAAGCTGAATCTCAAGTTTGATTCAGTTCTCAGTAGGACCATTGCCATGCTATTTCTAAACAAGCTTTCCAAGTTTCATATCTTCACCTGTAAAATGGAGATACTTTAATTTTCTCATCATTTTACCACCTTTTCTACTTAGTTTGTAATCCCTTTTAATAGGAACTTTCACTGCTTCTTTGTCTACAATACAGTACAGCTCAGAACTTTTCTGTAAGGCACAGATCAGCAACAAAAGCAATGAAAAAACCAATATACCAAGATGCCAAATTCATTTTGAATCATTAACTATGAGTAGAGATCTGTATTCAAAGCACTCTCCAATTTCCCAGCTCTACCTGTTGCTACAAGAGATTTTCTTCACAAGACTACCCCTGAAACCCTGGCAGACTACTGATTTAACGTGAGTGCATCCAGATACACTTCTAGCAGATTGTGGGTTGTTTGTTTTGTTTTGTTTTTAAACAGAACCTATAATAAGCCATTCAGAATCTTAGCAGTTCACAGATGCCTTGTAAAATTCCCTTTCTTCCTGTCCCTCCTGCTAAAAGACATGAAGTCTTAGTGGTTTTCTGTGAATATTTTATAACACTTCAAATAGACAGCCACGTAAAATCACCATGTTCAGTCCTATCCATAAGAGAGCTGGGCTTGACATCATTGTCCAACAAAGATATTACAGCTTACCAGTAGAGACAGCTGGGCAAACAGGACTATACTACTCAGAAGGTATGTTTCGTATTCCCTATTGTATCACCAGAAGCACTGATCCACAAAGGAGATGAACTATCTTGTGGTCAGAAGGAAAGCCAACAACAGAACTGAGGTATTTAAACCCCATCTTTACTCACTAGGCCCCAGAATATGCACATGTTTATACAAATATTTTTATTATAAGGCATGTCCCCACTAAAGAGGTTGAAGTTGCATGCTAAAACTGAAAAAACCCCAGCAGTTATAACCCAGATGATTAGGATGGCATTGCTGCTACAATTGAGGCTGTCTTTACAGCTCTCAAAGCAATGGCCATGTGAAGACAGGCTGAACTTCAACACATGTGACAGATAACTGCAGAACCATTGTCTTGGGGGAAAGGAGAGAGGGTTCAGTGAACAACAGAAAAATCTATTCTGAAGATGTCAAACACTGTAGGCTAAGACAGCACTTATACTTTTGTTTACCTTTAAGCAGACTAACACATTCCTATTGACTTCAATAGCCCTCAGTAGTTCCAACCTAATTGCGCTGTGGGCAGGTACTTAATTTTTGGATTTGTGCCAAGCCATACTCTATACAGAAGCTATTTTTGTGCCTACAGTTAAGTCCATGTTTGAGTGCTTTGCTGCAGTAGGTTCAGTGCTCTCTTCAGAAGTGGGCACTTAATATGAAACAAAGCATTTGGCATGTAGGTATTTTTAAGGATGTTTCAGAGTATTATGCATGTTCTGCCATCATCCTGTAAGAAGAAGTCCCACTGTAGACAACAGGAGCTCTGCATTAAAAATAATGGATGATAGTCATATTGAGCCAAATCCTAAACCAGACCAAGGCATCCTATTGTTGGTGAGATAAGCACAGTATGTGCTGAACTGTGCAACTGTGAGTCACTGTTTCATCTATTGCAAATTTTATTAAAGTCTTCTTGAGAGGAAACCATTAGGCAAAAGCTGTATTCAGTCTGCAGGAGCAGAGAGTGCAGATGGCCGATGCATTACTCTCAAACAGAAAAGCTAAGCACCGTTCTGGCTACATACAAAGTTCTGGAATGAGAATACATGAACAACATGATGATTTCGACCTGTCAGCTTTGGCCAGAAACAAACTGCCAGCAGTGATCAAGTTTTCAGAGCAGTCTCATCCCAAACTGGAATGCTGCACAACACTTTCTCTGTACCTGAAGTAGTTCAGTATCAGAGTGTTTCAAGTGCTATACAGTTTATTTAAAGATGATTTTTTCTAACTGAATCTTGAGTGAGTCATCAATCACTGAGCTATTCCGTGCTGTTTTTCCTCTATTGCAAGCTAACTTTAAACTTTGTCTAACCACTTATGACAGTGTTTTTGAAACATTTTTAAAATGCAACCCCTTTTGCCTCATCTGTCTTCCTGCCACCTTTCCATTCCCTCCAGCCCTCCTCCTCCCCAGGCATCAGCACCTCCATTTCTCCTCAGCAGGAGAACAAAACCAGGCTGTAATTACTGTCTGCAAGTATTTACTCACTCCCACGTCTTAATGGAACCGAACTGCTGATCTTTCCACCACCCTAAAATAGGTCTCAATTCTCAGTTGAAAAAAGTACTGATTTACTAAACAATGCAGCCTCCAAACATCCCAGTACTAACCCACACCACTTACCTCTGTGCCAACAAGCTAAACACAAATACTTGAACACTTATCCTTACTACCATTGGAGCTCTTATATATGCAGGACTAAAGTACATGGTAATGTAACCACTATACATAGGACATGGAGGTAGTGCAAGGAGGAAGCATTTAAGCAGGAAGGTCCTCCACTCTATTTGAAGAGTAGGCCCACCACTAAGGTTCAAATACTACTAGACTGCTGCAAAACCCCAGCATTTTTTACAAAATACCATCAAAAATCCTATATCTACATTGTCTCTAAATTGGCCCAATAACCCCAGTTCCTGAAATACTCAAAGCTTGATTATGCTATTAGAGCCATGCAGAAAATATATCTACACTAGAAAAACATGATTAATTCCAGATACTCTTTAGAATTTCCCCTTTAGATGTGTTTGGGCAATAGTAAGTTCTGTTTTACTCCAGACATCAATACGCATTTGCGTATGGTCTGTGTGTATATGCAAGTGGGTGGAACATGGAGCAGAAAAGCAGGGAAAGGCTCCTACTCTGGAGCAGCCAGAGTAAGAAAATTACTTTGTGCAGACACGACAAGTCGCTGAAAAAAGTCGGGAGGCAGACATACCAAGCACAACAGATAGGTACAATATTTCTGAATTCATTCAGCCACTCTGCCTTAGAAAGCCAGGAAGCAGTAGGGAAGAAAATTGCTCCTCACCTTCAGCAGAAAGTCAAATGAGTGGTCATTAAAACATGAACAACTTGGAATGCACTTTAATGCCATTTTAAATCTACAGTTACCCAGAGAGATGCTAGGCAGTCAACCATTTAATCGAACTTTTCTCATGATATACCTGCTACGCACATGAGAAAAAGGAACTAAACTGAATGACACATACTGGAAATGAATTACTCTGGTTTTAGGAATACATTCAGAAAATTAATATGAAACAATTAGCAAGAAAGGAATGAGTAGTACTTAGTCACTGAACGAGTAGTACTTAGTCACTGAATCACTGTATAGTGTATAGAGTATTCTCCAATCAGACATATTCAATGTGCAATCAACAAACTATGGGAATGCATGAACTAGATATGCTTGATATCTTCTATTGGCTTGAGAATCTGGTTTCAGAGGTAAATCAAGTCTAGCGAAAGTTAAAATATTTTTATTTATACCTGCTAGATTTCCCAACATTAACCACAGACTTAAACAGACCTAAGATATATTTAAACCTGCCTTTCAGTGCTTCCTTAGTCATACCACTTATAACATACATTATTTGTGAATTAGACCCACCCTAGGTAACCAAGTTCAAGACAATTTAAGGAAGTGCTCATTCACATAACTCCCATTTTGAAGAAAAAAAGACAATATATATCTAAAAGGTCAAAATTATCAACAGAAGTGGGAAGAAAAAAAAGGTTGCAGACAGATATCCTCTTCCAGGTCTAGCTAATTCAGTGGAAGAAGTTGTAATACTCATCTGCTTGGCAGTATTTTCCAGTAGACCGGACACTCAACTAATCTGCTGGCAGACACTGCTTGTGCAAGTGCTTCCAGATTCACCTGATTTAGTCAAAAAACTAATGAGTTAAATCAGCCCACTAATTTCAACTGCTTCAACCTACACATTTAAAGGGAGTTGTAGAGACATAAGCATCATGTAAGCAGCTCTTTTTGCAAGCACCTACAGAAGGGTGGTGACAGATAGCTGATTGTCCTGGTTCTGGCTAGGATAGAGTTAATTTTCACAAGGAGCCAGGACAGGTAAGCCAAGCTGGCCGGGGGCTATTCCATACCATGTGACGTCATGTTCACCATATAAGGGGGCTAGTCGGGCAGGGGCAGGTTTGGTATGGCTCTGGGATGGGTTGAGTGTCTGGTTGGTTGTGGGATTGGTAAATTGCTTTCTGTTATCACCCATTGTGAATATCTGTTATCAGTACTGTTGTTGATTATTTCCCTCTCCCCTGCTATCCCAGTAAACTGCCCTTATCCCAACCCTCTAGGCTTTGCCTTTTTTTTCTGTTCTCCTCCCCATCCCGCCGGGGGAGGGGTGAGTGACCAGCGGCGTGGTGCTCAGCTGCTGGCTGGGGCAGCTTGTCACTGATCATGGTAACCTCTTCGCATGACATAGATAAGCACAGAAGCCCTGTCTACAACCTGATTTATCTAAGGATTAAAGTATCTTAACTTGTATCTACAGTATGAATTTACACTACATTAATTGGTCTCATTTTCAACCAATTTAGAAATGAATGCAGCTTTTTCCATTCAAAATAGGCCTGCCAGAAAGATCTGTTATACATAAGAACAAACATAAAAGAACTGCTTATCTTCCTGTACCTTTTCTTTAAATAAACAATACCAAAAAACCACACCACCTTTTCATCTGAGCAGAGCATGCAACCAGATAACCATACACATCACACTTAAGATGGCATACCTTCTGTAGTGGTGGGTTATAAAGGGGTTAGTACTAATACATTGCTCACAGAGAGGGAGAAAACAGCACAGAAGGTTAACTTCCACAAGAACACCAACACGAGTCCAGATTTCTATAAGTCTGCGGGTACATCAGATACTAGCCACTTCTGAAAAAGATGTCACTTTGCATCATGCACTGACAGCATTTCAGTCAGCAGGCCAATGGGTAGTCCAGGGCTGATTTGCTGCCTCATCACACAAGGAAACTGGAAACAGCTGCTCAGACAGTGGAGCCAGCACAAAAGCAGAAGCCTCTCCTAACACCTGACATCTGATGTTTGAAACACAGGACGTGGTTCTGTTCACACAAAATGAAGCTGGGCCCCTGACCCCTGAACTGCAGCCTGATATGAGCAGCTGGGAGCAACTGTTACTGCTCCTATAACACCACAGGCTGCAAGGCAGAGCCCCCAGATGGGCTCCATCTCTCACAGCCACAGAGGTGGGATCATCCTACCTGCATTACCCATAAGGACAGAAAGTTGTTGAACAAAATGCCCAGGTGATCCCAGGAAGTGGACTGAAACTTATTCTATATAGGAAAGTAAAATAAAAGCCAACAAGTCATTACCAAACTGACTGGGGAGAAATTCCTTCCATGCACTACATCTAGCAACTAATTTAGCTCTGTACATATAAGCTTTACCGATAAAATTTAGTTGTATCTACATTCACTTCTAAAAATTTTCAGGAATGCTCTACATAACAGACTTTGTAGAATCTCTTCTTCTTCCCAGGAAGACTTTGTTTTGTCAAAGTTGCAGACAGGCTTACTAGAAAATAAGACTGCAATTGCTAGCCAGACTGTTCTAAAAAGTCACTATATACCTATTTAATATGTGTGAGACAAGCATTTTTTTTTCCCCTATACAGAATGGGTAGCTAATTTTTTTTACTTAAGCATGTGGCTCTATTAATCTCATTTTAATGTTTTTGCCTTCTCTGGTTCCATTTCCTACATCACTGCAAGACTGCACCTCATCACACATATCTAATTAATCATTTTAGTTTAAGTCATTAATCTTTGCCTTTCCTTCAAAAGATAATCCATGTTTAATAGCTATATTATATAATCTGCATCAAGGTGCTGGAAGGACTAAAATTTGCAAAATTTGGGAGAACATTGTACTAACACCAAATTTAATTACACATCCAAATATCATTTTTAAGAGGCCAAAAGTTCTCTCTGTAACAGCAAGAGCTAGGAATACATTAGAAATAATTTCTGCTTGATTCTTGGGAGAAATAAAAATAATACAATCAGTTCCCTCATGTCCCTCTCCCGCAGGCCAGTAAATGTTATCTTTAAACAATGAAGATAAGGATGCAATTTTAAAAAGACGTTAGCATTGACAAATATTTACTAACCCAAAAGCATCCTCCCTGAAGAGGCAGAACACTTATAGAAGATTAGATTGTCAAATGAATAAATGAGCCTTGAGTTGATCTTGCATACCTTGAGACAGAATTTAACCTGTGATAAGCAGCATGTCTTCAAACATTTCTCCAACAATCTGCCACTACTTCCTTGCCCCATAATTAGTGATAGCACAGCCTAAGCCCTACCGAGCAGGTATCAGGCACTAAGACATAACATTCAAGAATCATGTTACTTTCATAAATTGGCATAGTTAACAGCTTTGTCTTAAAGTTTCATAAATATTTTCTTCTGTACTCCAACAATACTGAGTCTCTTCCACCCAATGTTTTAGCTGACTAGTGCACCCAAACACTACCTCACCAACCAACACTCTAGATTTCTCCTGACAGAACAAAGGAAGCAACACAGAGCTTTTTGCTTCTCCTCTCAGCTCAGAAGCCAGTTGTGATGCAATTGGTGCTAATATTAGGTTGTAGAGACTGAAGAAGAGACCAGTAATGAAGATTTTGCCAGAGCTACTGCAAGAAGATATTTGTTGTATTTCATTCCTGCTTGACTCTTTCCTGTATGAGAAGGAGTTGATGGCATACTTTAGAGTGATCATCCAGCCTTTCAGCAAAGATGTGTAACACATTGGAGTTAAAATAAGTGTAACGTAGGACAAGAGTAAAGGAGTGAGCCAACTGGTCAACTAGTCCTGATATGAGAGAACACATCTGATCATATTCAGAAGAGTTCAGCAAAATTTGAAAGGAACTCTTCTTGATTTTAGTGGAAAAAGAACTAGAAATAGAATCTTTCACTAAAGTTATAACAGCACAGACTCCTTGCAACAAGAGGACAATATGACAGTTCATCATAGCACTTAACGTCACAACTAAAGTTTCAGATAAAGAACAGTTTTCAAAAATGTCTCCTTTCCTGAACTAAAATGGCCTAGTTTTTAAGAGACGAATGGTTCTAGTTAGCTGAGAATGACCACTGAGGCCTCTAAGAGCAGCACAATTTTGAGAAAGTGTTAAACTTTCTATATGAATAATAGACACATATAATACAAATCAAAACTAAGAAACACAGTTCTTCAAAATTCATTAGGAGTCCTGGAAGTACATGCAAATGACCAACTTCAGCAAATCATTACATTAAACGATGACACATTCCGAGCCACGCAGCTGTTTCTCTGGTTCCTGAATTCATAAGCCTAAGTAAGATTTTTTTTCCCAGCTTTTATTTAATGAATATGTTTCTCAGCATCCAGTTGGACCTAAAGTCTCAAAAACCTAGAAGGCAAATAAAAAGTAATAAACATTCACTGCTTTTTTAAAAAAATCTCATTATATTTTAAGCCAGCCATATGAGTTGGAGAAGAGGTAAATAGTGAGTTTTGACTGCCTGAGGTTCCTAAGACCAAAACAGCTTTTAGGAAAAAAGCTAGAAACACAATAATACACAAATATATTTAGATGGTCTGCTCCTATAGCATTTGCCATTGACAGTAAATTTAATAATGATTTTTATTATCAGCAACTGAAAACAACTCAGGAAGAACCATTTCCACCCCCTCGCTCCTCTCCTTTTCAGTACCTAATCAGCCAATATATAAACAGTACTCCAGCCTCCAGTGTCAGGTGGGTCCCTGTGATGGGATGCTTTTGATATCTTCTTAGGACTGGATTCACAATTCCTCTGTATACAGTTTTGCTTCCATTTTGTTTCCTAACTTCCTTCCAAGTCTTTCCTCCTCTCCTGATGCCAACAGTACAAGCACTCAAAATCTTCTCCCTAGCAATATCTTCAAATTTTAAATGTGAAAAGGTGGCTCTTTTTCGTGTAAAAGAGATGTTTTCAACATAAACCATCAGGTCTCTTCACGATTTGACCCGTCCATTAAAATCAGATGGATAATCACTGATTTTTTGGCTTTGCAAAGTCTACTTTCTTTACACAAAGGACTCTGCAGCTTCCATAAGCCCCCTAATTCAGCCTGACACACCTGCTTCTTAGCAGGTCTGAGCACGTAGACCTGTGCCACAGCTTTACACTGCTCAACAGTGACAAGCATCTGTCACACATCTTCTAAACATGGGATTTTTGGTGACTTCAGAAGGATTGAGATAAAGTTAATACCAGTACACATAGTACAGTTATGATTAGAACAGCTATAAAATTGTATTTTGATGGATTCTTAGCTGATGTAAATGCACGCAACTAAAATATCAAAGAAAATGTCTGAAAGTTGCAAAAGGTATAAGCATGGTTGGGGTTCTTTTTCATGATGATACTGCATTTTGATATGATGTAATTCCCCACTAACATTATGTTCGGTATTAAACAGCATACAAGGTACAGTGCTATTGCCTCTTGCAGTTCACGAGGAAATCAGTAAACATCCTACTTTTAACAATGTTGCTAATATAAATTTTCCATGACAACAGTCATGGTAGTACCCTGCTAACAAACCATAATGTCATTGCAACACATCTTTAAAGCACTATAATTACTACTGTATGCATGAGGGCACATGAGTTGGAGCAGACTTGAATTGAATGAGCAAAGCTCTTGGGACTAAGCCATAAAGTGACTGGGAAGCTGTGAGGCCTTATTTTTTAGGCACTTGTAGACCTTCTGTGCTGTCTAAAAGATAGACAGATATACCTAAAAAGGAACAAGAAAGATTTTACGAGCAACAAAGTTTGTGCCAGTTGCCTGTCCTAAGCACACACTGTGCATGGCTAGAGCACTAACTGCTGAAGGATCCACATTGCAAACAGAGTGCTCTGGATGGCAACCCTGCATGTAGATTTGGTCTTGATTTCACTACAAGTGAGACTGTGAGGAAAGTACCAGTGCTGGAGTCATGTGGTATAGTGACAAAGTAAATTTGTAACAGAAAACTTCTGCACCCTAAATCGCTTGAGCTCCAGACTGTAATGGTATCCTCAAAACACCAGAACACGTCTTGCTACAAGAACTCCTCTACATGTTAATCTTGGTATGTTTTGTATACAACAGAGCATTGAGCAGCTCAGCAGCATTAAGACCATGGCACTTCCAGAATTCTCTAGCAAACCAGGGATTTTATAGAAAAAAGCACTTACACATTCAGTACTAGGGGTAGATAAGCCTGAGTATCAATATTGATTTAAACATGGGTATTACAATCAGATATAGGAATCTCTTGTTGATCTAGACCTACTTGATTTTCATACATTCACACTCTGCTCAACGCTTGCAATGTATAGTGCAGCTCGTATGAATTGTAACTGACAGAAACTTTACCCTATGTTCCCTCAAAAGCCCCCTTTCTGGAATGTGTTAAGTGACTACTTAATTCAGAATGCCACTTACTTAGAAGTTCTTAACTTCTAAGGAAATGTGATGAAAGGCATCCATATAATGGATTAGATGATCCAAGACAGGGAAAGAAAAACAATGGATCTCATTAATACCCTGCACACCACTGCTGCATGTGTTCTACTGATATTTAATACAGTGAATAGTACTTAATGTAACATACTAAAAAGCCTCAGGGCTTTGGAAGATTCATTCTGTGAAACAAACAAAATCCTACTAAATGTATTTGTGCTAGTAATCTCCCTATATTATAGTAAAATAATCTGTGCAGAAATCAAAATGCAGATTATAAGCAAGACATCAAAATGAACTGTGGGACAGAACAGAGATATTACAGCCGGAATTTTACAATTAAAAAAAAAAAAAAATTACATTGAGGGCTTCCAGTTTACCAGCAGCTATCACAAAAAGCTTTGCAAATTCATACAGATTCTTAGGGTAGAATAAATGTCACATATTCATAAACAAATCATATGAGAGAGGAGTTTAGACTGGGCAAGGGGGAAACTGAAAGGAAGGCATATGGCATATGGTGGCTAAGGAACTTTCCAGGCTTACATCAGACACTGAAGTTTGTAAGAGAACTCACTTTATTTTCTCTAAAATAATTTACCTCAAATGATTACTGGAGTGTATTGAACCTACACAAACATTATTCCATTTTATTCTGATACCTCCTGCCAATAGATGACTTTCCATTTAGAAAAAGCCATCCAGCCTACTCGGAAAAAACATAGACAGGACTGTGATTGAAATCAAGTATGTCTATCCTGCTACAAATTTTACTTCTCTTAGAATTGTATTGTATAGCTTTCCAGCTAATATCCACAATGAATAGCTTTCCTCTGTCGTTAAAAATACTTTTTCTAAGCTGTTTCAATGTGATTATTCAGCTTGCGAACAGTGGAAAAGATTCTGTTTTATGCCTTGGGATAAAGCTTTCGCTAGTCAGGCATTATAACAACTCTTTAATAACTTCATGATGATCTTGAAAATTTCTAGCCTATTTTCTCTGTTACTGAAGAATCATTTAGAAGTATAGTTAAGATTCACCTGATCCCAATTATAGAGAGGTGCTGCACAGGAAATCCAAGCATATAACTGTAAAACAGCAAGAGTATACAGTTTCTTCCCCTCCCCCACTTTCCTTCCCCACCATTTCATACTTGAAAATACTATTATTTGACACTGAGTAACTCTTAACTTCTGTGAATGGAATGCTTGAAATCTGCAGAAAATTGTGTGTTTACAGATAATGCATCGCTCAGTTGAATGGACATCTCAAGCTATTCAGATGTTCCTTGTGCTGCACGTTTATCTTGAAATAACTAGTTGGCAAATGTACAGCTGGGAAGAAGTGATTTATTAATGATATAAAGCAGTTCCAATGTGGATTTACTAAAAGTTCACACAAAGCTAAAGTATAATGAATTACAAAGTCAAACAACACATCAGAAGTTTCCATTCATTTATATTACAGCTAGTACAAGTCTACTGGCTTCTAGTGACCTAAATCCTGACAGCCTCAATAAGAGGAAGAACTCTCCATAACAATTGCCAAAACAAACACATGACAAGGATCACAGTAGTTCCTTCTAGTTCTAAAAAATATAAGCCAAACAAGGCAATCAACCTACTGCCAAACTTTGGCTGCTGAAACTTGATTACTTCAGGGTACTTAAATCTCAATATACAGGTCACTTTATCAAGGTCATACTTTTCATATAGGAAAAGATTAACATTGATATCCAATAGATCTATAGATAGGTGTACTGATACTGAACAGCAGAAGAATTCTACATGCACACCCAATTTTTTTTAAAGTCATGGGTGTATTTTTGCATGATATACAAAATCACTGTTGCTTTTTAAGAGGTGATGTTCTAACAGGGAGACAAAAAAAAAAGCCAGAATAGAGTTGCACAGTGGTTGTTGCAGCTTCAAAATACCATCATGATTTATTCCCAGAATGTGCTTATATGTCTCCAATATATTTTTTTAGCACTGCCAAACACAAACATTTAAAAAGCAAACCTGTAATTCAGTGCTCTGCAAAAATCCCAATATTGCCTTAAAACCCATGAGACTTCATTTGAAGAAAAAACTGTAAAGTTTCTTCCCTGCCTCCTACTTTTCTGAGGCTAGTAGGTGTCTTTGCTTCAGGTTTTCAAGGCTTTCTCCAAACAATGGTCAGAAACATTTTCACTGAAAATGAAAACTGAGATTCTTATGAACTCTGTTGACCACAGAAGACAAAGTATGAGAAGAAATATCACAGAACCATGACAAAACCCGACAGTTATTCAGTACTGGATTTTTCTTCTAATTTCTGATACACTTTAGTGGTAAGCAGCAAAGACCTGTTTCCTGGAAACATTTATTTTTTTGTGTGTGTGTGTGTTCACCTGCATCTTCCTGATGGATTTGAACATTATACTTGAGGCTAGGTTAACTTCTTCTACTCTAAGGAGATCAATTATTCCTTTCAGCAGAACAAGGTCTCCTATAAATGCTTAAGACATGGATGGAAAGATACAAAGCCTTTATGATAAAATGACAAGACTTCACTACGTGGGGCATTATCTGGTTAAGCTAAAAACATTCTTTAACTACCCATTCCAGCAACAATTGTGAGCACTATTACTTTTAGAAACAGAAAACCTAGAGTGTCTTGATTTTATTAAGTGGCACTGAGGTAAATACATTCCTATGCAACCAAAGGATGCAGGAACAAACACATATTCTGGAATCACTTATGCTTGCAAAGAATCTAACTATGCTGATTTAGGGTTTAACCTGCATGACAGATGGAAGGCACTGCCAGTGATTTCACTTAACTTCAGATCTGTTATGTCCTTCTACTATGAATCACACAAGACAGAGGTAAGCACTGACACAGTCAGTACTGACTTGTCTCCCAAATAGCTGATTTCAAGAATGACCTAAGTAACAGATAGAAAATAAGTCTCTTAATTTCAGGTCCTCTTTACGTTAAAGAATTTTAAAAGCAATGTGCCATAAAAGTACACACACCAGACACATTCCATTATTTTCTCTAGAAAAAAAGAGTAAAAGTGTATCTGCATACTTAGAACATACCTCTTCCAAGTCTCAAGACTTACAGCCTAAATACCAGAATATGTTTATATTTTGTTAACATATGTTTTATATATGTTTAAAGTACCGAAAACCTGGTTTTCATTCATCTGTGCTAATATACATCCCTTTGCTAAAGACAGTAATGATGCATAACAGAAAGATTAAAAATCTTCTGCTCAGCATCTCACTGCCAAATAATACACCACATTTTCCACTTATATATATCGGGGCAGGGAGCCTCTAACAACAAAAGTTGCATATTTCAGTAATACACAAACCATTTTCAGCAATTATTTAAGAGGGAAATAAAACGTACATTATTTTCATAATCAACATATTGCACTGCGTTCTATATGTGCACTGCATTGGAGATGGGAGGAGAGAGGAAAAAAAAAATTATTAAATTCTTGTAAAATTGCCAAAATTTGGCTCCAACAGTTGCTGGTTACCTTTTGAATCTAAGGCAGGTTTTGTATTAATATAGAATACAGATAATTTTTCAACTGATCAATAATCTGTTATTTCCTCCTAGGACAGATTACAAAGCACAATATGAACTCTGTGTGATGTTAGAAGGCATTTAATATGTCTGAAAAAATCCATCACAAAAACTTAGTAAATGCATAACAGAACACATACCACCTTTTACAGGGAATGGCATAAGGAGTTATGGTCGGAAAACAGCTGTAGTAATTCACACACTTCCAATCAGAAAGAAAATAAATCCGTTGCTACAGTTTATTGTATTCTCTAAGTTGTATCTGAGCATTTTGTTTTCGAACACCAATACATAAAAATAAAGAACTATTACTTTTTTCTCTTCATTTTTCCCTCAGAGTCAAATGTAAGTCAAGAAAACCACAGATGCTTTCATCAGTGTCTTTAAAAAAACAAAACAAAACAAAACAAAAAAACACATACAACAAAGAGGAGTGTTTTATAATACATGTGACTAAAATGTAAGGAAAGGTATCTTTCTCTGTCTCTATCTCCTATATATAGGGTGGTGTGCAAAGTGTAGCTTTTAATTGGATAAATGAGTATCAACCTACCTGTTGCAAAGACATTGCAATACTATTATGCACTTACAGCAATAAGAAAACACTCATTTTCGCAAAATTAGTCCTAAAGAACTTAACTGCAGAAATCTCAGAGAGTATGCAGCAATACAAATATGGCATCAAACATTTCTTTGATGACTCACAAACCTGGAGGTAACCAGCTTTGAAACCAAATGAGTTTGCCAAGTAAAGCTCCCCACTCGAGCAATACGACAAGCATCAGATCCTGAGGATGTAGTTTCTTGATTTTACATTGTTTCTCATGTTACATCTTCTAAACTATTTTTCCTAGCACACTGTGATATTTGTTGCTGCACTGCCTTTCACAGCTTTTTTTTTTTCAGTGCATTTTATGTTCTGCACTGCTGTTACACTTCCTTTCAGAAAGTCAGACTGTGCATAGAGCAGAAAAAAAATGTATTTTATTACCTAGCCAAAAAGCCAATTATCAGAAGATAATACAGTCATGCAGTCAGGATAGAAGCATCATTTCCCTCTCTCCATGGGACTAAATATGTCTTAGGAATTTTACATTTCATTGATTTATTTAACCGGAGCTTAAAAAATGAATCATCAGGCACAGATCTTTTAGCAACAGCAAAAGAATCATGCTGCAGTAAGTTTAGCAGGGCTGTTACAGGATACAGCTGTGATTTCCAAGAGAATTGAAAGCCCTTGACTCAGTGCAAGAGCCAGTGCTTTGCCTCTGAGGACATTTTTTACTGTACTTGCCTGGGTCCTTGCACAGGAGGTATTCAGCCTACTCATGCTAAGGGCTTGTAAGACATCCGGATTCTACTTTGGTTGTTACTGAAAAAAAAGTTAGGATCTCATTATTTCTATCTTCTAATAGAACACAGTTAAAAATCAAATCCCATATTGTGCTTAAGAGACACTGAATGAGTCAAATTGGGACTCTCGTCTAAAAATCATGGAATCACATGGAATCATGGTTTGGGTTGGAAGGGACCTTAAAGATCATCTAGTTCCAACCCCCCTGCTGCGGGCAGGGACACCCTCCACTAGACCATGTTGCCCAAAGCCCCATCCAACCTGGCCTTGAACACTTCCAGGGATGGGGCATCCACAACTTCCCTGGGCCACCTGTGCCAGTGCCTCACCACCCTCATCATAAAAAATGTCTTCCTTATATCTAATCTAAATTGACCCTCTTTCAGCTTAAAGCCATTACTCCTTGTCCTGTCACTACACTCCCTGACAAACAGTCCCTCACCAGCTTTCCTGTAGGCCCCTTTAGGGACTGCAAGGTGCTATCAGGTCTCCCTGGAGCCTTCTCTTCTCCAGGCTGAACAATCCCAACTCTCTCAGCCTGTCCTCATAGGAGAGGTGCTCCAGCCCTCCAATCAGCTTCATGGCCCTCCTCTAGACTCGCTCCAACAGCTCAATGTCTCTCCTGTACTGGGGCCCCCAGAGTTGGATGCAGTACTCCAGGTGGGGTCTCACCAGAGTGGAGTAGAGGGGCAGGATCACCTCCCTCGACCTGCTGGTCACACCTCTTTTGATGCAGCCCAGGACACGGCTGGCTTTCTGGGCTGCAAGCGCACACTGCCGGCTCATGTTGAGCTTCTCATCAATCATTACCCCCAAGTCCTTCTCCTCAGGACTACTCTGAATCCATTCTCTGCCCAGCCTGTATTTGTGTTTGGGATTGCACTGACTCATGTGCAGGACCTTGCACTTGGCCTTGTTGAACTTCATGCGATTCGCATGGGCCCACCTCTCCAGCCTGTCCAGGTCCTTCTGGATGGCATCCCTTCCCTCCAGCATGTTGACCACACCACACAGCTTGGTGTCATCAGCAAACTTGCTGAGGGTGGACTCAATCCCACTGTCCATGTCGCCGACAAAGATATTAAACAGTGCCGGTCCCAGTACTGACCCCTGAGGAATGCCACTCATCACCGATTACCATTTATACATTGAGCCATTGACCACACCTCTTTGAGTGTGATCATCCAGCCAATTCCTTATCCACTGAGTAGTCCATACGGTGAATCTATGTTTCTCCAATTTAGAGACAAGGATGTCACGCAGGACAGTGTCAAAATTAAGATTGTATTGTCTTTACACTAGTCAAAGATTGCCATAGGTTAACTGGTTTTTTTACTGCCATGAGATCTGAAATCAGCTCTAATACCACTTATAAACTTATTTTTTTAATATATGTGTACACAGCATTTCATATATACATACATGCGTGTAAATAAATATATACGTGAAACACTGAAAGAAGAGAGAGTGACCATCATCTTACCTGTCCTCTTCTACCCAGTTTTCTGCTACAATTGCTCTTCTAATGCCCTGAAAAGAAAAGAACAGAGAGGGAATAAATTCAGAAAAAACAAAATCATTATACTCTTTACTACTACTAGATTTTTCAATACCACAATCTGTTAGTAGTGTTATCTGACCTGTAGTGGCATCATAAGACCATACCTTTGCTTTCTAATTCTGAGGCAATATTTCCAGAGCAATTCAATGTACATGAGCCAGCAGTGTGCACCTGCAGCCCACAAAGCCAACTGTGTCCTGGGCTGCCTCAAAAGAGGCGTGACCAGCAGGTCGAGGGAGGTGATCCTGCCCCTCTACTCCACTCTTGTGAGACCCCACCTGGAGTACTGCGTCCAGCTCTCAGGGCCACAGTACAGGAGAGACATTGAGCTGTTGGAGTGAGTCCAGAGGAGGGCCACAAAGATGATCGGAGGGCTGGACCAGCTCTCCTATGAGGACAGGCTGAGAGAGTTGGGATTGTTCAGCCTGGAGAAGAGAAGGCTCCAGGGAGATCTAATTGTGGCCTTCCAGTACCTGAAGGGACCTACAGGAAAGATGGTGAGGGACTGTTTATCAGGGGGTGTAGTGACAGGACAAGGGGTAATGGGTTTAAGCTGAAGGAGGGTCGATTTAGATTAGATGTTAGAAAGAAATTCTTTACTGTTAGAGTGGTGAGGTACTAGAACAGGTTGCCCAAAGAGGTTGTGGATGCCCCATCCCTGGAAGTGTTTAAGACCAGGTTGGATGAGGCTTTGGGCAATGTGGTCTAGTGGACAGCGTCCCTGCCCACAGCAGGGGGGTTGGAACGTGATGATCTTTGAGGTCCCTTCTAACCCAACCCATTCTATGATTCTATGATTCTATGATATATTTACAAATACAAGAGGATGCACACAAACTGTGATGTTTTCCCTATGTTTGCATAACTGTTGACAATTTTCTTCTGTTTACTAAAACAAAAATTGTTCTTTTCAACTTTATTATTTTAAGTTCAATATTATAACATCATAAATAGGAATCCCATTAAACATTCAGATGACATCTGACTTGAACAGTTACCTAGTATTTATGCTTTTGATAAGAATTTGCAAATTACATTATGCGTACAATATACACTGTATTCTGTACTAAGTAGAAATGAATACTTCAGAGTACTATCAAAGATATTTCTGCTCTACAAGTACATAGAGCATGGCCAAGTGTTTTCCCTCAAAAATGCACACATATAGGCCAGAGGCAAAAATACAATTAAGTTTTAAAAAAACAATTGTAGGCTGGCTTACTGAAACTCCTCCAAAAAACAATTCAAAGTAAGGTTTCACTACCTGTGCTGCTAGTCACAATGAGAAAGATCCCTTGTTTTTAAAAGTTAACTGTCTGCATATTACAGAAAGAATTAATTTAAAAAGTATAGCTATTGGCTAAGCAACATGCATAACAACAAAGTTCCTGATTGTTCCTCCATACTCTTCTGTTTTCTGAGGTTTAAGGTCCCTTCATCTTTTAACAATGTAAATGGTAGCTACTTTAAAAGCTGATTTGCTTGTTTAGGGATTGTCAGAGATTATTATTGCAATGCATATTTGAACTATATGATCCTTAGTATGGCTTGATAGGCATCACAGTCTCTAGAACACAGTGTTTTAGAATCGATCTCTACTTTCCATCACTGCTGCTTATGAGAGTCTTGCTTCAAATCAACCAGTTTTGCTTCAAATAAACCAAAGGCTAAGGCTTATTCTGGTCCTGGCATCAGTCTTACCTGTTTGGGTGTATCAGCTGTCCAACAGTACTTTACAGCCATACTCATATTCATATCCATTACAGTCCTGAGTTGACAGGTACCTCTTATGATGTATCTATATCTTCCTGTATATAATCTTTGTTACTGTTTTGTGTCCCAACTTGAATATTTAACCTAAACTTTCTCTCCCATCTGTGATGGCTAGGGATCCAGGCTAAATCAGGCTGCTTGTCTGAGTAGGCGTCACTCATGCGTCTGTGTACCAGCTTTTACTGTTCTCCAGACTGTTAAATCTCTGAGACCTGCAGACGGAAGAGGTGGTCCAACAAGGCAATAGGGTTTGCTTTCTATTTTGCCATTTCCACCAGCTGTCTGATGGCTTTTGCTAACAATGTCTCTTCCCATTGCTTTGTGGGTACTCAGAGGAAGTCATCTTACCTCCTCATTGTCCTGAATCATTTTAATTCTGCTTCAGCGAACTGCAGCGCATTGTCCAAATAGTCAGTGTCAGCTATCTTCTTTTACACTGCAATACACACTTTTAGTTTTCTAATCATAGCACTTGTCTGAGTGACAATTCATGATCCAGAAATGGAAGAAGTAACGTTCCGAAACATAGATTCCAACATTAAAAGAGAACAAAGAGAAAAAAGATTGGACTCAGACTTCGGACAGAATTTTATGGGATCAGATGATCTCTTTCCACTATCAGACCATAATTTTTACATGATTCATACTGCTTTATGCATGCCCTTAGGGATTCACAGCTAGCCATGAGATATACTCCCTGACTCGCCTTAGTCCTGACCAGCTGTGAAACACATTTTTCCACAATGTGAGCTCTTAAATCTACTATCATTATCCAGTTTACACTACATCCTATTCTGCAGTCACAGATTATTCATCTCTGGATATGAAGACAGAAAACAACCTGTCATTTGCTGTGGCCAGCTTACAAATTTTAATTATTTTACTGCTTGTAACACTCTATGCTGTTTATTGCAGTGATTGATTAAAACACTTAATTTAAAGACACAAATGTAGCGCAACAAGCTGATGTGTACCATATTTGAGTTCTATCTGTTATATACTATGGAAGGCATATCCAGCTCAGTTTATTCATCATTAAAAGTGGTCATCTAAGACAATACTTTATCCTCCCACTGAGAACCTCCAGCACCACTAGCAAGTTATTTAGCTGGTTACTGGAATTTTGTAGCAGTTTCTTTGTGATGTTTTTCAGCAACTTGTAATCAAGTGGCATATCCCATTACACAAACAGGTAAATGAATTGAATCTTTCTAGTCCAAAAAACATAACAGTCTGCCTTTTACCAGATTGTATGACTTTTCTGTGTCTGTCACAGCTCCGTTCTGCCTCTGCATCAACACTGCATCTCTGCACCCTTGTAGGATAACATACCATTTCTACATTATTTTAATACTAACGCCTTACTAGTGGCTTTTTTTTTTTTTCCATCCAGTGCCTATTTTCAGGAATTTGCCCACTTTCTCTCATTCATCAAATGTCTGTAGGGGTATGACAGATACATAGAAATTTGAAAACCTTAGAAAGTCTTCTGGGCCTTTCTTTAATAGAATTTTGTTTCTTGGAGCATGACCAGAGTCCCTATAACATTAATAAAGGCCTCAGTAGTCCGCAGGTTTTGCTTGACTACTTTCAACAAAGTATGTATGTCCCTACAAGGTAGAGATGTCTTAACTACAAGATGCAATAGTCCTGATCTGGTCTTACCCATACGTTCTCTCATAAAATGAGAATATAACTAGCTACAAGAAACATCCTCCTAAGAAAACAACAGCAGATTGAAGACAACCAAATCCAAATAACTAAATAAGAGATGTTAACAGTTTGTATCAAAAGTCCATAAATAAAAAGGCAATGGTATGTTCTACAAGATAGTGGTAGAGCAGGGGTGTCAGAAGTGACACAGAACCTAGAATTATGTTGATAATTGGAACTGATTTTCAGGCTGTCCTTATATCCTTAATCAACTACAATGTAAATTCCTTAGCTTCTCTTCTAGGAGAGCTCTGAGTATAAAAGCAGTGCTTTCCTATACAAGTGTCTCCAGAATAAGAACTCTGCTGGCTACAGTCCCACTCCTGTTCTTCAGTTGTCAACTATCCCTTTCTGCATTTATTGGCACTAAAATAATTAAATGATGGACTGATTCTCAAGAGCACAGCAATGTACATGAACAGCTTTTTTGTTCATAGTGTCCCCAGGTGAACTAGGTCAACTCAAAATACCAGCAAAAACATTTCCGTAAGTACAGAATGAAAATGGTATCTGGGCAAGCCAGATCTATTGATCCCATTATTCCTGCAGACATGGACAGTGAGTTTCACCTCACCTAGCTTTGGGCATCTATAGTGTAAATATCTACATCTGTCCTACAAATCTAGACTTCATAGTCAGCACAAGGAAACAGACAATACCATAGCCTGAGTCAGCCAGTCTTTTTCACCTTCTTTTTTGCACCTCGAACTGAGATGACTTGCATGAGAGAAATCCCTCCTTCTCTGCTGATTATGAATCCAGTCCCGATGGCTAGCTTTTAGTGCACATTTTAGCCATCTTCAGTTACACAAAACAAATCCCACCACAAGCAGTCTTGCATTTAGTTTCACAAAACTCATTGATAGCTCTACATAGGAAATTTTATTTAATTAATAAATGCTGGCTTGAAAAAAATAATTGAAAAAAATGTTTTGGATTGCTTGGCTTAAAAGAAGTTCCCCTCAGAGACTGTTGGCTATGGACTCAGCAAATCTCATTGTTTCCTTAGCGCCACCAACTCAGTGCTTCTAAATGGTAAAGGCCAGTCTCAAAGTACGTATGAGTCATGCCTTTATAAAGCTACTAGGCCTAGGGCTGCATCTAAGTGGTACTCAAAGAGAATGGTGAGATAAGTGCAAAAACCTACCAAGCTTGTGGAAAAAAAGTACCAGAAAATGCAGAGTAGTCTGTTAAAAAGCCAAAACAAAATATAGGTTCTTGTAACTCCTGATACAGAGAGCTCTACTTAGAAGAAATAAAAATTTACTCTTGCTTTCTCCTACCAGATTTTCTTTATACAAACACACTTAGTGATACCTGAGTTTCCAAATATCAAGGGCTGCTTTATACCTTCTGCCTTTCCTTCTGGGTAATGAATAGTGCTAAATTAATAGAAAGCAACCCACTCAGTCAAACTTTTCATTTTAGCTCCTCAAAGCAAACTGTCATTTCTTCATCAAGAAAAAAAGCTGGTATAAAGGAACACAAATAAAAAAACATATATAGCAAAGGATAGAGGCATAGCAAAGTCATTTCCTTTGCAATAAATATTCCATGTACATCTTTGATTGTGATTGTAATTTGCGTAGAAAGGCAATCCTAACATGATATTTCACACTCCTGTACATTTTAACAAAACGTGAATGATCAAAGTTGTCTTTAAAATGAAATATATATCTTTAACAGGGGTGGAATAAGGGAGGATAGAAAGTAGTTCCATTTTAAATTCCTAACATGAGAAACTGTTTTGCCATTTCTTATCAGCCTACTTTGTGCAATGTCATGGCTGATTATATTTTTTAATGCAACAGAAGCTAAACCAAAACTGCTTTTCTTAAACTTTTAATAAGCAACTGAAAGTAGCATAATACCGCTGCAATGGCAAGTCCCTATAAGCTCCTGTGCATCAGCATTTCCCTTAACTCTGCAGTGCTTGGGGTGTGCTGGTTTTGGCTGGGATAGAGTTAATTTTCTTCATAGTAGCTAGTATGGGGCTATATTTTGGATTTGTGCTGGGTAAAGTGTTGATAATACAGGGATGTTTTTGTTATTGCTGAGCAGTGCTTACACAGCATCAAGACCTTTGCTGCTTCTCACACCACCCCACCAGTGAGTAGGCTGGGGGTGCACAAGGAGTTGGAAGGGGGCACAGCCAGGACAGCTGATCCCAACTGACCAAAGGGATATTCCATACCATATGACGTCATGCTTAGAATATAAAAACCTGAGGGAAGAGGAAGGAATGTGGGGATCTTCGGGGTGATGGCGTTTGTCTTCCCAAGTAACTGTTACGCGTGATGGAGCCCTGCTTTCCTGGAGATGGCTGAACACCTGCCTGCCCATGGGAAGTGGGGAATGAATTCCTTGTTTTGCTTTGCTTGTGCACGCAACTATTGTTTTATCTATTAAACTGTCTTTATCTCAACCCACAAGTTTTCTTACTGTTACTCTTCTGATACTCTCCCCTATCCACCGGTGGGGAGTGAGCGAACAGCTGTGTGGGGCTTAGTTGCCAGCTAGGGTTAAACCATGACATGGGGTTTTATAAAATATGCTCTGCTTCAAGTAAGAATGTTCCAAGTCATTAAATGTCAGGTCTTCCATACACAAATAAAAGGCTTCTGAATTCTCCTCCTTAGGGTACTGGTATTAATATCCTTCATGACTATGTTTAGAGTAATAGATGTTAAACAGCGAAACCACTCTTAGTAAACATGTACTTTGTTCTACCATGCCTGTTTGTGCAGAAGGGTGGGTATGTACTGAAACATCTCATTAACTCCTGCTTATTCTGGAGGGGTTTGGATCACACTAAAGCCTCATATTCCACAAACTAATTCTAAGCATTAACCAGTGCAGATCAGACTAGATTTCTACTCAGTCATTACATTAGCCAGGATATGGACATCAAATCAAACTGCAGCTGACGGACTTAGTGATCTACACAGAGAAACATGTAGGGATTTTTATTATCAAGGTTGTATATATATCCTTATGATAAAGTACCATGGAATATGCAAACTTTAAGAGCCTTTATATCTCTACAGGCTCTCACTCTTCCTGTATACAACAAATAAACTTCTACTCTAATAGTTGCTTCCTATGGGGAAACAACACCCTTGTTTGAGAGGCTAGCTGTTTTCTCTTCATTTCCTTTTTCTGCCTCTTTCACTCTTTTTATTCCTAACAAAACAAGCCACGTTCTCTTATAACTTTTTCCTTGTTCTCTTTGTTTGACAAAATTATTAAAACAAACAAAAACCCCAACCTTGATCATTGTGAGTTATAAATGTTGTCTACATAGGCATGTCCTCGAGCCGCTATCTCAACTCATCAATTCTAACTCCACTGATGAATCTTAGAAAAACTGTTCTTATTCAGTAATTGTTATAGATGCACTTTCATTTCTAAATAACTTCATAAATGTTTCCTGAGATTTGTGTAATAGCTCATTTTTGTTGCTTCCATCAGTCTTTGATCATCATTACTGCTGAATCAGTATGTATTACATTTACAAGCCAGTCACTATCTTTAAACAAATGAAATGAAAGTTGTATACATTTCCCACAAACTCTTTCTTTCATTCTCCTAGCTTCCTGATTCCATTATCTGTTGCTGATCAACTTTTAAACTTTCACCTAAATCACTCTCTAAATCACTCTCTGTCCATTATTAAACTGAGCTACTAAGTCAGTATTCCCTGGGCCATTAACAAGATTAATTAATTAATTAATTAAATTTGTTTGCAAATAATTTCAATTATGAACTTGCCATTATTCTCAGAATAATCAAGATGTTCCAAAACAACTTCCATCTTTACCATCATTCGGGTAGCTCTAATTACTAATTCCTGGAAAAGTATATGTGATTTTCATACAGTCTGAAGACCTAGGGCCTGAAGTGCCAGAAGACAAAAAAAGTGACACAAAATCAATTTCATTGTTATGTGAGCTATTCTTTACAAACAAAAACACAGACTCAGTTGAGTCAGAGCTGCCATTGACTCTCCTACTCCTGAAAAAACTTATTTTCTTTCAACTTCCTCCCAGGATTTTTCCTCAGCCACTGCCTAATGTAGAAGGCTATCTGCAGGAAATGGCTTTGAAGTTCAGCTCCTCAGGCAAGATTTCTGCCATGGGAAGGATATATGCTCTAACTCACATCATACTTCCTCTTCAGAAGTCTTCCTCTCCCCCTGGACCCCTCCCAGGGAGTTTGTGATGTTCCTCAAGTCAGCACATTCATTTGGCCATGAATTTCTCTTTGGACTGAGGCAGTTTTCTTGGTAAAATCTCTGAGATTTCAGAATACCCTCATTATACACTGGATGGAGTCCAAAACCTTTGATGTTTTTTCTGCTAATTAAAAGATAGACAGCCTGCCCCAGAATAACTATCTTCTGATAAAAATATAAATTGATCAAAAGAGATTTCTGTCTGGTAACAGACTGACTACTTCACAGATAGATTTCTTATCTAAGAGACCTAAAATCATAGAAGAGAGCAGCTCTATCATCATCATTATTACAGAGAAGGAAGAAAGAATATTTATTTTGGGATACTCCCTTCATGACAGGATCACCAGGCACCCAGTACCACCACCTGCCTCCTTAAGGAAAAACTTCTTCTAACCACAAGCTGAAAGCTGCTCTAGGCTCTATACCACTAAAGTTATGTTTTAACAGAATATAAACCAGCAGATTAGAATAAGATGCAACATCAGATGCAACATGTGAGCCCAGATAAATAAAAGGTTTCAAGAGAGGCACTCGCCACCCCCTCCCTGCCAGTCAGGCCAGACCCAGCTCAGGCTTCCAGAACTGCAGAGGCCATTCTGGGCTCCTGCCAGAAGCTCCCTCTCCCATCGCCCTGTGCACACCTGCCAACGCCCCACCTGCCTGGGCCACTGCCCTCCTGCCCAGGGCCCAGCCCACCGAACTGCCTCTGGGCAGCTCCTGCCAAGGGACCTGGGCTGCCAGCAGGCCCCGCAGCACATGGGGCCTGGCTCACCACGCCCTCCCTCTCCACTGCTCCCCACCATGAAGCATCAGCAAATCAAGGATGTGATGGCACCTTCTGCTGCCATCTCAGTGCTGCTGTACTTCAGGAGGTGGCAGTAAGAAAAGCAAGGAAACATGAAGAGAAAGATTAAAAGTTATCACCAGGTTTAATTTCTTTGGAGCAAACCCGAATTTGCTCTAATGCATATGCCTTGGCCATCTGAAGTTTTCATCCCTTTTCCTCTTTGTCTTCAATTAACTAGGTTAGAAAGAGATCATAATACCTCCCAAGAGTAATAAATTGTTAAAGAGGTCAGGACCCTTGTTAAAGGAGTTGGAAAAATGTCATGGTTTTGTGTGCTGTTGGCCCAGAGGCAGACTACCAGAATCAACCCACCTTCAGTGGGATCCCTCCTGTGTGCACCATTTCATTACTTTAAGGATATTCTGGGAATCTTGTTTATGACACTGATCATGAAATATGTAATTAAACACAGGGAAGCCTACAACAAAACTCCAAAGTTTAATAAAAATTCAGAGGGATGAACAGCTACATGAGGTGTGAAACCTGAGCTAGTCAGAGAGTTCTACTGTCTGTGATACTCCATAGTACATAATATATTCACTGCGGCTGATTTGAGAAAACCAAATGAAGCCTTGCTTATATGCCTATCTACTATCCAACTGCCAAGAAATGGTGTGAATCACGCTTGAGAACTGCCAGATTAGTGGACTAATAAAGCAAAATGTAGCAATGTCTTGTTGCACTATCAGATGTAAAGTATGTTATGAACATATCTGGGGTAGCTCCCAACAAAGCCAGAGGTAGTTATCTCAATGCTCTTGTATGTTTCTAAGGGGAGGAAAGCTGTTTAGTGATTAATTATCCTATTAATAAAAAATGGTACATTGAAAAAGTATTTTCTATTTGTATGCTAAACTGTGCAGCTTACAAAATAACAATACTGAATGTGTTAGGTCAATGGGAGACACAAGGAGAATGGTTTTGTAATGAGTCAAGCCAGAGACAAAATTTCAAGATGTCGTTTCCCTGCAGATGGTGATCACTTTCCCATAGCTACTCAGAAAGACTAAGGGAGCTGGGAAGAGAAGTCCTGGCATCTGACACCTCCTGTCACAAAACCTTCTCCAAAAGGATCTGGTGGAAGTTGAGTGCAGTAAAAAGACATAATGATGTCTGAATCAGCCTCACTCTTCACTTCCCTGTGTCATTGAATGTTGATTATGGGCTGTGGCTTTTCTCCTGATGTCTGGTAAAAGGTGTGGCAAACATTTCAGCTGCAGGAGGATTGTGATGAAGATGTGGAGCCATTCTAATCCCTATTCAGAGCAGAACTTGGCAAGGTGACAGCTTGTTTAAATGCATGAAGGGGAAAGAAGGAATAGCACCAATGAAAATACTTTCAAGGACACTTCATTGTCAGACAGAGAAGGACATTGGCAGATAACTTTCAAGCTTTTTTTCTTTTTTCTTTTTTTTTTCTTTTTTTTTTTTTTTTTTAATGAAAATGTTCCCTCTGTTTTATCTGAGGCCAAGAAAAGTATCAGAGCTAAAAACTACAATTATAGGAAATGGCCAAATTTATCTTTTCTGATTTAGGATGACACACTGTAGTGAGATAAGGGGAGATTATTTAGTTTCATCATAACTGGATCTCAAAATATTGTCTCAGTTTGGCAAGGAACAGAGCTCTCTGGCTTCCAGGCTACAGCATGCAGCTTGAATACAAACCTCCCTTAGGAATGCAAGTGAAGCCAGCAAGTCGGTCTACTCCACCAGCTCTGGCAGAAAGCCTGTCCAGGGGTCCCAGTCTTCCTTTCCTGCATATTGTTTACACCCAGGAAGCTGCAAAAGCCAACTAGACCAGACTATAGGACATTTCATATGGTGAGAGAGAAGAAGCGAGAGGATATAAATGTGGAAAATAGATTTCACTATGTGTTTTATTTTAAAATGTTTCAAAGAGAAGACTGGACTTTTAATGAGACCTTAAATATGGTCAAGAAACAGGAAAGAACTATATTTGTGATGCCCACCACCAATAATTTTAGTTAAGTCATTTATCCTCACTGTGTCTCAGTTTATTTTACTTTGGGTATATATTTCTCTGTTGCTACAGTACTTATATCAGGAGTGTATAGAGCACAATCTAGCACAAAACATGTACGCTCTCCAGAGAACTCATAGTATAAATATATCACACCCTCATATTAAGGTTGACCAGATTTGGTAATTAACATAGCAAGTACTTAGAACCAATTCTTGAATTACAGTTAAATAGAATTAAACTTCAGTTAGAAATATCCGAAGGTAACAAATAAAAATGAAATTAATTGATAAAATAAAAACGAAGTAAAATTTTATTTTAAAATACTCTATTCAATTTGAAGTGCATATTATATCACTGGAACATCCTTATTCTTCTTTTACTGCAAAACTACATATCTACATCAGACACCTTTGGTATCCTTATATTATTCGTTCACTATTACAAATTAGGTTGCCATAAATCCATGTTTGATCATGTAGTCTTTTCTAGGATGGAAGTTATAGGATTTTGGATTGGTAACCACAGGTAAAAATCATGGCCCATGAAATACTAACACTGAGAGCCACATGCTTAGCTAAAGAAGCAAAATTGACAGCTACAATGATGGAAGATCATTGACAAAAAAGAATCTAACCCATGACTCTTACCATAGAAAGGGCAAAGGGTAGTAATTCATTTGTACAACTTATGAGAATCAGAATGTTATTTTAAAATTACTTCTTGAATAAAAAAGAATGACCCTTCCTTGAGCATGTGTATCTGAAAACATTTTGAAGAAAATGAACACTGTTGTGGAATACAAAGTACTTGCTATGTTAGATATATTTATGTGGTAACTCACTAAACATGCACTGTCTTATGCAAGCTCTGAGGAACTAAAAAAAGGAAAATGAAAAGGTACATGCACAAAATAAATATTAATGAGGGATTTACATAGACCTACTTATATTATGAAATTCACAGTCTCAAATACTACTTAAGGGGATACTGTTTACAGTCCAAGGTATACTATTTGCATAGACTGGGCATAGCTCTATAGAGCTCTGACAGGAGCCCTATATTTCATAATAATTCTTATTACAAAGCTATTACTTCAAGCACAGCAATGTCGGTGTCTTTGAGACTGTAGATGTCTTTCATCCAGGCTGCTTAAAAAGAGGGCAGCAGAACTCAGAGTCTGCAGCTGTCCACACAAATACAAACCAAAGATAGTCCAATATATCCTGATGTTGACTCTTATTACAGCAAAGTTTGCATCTGTACAAACCAATTTCTTTCTTTTTTCCTTTCTGTCTTCTCTTCTGTCCATCTTCCTCTAGCACATACATTTCTTTAAAACTCTTTTATCATATTTATCAGAAGCTTTGTGAGACAGAACACATAATTTCTGTTCCTACTTTTATGTTAAGGATAAAGATATAGTTACAAATACACTGAGCAGTGTTTGTACTTTATTCTATGCTTACATAATGTAATTATTTTCTACCACAGGATTGTCAATCAGCAGATCAGAGGTCTGGCCATGACTTCTGCTGTGACCCCTACTTAAATATCTCTCTGGGTTGGCTATCAGACAATGACAGATTTGTGAAGGTCTCATTAGCCATGTAATATTTAGATATGCCGATCTTTTTTTCACTCCTGATGGCAATACAATCAAGTTCACCTTAATGCAAACTGAAGGGTAAAAAGGTAATAGAATTTATTTTTATTCTTTTATTTATCAGTTAATAAATTAACTAAACCGTATCACAAACTTCATTTATATAGCTCTCTGTAGCCAAATCACAGGCCATGAGCTTTATTTGTGCAGGCTCTGACTTTCAATTTTGTCATCTAAATATAATACTTTACTTTATTCCTGTCACTCCTGATGCCATGATTCCTGTATTCAAAGTTACTACATCAGAACCTTTAATTTCATCTCTCCCAAGATAGTAATGAGGTAAAATTATTTCTCAACCTGTCCTGCTTCCAAACATATTTTAGCCATGGAAAACCTTTCACATTAAAGGCGCAATAGCCTTCATTCAAATTCGTAGCTCCAGTAGCTCGAAAAAGAATTCTTCCATGAATGAAAACTATTTGTGTAAAGATGTGCAGGATCCATCCCTCAAGCTTTACACAAGAACCTGCCACAAGAAGATGGCAAAATAAGTAGTCAGAGCACATTTATTTCTTTTTACTCTGATTCTGTACAAACCTTCCAGACTTTCCCATCAAGTGGTCTTTGTCTCACTTAAAAAAGTACATACTGACAGTATTTATCTTATAACTTAGTGATCTTTTTATTAAAGCTTTCAACCAGGCTATTTCATTCCTAAGAACTTCAATTAATATGTCTAAAACCTCAGTATTTTTAAGGTGAAACTTGTGGAGTGTGAAAGTTTTTGGGACAGAGCCTCACAAAATTGTATTTCTACTCAAATACATTAAAGTAAATTTATAATATATTTCAAGGAAATTTAGTTGTCATTAAAGGAATAACAAAAAAAATCCATCAAAACTGATGCATTATCCTGATATTGGCCAATTAAATCTTTTAGGATATGATATTTTAATCTCCAGAAATCGCACTTCCTACTTTTTTATTTTACAATTGATGATAGTAATTGATAAACTGAGATATCGTATGATCTTCTTTAGTTTGTTTTAGCTATATGTATATAGTTTGGAGTATAAGCAGCATTACTTATTACTATATATTAACTTAACATATACTTTGGCTGTAGTTCAAGACTTGAAGTGTAACCACAGAAAAATAGAGGAGTCATTGCTCCAGTAATAGGCATGTTTTATTAAGTCAGTTACCATTTGTAGGATTTGGAAGATTCATTCAGATTTGAATACTCAGTAATAATGAACATCATAGCAGCCATTTTCCAGCCTAGTTAGAAAGATACCTATAGCATTGTTATGCATAAAGAAATAAATCTAATGGTAGTTCAGGTTACTAATGCAATGGAGCTAAATCCAGGCTCTTCATTGCTTTACTGAAAAGAATAGAAACTTCACTATGCTTATCTTTGCATATAAACAGTGATTTTAATGTCATATTCACTAAGCTGCTGAACAACAAAATTCTTTTTTTCATTTCTCATGTTTTGTTGAAGAAGCAAAGAAAATCAAGGGTGCTTGATTAGTCATGGTTTGCAGTTTGCAAGACACAGTCAAGCTCACTTGCAACTATCTGTAATTTCCATGCAACAGCTGGAGCATACTGGGACTCCAAAGCATTTCTAAGATATCAGAATCTGTTCTCCAATTTTTCCCCAAGTACAAATTAGGAAATAATGTCATCAGATAAGTAAAAAAAAATTAGGAGGCCATATGTCAATCCACCATAGGCAATTGAAGTCAACTGGATGATCTGACACTAAAATAAATTCCTCTTGATAAAGAAGTCAATGACAATCTGGTTTAGAATGTGAAAATAATATTCTAGATCATAAAATGAGACTGACCCTTAAACAATTAAGGGCTCTAAAATAAATTAAGTTAATCCAATCAATTAATTGCTTCTATGTGAAAAGAAACATCAGCTTAAAGGTTGAATACTCGAATTGTTCTTTCCAACACATGAGACATTTTAAGAAGGAGCAAGTGGAAAAGTTATTTCCAGCAGCATGAAAGAGCATTTTGCACTTATCATTTGTTGGTTTTTTCTCTCTCCACTTCTGCTTTTAAAGTTGAGTCACAGTTGTCACTTTGGTATTCTTGATGAAAAATCTATTAAGAATGGTTTTTCATGTGCAATATAATAAGCATCCTTTTAGTTTGACTCACAGGTTGTCAAAGCGCATTTCATTTGCTCAACTGTAAGCTCACAGTATATGTTTTCAAAAGGAGAATGTGAAGAAAAAGTAAAAATAAAATTAAATTCTAACTTTATTTGAATGTGAGGATGAGTTTGAATCAGTAACTGTGAGATATCTTAAACATTACACTATTTTGTACTGTATTCTAATATATATCTATATATTCTAGATGTATAGAATAATTTTTTAGGTTAGATGCAACACTGAACTCCTAAAGCAGTCTTAGTGGCACAGCCATTTCAAAATTATATAATATAATTATGTCTGATTTAAGAGTAAATTCTTTTTCTTAAATGTCATAGGGATGGAGGAGCTTCACTTAAATGAGTTGCATTAAAAATTCTTCCCTTTATCAATTTCTACTGATTGGCTCCACATCAACTTCCTCTGAACTAATTATGAAAGCATAAATATTTATAGGATGACCTTAGGAACAAGCTACTGTTGCCTCAGTACTTACCAACTGCTGAACTGTTATTCAAGCCCTGAGAAGAAGAGTCCTGCAATTTATCTGCATCACCTGCTTGGTCTGCTATCCAGAGTTACACAGAGGCCTTCAAGCATTAAGAACATTTTTGTTTTATGCAAACTTACCAGTGAGAAACATCACACTAAAATTGTAGTTGCTGAGACCGTGCAACACAAATTCTTACATTTTCACCTGATCTGTCAGCTTCCAGTTTGAATAGCAGAATTTTTCACAGGGCTTTGGTTCATTACCTTATAGGATAAATATTTCTCTTTTCACCCCCTGCTAAAGACAAATGTCTTTGAAAAGAAAAGCCACAGTTTTAAGCTAATGGTAAACCACCTGTAGAGTCACAGGCAACATAGGCTATCTCTTGTAAATTACTAAGCCTAGTGAAGTAATGAGATACTGGAGAATGACCAAATGAGACCCATTTTATTATGGAGGCTCTTTGAAGTATATTAGGCAACAGAGAAAATTAACTTATGTGGTTCTTTGGGGGATGACAACAGTACATTTCTTAATAAACTTTTATCCTCAAAACAAAACTGCCATTGTTCAGCTCCATCTATCACTTTGAGATTGACATACAAAGGAAATTTTCTGATTCTGAAAACCTCAGCCAGTGTGGATCTTTTTACTTTTATATCCCTAGAAAAGTTTAGGGATTCTTTTCTCCCTCCCAACTCTTAAAAGCACTTCACTTTAAGTTTTGTCTGCACCAGCGAAAACACAGACATTCACAACCGGGATCAAGGCACAACAGGGAACCACTTTAACTTAACTTCAAGTCAATGTTTTGCAGCAAAGTCTTAGAAGCTTAACACTGAGAATTTTCATCCTTTTGTGAGTTTAAGTAAGTCACATCAGGAAAATGTAATGTAGCTTTTGTCTGAAAAACTATACAGGTATTCATCTTACATACATACCGTACACAGAGTCTGAACCCATACCACTAAGTCAATGGGAGCTTTGCCTGAATGAATGCAGAATCAGACCCATATATTATTATTATTGTTATATTAAGAAGACTGGCTTATGTATATGAAATCTAGCTAAAAGGATACATACTCCAGGCCCTAAATACCTAAAACACTTAACACTTATTAAATATTAGGAGTATTAACATTACTTCAATGGAATTAGTCTCTTACAAAAGGAAAAACAATCTTCTGTTGTCCCTTAATCATTTGGAAAGTTACCTATAAACCAGAAGTCTTACTTCATTCCTGAAAATTTCCCCAGATGTGGGCTGTTTCAGACTATGAGGAACTGAAGTTTCAGCAATTTTACTATCAGTGATCACTAAAAAAAAAAAAGAGATTGTCATGTAAAAGAGTAGCCAAAATTATATCTTGCCTCCACAGAAAACTATTCCAACAATAAACTGTTACTTAAGTCCATCTCACTGATGAATAGCATGAATAATGAATATGTTATGATTTAAGAAAATAATTTCTAGCTATTGTTAATTTCTCAGCTATTGTACCTGAGTGGGGATTGACACATCCTTTTGGGCCTGTAACCATCCTTTCAAAGAGATGATGATAATTGTGATTAGCATCACAGGGGGGCTAAGCATAGTGATGCTAGTTAGTGCATCCCTTTTCCGCTCTAGAGACTTTTTGGGGGACAGTCCATTAGAAAAGCAGGCAATGAATTTTTGTGGGAAACTGACAGATCTTTGTCTTGTTCCTCACTTCAGTTGCTACTATGGAAGAAGGAGGAAAAAGCTGAAAATCAGTATGAGCAGAATGTCTCATGCCATTTAGGAATTATGACGACAATTGGATGGGCTCCAGATATCCAAGTAATGTCACAGATATACCTATAATTCTTTAAATCATCTTACAGTCTAATGGAAAGAGTATACCAGTTACCTGCTGAGTAAGCTTATAAACTATGTTTTCATTTTCTGAAAACAGAACAAAGAAATAACACAACTACACTTAAAATGCATAAAATCAATAGATTATTTTATTTTCTTCACATAAATTTATGTACCTATCATAAAAATTTATATTTAGAAAAAAATCTGCTCAGGGTCATCCAGACATCTAAAGAAAGGGATTTGTTTGTTGGTGGCAAAATTCATAGAGCTCATCCAAATTCTATTCATTACAGAATCACAGAATCACAGAATGGTGGGGGTTGGAAGGGACCTCTGGAGATCATCTAGTCCAACCCCCCTGCTAAAGCAGGATCACCTAGAGCAGGTTGCACAGGATCACATCCAGGCAGATTTTGAATATCTCCAGAGAAGGAGACTCCACAGCCTCTCTGGGCTCGGTCACCCTCAGCTGAACTTGAAGTTGGAGGATTTAACATATCATAACATCTAAGTCCATTTCACACTTGATAGAAAAGAAGTGCATCCTCAGATATTTAGACCTTGCAATGTATGTATCTGTATCAGCATAACAAGTAAAGGTCTGTTGAAGGAACTGAAGGGTATATTTTAATCTACATGCATTTGTTATGTTTTTATTTGCTTAGTCACAAAGTCATTACTCAATTTTTATTTCTTCATCATGCGAAAGAAAAACGAGCTAATATCAGAATCAAAGTTCATTGCATGTAACAGAATAATGATTTAAGCACTATTATATCAAGATAATTGATTCTCATTTTGTGTTTGAATAGTAATGGAAATAAAACCTTCAGTAATCCACAGTAGCCTGCATTCAGTCTCAAACACAGCATAACTCCCATTGAAGTGTTTATGCTTTGACACGTGATCTGCATTCATACAAAGTATTCCATATAGTCAAGACATCTCCATTTTTAAATGCTTGTAGGAGTGGTATATATGAAAGTCTTCCAATTCCATTATGGGAGTAACTGAATCTCAAACCACAATCCTTACTTTGTATTCAAATACTCAAATTCTCTGTGTTCTAAGTATTCCCTGTTCCATACAAACAGCAGCATAGGCTTCCTCAAGGCCAGCTCCTTGGCTTTAATTGTCATCATTCTAAAATCTATTATAGAAAAAGTAAAGGGACTGAACAAACTTTAAGGATAAGGCTGCACTGTAGGTAGTGGAAGCATTGCCTGGCTCCAAATGTCTGTTGGAGCTACTTTTGTTTCTATGTGGGAAGCAAAAATCAAGAGTACACTGTGTGCATGCCTTTATTTTCACACAAATGCAGCTCAGGTTTTGAGCTAGAAGGAATTTGTGGGTGATGAAACATGAAAGCTATGAGGTAATTTGCAGAGTTCAGCTGCCCCGCAGCTTAGCTGGGGCCTAGACACATCATGATGACAGTTGTTCCACCTGAAGTCAATAAATTCAACAGAATTTATACTCATGTGGTAGGACTGGATAGCTTCTAGACAGATATTCTCTGACTGATGAGTGGGGAACAGATGTTCATTTCCTTCAACTATCCAGTCATCAAAAATCAGGACTCCAAAATCTCAACAGATATCACCTAACTTATTTATATATTCTATTAGAAGAAATATAATTGTTATGTTCATTTTCTTTCATTTCAAATAATTTGCCACACTACCAATCAATATTACTAGTCAGCTCTTCCCTTTATAATACAGACCTAATTATATAAAAATGTAAAGTTGGGGAGAACAATATGTTTAGAACTAATGTCAGGAATTACTTGCAAAAAATACCTGTATAAAAAATAAGGGCAGGGGGGCAATAAAGGAGCTTCTTAAACAATGAGGTGACTACTTTGGCAAGTTTATCAGGTAACCACAGTTCATTGCTTTGCTTGATAAAATGAAATAAATAATAATATTGGTGACACCAGAATGAATTCATTTTAAAATATTAAGGCTTTTATAATCCTAATACAACACTTATTAGTGCAGGTTGCTCTGCTCGAGGGCTGAAACTATTTTATTCTTGGTTCCCATGATGAGTGCCATACAGAGTGTTTGATGCTTGCTGACTGAACTCATTCTGTCAGCAGAACAGTTGATATTTCACACTAGAATGCTAACTGTACTTCAATGACAAGTCATCTGATCAAAGGGTACCACAAATCTTCACAGAGGATGACAGATGGGAAATGGTAAAGTGTTATTTATGTGAATGACCATTGTGAATTTAAGATGCTCTTCTAAGCCATTTCACCACTAATCATTCACCTTTTAAATAGCTCCTAATTCTTGGTATTGCAATTATCATTCAACTGCATAATATTATAGCTGAATAGTCTGTTTATCTGACAACAGCATAAGCTACTGTATGCACACAAATGCAGACATGCATATATACATATGTTCGGAAGCAATTTTTTTTCTTTATATTTAGATATTATAAATACTCAGTGATCCAAGAGAGAAAAACGACCTGACAGTTAAAAACCATGAGGCGGCCAAATATCAAAACCAATCCATCTTCCTTGTTTAAACAATTCTTATTTGGCATGAAGGAATGTACTCAGAAATTACCAATACTCTTCTATTAGTGGTCTTTATCATCTGGTATAAACTTCAGTTGGGTGACTCAACTGATGCAGATTCATGATCTGCAAGACAAGATATTTAGGGAGGTAAGTGTTGAATGAAGGAAAGAGAGAAATGAGATAGAACTTAAAGAGGAAATAAATCCTTCATTAAGACCTGTTTTGTGGATCTAAAGCTTGTGTCCTTGGGATAGAACATGACACTGGTCAAGAAAACTATGACTGGTATGTGTTCTCCAGCTAAACAAACACATTGTTTACTATAACTACTTGAGCAGTGAATCCAAACTTGAGATACTGAGCATGAAATCCTGGTCTCATTAGTATTCCAGATATCCTCTGAAATTCAAAGCAGTGATCTCTTAGCCAACAAAAAATGCATCACCTTTCATACATCTGGAAGCTCAGTAAGTATTGTCAGTGTAACCACGTTATACCTCTGAATGAAGGTGGCAAAAATGCAACAGGACAATTCTTTCCAGCCTAGCTTCCTTATTTATAAAGGCAGAATACTTCGTGGCTGCAGAACTTGAGAGTCTGTCAAGGATCCATGAACCATACTGTCTTGAAGAAAAATTCTAGTATTTCCTTCACACAATCCTTACAGCCTGTCCTGGTTCTGGCAAGGACAGAGTTAATTTCCCAAGGAGCCAGGACAGGTGAGCCAAGCTGGCCAGGGGCTATTCCATACCATGTGACGTCATGCTCACCATAAAAGGGGGCTAGTCGGGCCGGGGTGGGTTTGGTGTGGCTCTGGGACGGGCTGAGCGTCCGGTCTGTCCTGGGATCGGTAAATCGTTCTCTGTTATCACCCATTGTTACTATCTGTTATCAGCACTGTTGTTGATTGTTTTCCCTCTCCCTTGCTGCCCCAGTAAACTGCCCTTATCCCAACCCTTGAGGCTTTGCTGTTCTTTTTCCGTTCTGCTCCCCATCCCTCCGGAGGAGGGGTGAGCGAGCAGCACGTGGCACCTAGCTACTGGCTGGGGCTAAACCACGTCACATCCCCAGAGGTAGCAGAAGTCTACTGTTTATGGAGGCATCAACATTTTCCTGCCAGCTCTCTATCATCTTAATCCCTCACTTGATTTTAGAAAAAGGTGGGGGAAAATCTTTTTTATATTTTAAAAAAGAATCAAATAGGATAAGTGGAAGAATTTGTGTTTGTCTTAACTATTCCTAGAAACCTTCCATGTCTGTCCATTTATAACTTGATCCTTAATCATCTTCTTTACAAACTCAAGAATATTTTACCTTAACTCTAATATCTCGTACCATCTAGATATATTAAACAACTAGAATATACTACTCAAAGAACAAATATGAACTAGACATTTAAATTTAAATATGCTAAGCAGTTAATAGGGTTTATATCTGTTCCTTGAAAATTAATAAGAGATATCTAAAGCCCCTTAGCGTCTTGGAAATCTCAGCTCCAGATTAAAGATTTTGTACACCCCAAACCAGAAGCCATCTGTGAAAGTCATATCCAGGGTTTCCTGACTGCAGTGCATCCAATCACTTGTGAGATATCAACAACACTCAACCTATATCAGTACGATCTTTTACTCCCTGAGTTCTCCCATATCACACTTTTCTCAGTCTCTGTCATCAAACTGCACCAAGCATCATCTAGATGGTTTCTAGGTCAGCAAGTTACTCAACAACATGTACTGCACAACAGCTACCACAAGGAATAATACTGCATATTGGCAAACAGTAAGTCTAGTTACAACTTCGTGAACAGTAACAAGTCTGAACTGTCATGTATAGCTTGGAGACATGATATAACACTGTAGGATACCTGGAAGGGAGCAGTCAATCCCCACAAATCCATTTCTCCCTTGCACATGATGCCACAGATTTCCTACCCTCTTTCTCATCACTTCAAAATAACTCAGAGTGATTTTTGATTATTTATAATGTCCTTTTCATTGATTCAGCTATACATATTAAACATGCATGTGAATCAGTAATATTCTTTTATTAAGAAGAAAATCACAATATGTGAAACATGGCTGAGAAAAAAAAACCACCAGAATTGCAGTAAATAAGTTCAAGGAAATAAGCATGACAAGTCAGATGTAATACTGTACAAGTACCTTTCTCTGTTAAATATTTTTCTTAGTCATTCTTTCTTTACAATATTGTGTATAAATCACTCAGTGTTATCTGAAGCAAACATCAGGAATATCTGAAAAGTTAGATATTCCAAATGACTTTTATACACAAACTAAGTAAAAAGAAGTAATGGCTTAGACATCATGACAAATTTTTGTGTCCATAACATCATCACAGCAGAATTTCATGCTTTAAAAATGGATCAATAGTTATGAAAGTGTAGAGGATTTAAGAACTTCTGCCAAGAATGTAATTTACTAAAACATTCAATATAGCAATGACAAAAACATTTTCTACTAATTTTCTGCCTCTTTAAGTAGACCCTTCCACTTAACTAAAATGAAAGAACTGGATTACCTTTAATTATAGTGGAATATGCAACAAGCTTCAGCTAAAATAATAGATGTGTGTAAACTAGAAATTTAAATTCTTTAGTTGTCATACAAATAATGTGCTCAAATCCAGAGAAATTATGAAGATTATTCTTTTGAGTTCTGACTCAAATCTTCTTAATCATACAATCATGGAATCATAGAATGGTTAGGGTTGGAAGTGACCTTAAAGATCATCTAGTTCCAACCCCCATATTGCGGGCAGGGACACCCTCCACTAGACCATGTTGCCCAAAGCCTCATCCAACCTGGCCTTAAACACTTCCAGGGATGGGGCATCCACAACCTCTTTGGGCAACCTGTTCCAGCGCCTCACCACTCTAACAGTAAAGAATTTCTTTCTAACATCTAATCTAAATCGACCCTCCTTCAGCTTAAACCCATTACCCCTTGTCCTGTCACTACACTCCTTCATAAACAGTCCCTCACCAGCTTTCCTGTAGGCCCCTTCAGTACTGGTAAGCCACAATTAGATCTCCCCGGAGCCACCTTTTCTGCAGGCTGAACAATCCCAACTCTCTCAGCCTGTCCTCATAGGAGAGGTGCTCCAGCCCTCCGATCATCTTTGTGGCACTCCTCTGGACTCACTCCAACAGCTCAATGTCTCTCCTGTACTGGGGCCCCCAGAGCTGGATGCAGTACTCCAGGTGGGGTCTCACCAGAGCGGAGTAGAGGGGCAGGATCACCTCCCTCGACCTGCTGGTCACACCTCTTTTGATGCAGCCCAGGACACGGCTGGCTTTCTGGGCTGCAAGCGCACACTGCCGGCTCATGTTGAGCTTCTCATCAATCATTACCCCCAAGTCCTTCTCCTTGGGGCTGCTTTCAATCCATTCCTCACCCAGCCTATACTCGTGCTTGGGATTGCGCCGACCCACGTGCAGGACCTTGCACTTGGCCTTGTTGAACTTCATGCGGTTTGCACGGGCCCACCTCTCCAGCCTGTCAAGGTCCCTCTGGATGGTATCCCTTCCCTCCAGCATGTTGACCACACCACACAGCTTGGTGTCATTGGCAAACTTGCTGAGGGTGCACTCGATCCCACTGTCCATGTCGCTGACAAAGATGTTGAACAGTTCTGGTCCCAGTACCGACCCCTGAGGAATGCCACTCATCACTGTTCTCCACTTGGACATTGAGCCATTGACCACAACTCTTTGAGTGCGACCATCCAGCCAATTCCTTATCCACCAAGTGGTCCATCCATCGAATCCATGTCTCTCCAATTTAAAGACAAGGATGTTGTGCGGGACAGTGTCAAATGCCTTGCACAAGTCCAGGTAGATGATGTCAGTTGCCCTTCCCCTTATCCGCCAACGCTGTAACCCCATCATAGAAGGCCACCAAGTTTGTCAGGCACGATTTGCCCTTACTGAAGCCGTGTTGGCTGTCACCAATCACCTCCTTATTTTCCATGTGCCTGATGGAAATGGAACATCAGTGGAAGGATTACTAGTGTTCTTAATGACAGTTGGATCAGACTGGCAGCGGCTAATAATGGAAATAACATGCCATAGATGGCTTGTTTTAGAGAGAGACCACAGCTTTTGCTTGGTAACATTCCAATCGTACAGCATCTGACCAATGACCCCTTGATTTATATACCTTGAGTTTCGTCTCAGAGTGAGACTATATATCAAAATATGACTGAGATGAGGAAGAAGTCAAAGCAAAATGGCAGCAACTCCAGATGAAATTTCTAAGTGATTCCACTGGATTAATATCTCTGCCAACATTCTGCAAATTAATATCCATGAGAAATCAGCAGGAGATTTGTTTGCACTGACTCTTCAAAATTAAGGACTTAAAAAATTAATCTAACCTGAAGAGACAAATGCCTTTCCTGAAACAACTCTGAGACTGTATTGATGTAAGTGAACGCAAGAACAATAATCAATCCCTCAGCTTTCACACCATTTAGATTTTCTCCAATCTGGGAGAAATATCATAACTGCTTTCCATCTACAAAACTCTGGAAGCGATAAAGAACCTGCATATAGCTATGAGGATGTTTGAGATAATGGCATCACATTGATTGGTGTATCAACATTAAACAAGTTTCTAGTTCATAACAGGACCAAACAGAAGCTGAATCAAGTTAAAGACAGACACAAACTGGCTGACAAACCATTGCAATAAAACACATCTACTTGACGGAACTGGGCTTTGATTGGACCATTTTGCCTTTGAATCTTTCATTTTTTAATCTTAGCAGAGGAAAATTTCAGAAATGATCAATGTGAGGCACATTTTGTAATAGAGAAAAGCACATCAAGTACAAAAAAATTTTGAACAGATTCAAATATAAAGGAATAATATCTTTAGACTTCGAGCAGCAAGAGTGAAGACTATATTCATACATCAAAGGCAAGGGGAAAAAAGAACAAAGAGAACAGCTCAGATACTGAGGCTATGGAGTTGAATTAGTGGGAAAAGGCATCTCCATGGAAGACCTGCAGTTTAGTCTCAAAGTTTGCCGATTGCTAACTATCATATTAGATCCCTGTGTCAGATTTGCACAGATATAAATAACTGTTGATTAATTTCCATTTCTGCATACATTATAAGCCAGGCGGGTTGAGAAGTGTACCTTTTAAGTTCATTCTACAAATAAGGAACCATGTTTTTGTCCCATTCTTACGTCTTCCTTTTCATCTTTGTTGTTCTTCATGTTTCTGTAGTTATTTTCATCTTTCTGCCATTAAAGCTGTTTAATGCTAATGAGATAACACTTGATCCAACCCTAGGTAAGTCAATGTGCTTTCTTTTGTGTGAATATCAAGTACCTGGAATCACACTTCTATGGTAATACATGGCCCAGGTAACTTTGAAAAGACACTTCATTCTTTGATAGCAAAGGTGACTTACATTTTGAGTACTTATCACTCCAGAAAAGCTCTATGAGAAAGGAGAAAGAAGATTACAGAATCCAGGAGAAAATTATTTTCTTCTAGAATGACTGAGCTAGGTAGGGAGGAAAGGATATAAATACTCAATGGAACAGAATCACTATCAAGGTATAATTACCTGGACTTATAGGCAGACCAGCGCATGCCTTTTTATGTGGCATAACTTTCTGCATTTAGTTCAAAGTCATTTGAGGTCAATGGAAAAGTCTTACTGAATTTGCTAGCATTTGGAGAAAGCTGTAAATCTGGAAGCAAGACAGTGCAACTATTTGTATTTTTTACATGATAGGTTCATGGGGGATATGCATGCATTATGTAGAACACCTGTCAGAATCTGACAACTAAATGGTGATATCAGCACATTGCACAGAGTCTGAGCCAGTGTACACAGAAAACAATGGTCAAACTCACACTTCCTTTGGAGCTGAGGGACTCAGAATGAGACTTTGTTTTGGTGCCTGAATTGGTCCTGTAACTTCCAGGGATGGGTATTCTTCTGAGCAAGAGTGGAACACCCTGTTGTGAAGCTGAACTCACAAAATTAACTTATGGTAAAAGCTCAGAGGATTTAATTCCACAAAAGACTCCTAATTTGTTCTCGATTCATAGTACTAGCTTTCTTGATGACTGACTTCTTAAAGTTCAGCATTTCAATTAGAGCTGTACAAAATACTTATCTTCAGTCTAAACCGCATTCAAAAGTAGAATTGTTTTCAACTTGACCTGACTTTCTGAATTAGTAGTGGAGTGTGGAGTGCTTGATATACTTTTAATGTCTGCAGAATATTCACTTGCACTGTAGAGGAACAGTCTTGGTCGACTAGCTTATCTTAAAATGTTCTGAACCTGCCATGCATTTAGAGTTCAGATAAAGGTCATTTGAGAAGCTCACATGCTACTTCAGTCCCCACTTGGTTAATTATGCTGCTGGAGACAGGAAACTGAGTTTAATTATCTGAGTCCCTAGATATTTCACATACTGGTATACCCAATGATGCTTAAAAGGAGAGTGCATCATTTTTCATTTGTACTATATTTGTATTTTGCTATCAGGTCAAAGCACTAAACTCAGGCCAGATAGGTTTGTGCTGTAGAGCTGGGTGCAGTGAACAGGGAGGACTGTTCTTTTAGCCTCCAGGACACAGAGATATTAAGAAATTGACTGAATCTATTTTCTGAATTGTTTGGGGTTTTTTTCCCCTAGTGTGAGTCATGAAGAGGCCACTTTATAATAGCATGCAAAGAAACAAGAAGTATTATCCACAGCAACCAGCAGAGATGGCCAGAAATACAAACTAGGGTTCACTAAAAGCTCTCTACCAGAAGTGCTTCACTTCAATGGTATGACATTAAGACCAGAAACCCTGAGGAAGCAATGAGCACTAAATGCTCTCTGCAGTGCACAGCTGTATTCCACTGACCCCAAGAATCTCACCTTTTCACCAGCTGCTTGGTGTCATTATTCTGGCTGATACTAACTAAGGAGTGCAAGTGCTTCTGGAAGAACACTAAAATTTGATTTGTGAATCAAATGATAATGAAATAAACACACACATATCATTAGATTAAGGACACTAAATGATAATCAATTCAGTTTGGCTTCCCAAATTATTTGTTTAATTCTGAAATGTTGCATGCAGGCTGAGCACAAATGATTCTCTGTCATCTCTGCTTTACAAAACCAAACACAGAAAAGTTGCATTCAGATTTCTGTCAACAGAATTTTCATGAGCTAGCTTCCAGATACTTTCTAATTAATGGATTTAAATTTGGTTGGGAAAAAATCTAAATCTATCTTGTTCATGGAACCTTATGCAAGAATTTAGCTTAGAAAGCCTCTACTTTCAAATCATAGAACACCATGCAAATGAGAAAAATTACTAACATTTTTCTCAGATTCTTGTGAAATACTTATCTCCTTGAAATATCATCCCAAGGATGATATACTTGTAATATACATGGAAGAAAAAAAGTATCAACTTGATCATAAGTTCTGAGATAAATGAAAGCTACCTCTGTAGTAATGTGTTCAAGGGGTCCAGCTTGTCAGAACAACAGACATTTTCAAGTGTACAAGATGACAGGCCTCCTAGTAAACCAGAAGAGTACGTAAAGAGGCCAAATCACCAGAACAAACATCCATGAAGATTTTTGTCATCATTGCTGCTATCAACTTTCAGTTAGACTCTGCTCTGAGCTGCCTTGTGAGGGAATATCCTTCATTTTAACCCCCTCTTTTTGGATCTATCATAATCCTTGGGAGATCTGGATCACCATTTAAGAAATTAAATTAGGCAGTGTATATTCTCCATGCCAACCCCAATTTTTCAGTTACAGTGACTGCTCACTTATTAGATCCTTTGACTCACTTAGAGCTTTTCACAATGATTCTAAATCTATCAACATTGAAAAAATAAAGTTTCAACTGCATTTGGGGCAGGGTAAAGGGGGAGGGGAATTAAATGTGGTTGATTTTATTGTGTATACACGTATTTGACTGCTACTAAGCAATAAACTTGCCTTGTAGTTTGCAGCACTCAGGAATACGGACTGTAACGACAACAAGTAGCAAAAGGAATGCAGAGAAGTGGCATTATTTCTGAAACTGATGACATGAAATTTGATTCTTCAGACTATTTGTGACAAGCTACTGCATGCCTTTTACCACTAAGTGAAAGAAATACTCAAATTCCACATCTACTCAGACACTGAAAACTAACATATGTGGTAGGTAAAGACAATGGCTTTTTACATCAACTATTTAAAATAACCTAAAGAGGAAGAAAATCTACAAAGCGTGTACATGGGATACAACTCTCAGTCATGAAAAACATGGATAATATTGATTATAATTGAATGGTTTTATGCTTCTTAAGTCAATTCAGACACACAGTTTGCAGTAGATAACTCATAAATGTTGTCTCAGCATGCTACTTGCTACTTTAAATCATGAGTTTAAGAAATTGTGATAGAAATAACTCTTTCCAAATCAGTCTTCTTGCAGGTGAAACAAGAAGATAAAGAATGCCAAAACAAAGGAAAAAGCTTCTAAATAACTGAGTTGCAGCTCTCTCTCATAATTAGAGATACAATCCCCAACTACAGAATGATCTACTACAGGGAATAAAAAGCAAATTTGAAAAAGAGGATGTAGAGTGTGGCTGTGGCACCCATCCGCTTTGTTATGATAGCAGTGGCATAGATTTTATATTGTGATTATTTTTTTTTTCATCTGTTGAATTTAAATACACATATGAAAAACAGAACCATTTTTGACATGTTTTATAAATCGAGAAGTAAGATGATGCTAATTTACACTGAAAGTTAAAAACATCTCTAAAACTGCCCTCAATACCCAAATCTTCTCACATACAAACAAGAAAATCCTAAGTACAGGCTCAGGCATGGCTGAAAGTCACTGGAGAATATAGGAACTACAAATGTGCAGCCATTAATCATTGGAGCTAGATCAAAATTTCTTTGGAATCTAAGAATTTACCTGTCTCTCTGGATAAGATGGGTAAATCTTCCTTTCTTACACCATATTAAAAGTCTGTGCTGGAATAAAGTTGAAGATAAAATTAATTAATTATATAGATCCTGCTGTGCAATATGGGGAATAATAAACTGAGTCAAATGGAGTTGTCATTGTGCTGGATACATCAGATATTAATACCATTATTTGTTTTGCAGCAGCATCAAAAGAACAGAACACAGCATAAAATACTCTTCAGACACCACAAAAAGACCCTAAAGAATTTCTGCTAGGTGTGCTAAATTCTATGACAGGCAACTCCAGTACAAACTAACAGATTCATGAGTTCAGCATGAGTTGCCTATGACAGGCTAAAAGCATGTAGTACCAGTACAGTAAAGGTGCAGAAAAGGCTGGGGATACTTAACACAATTATGTGCTCTGGGAATCTGATTACTAGAAAGGTTTTTTTCCTATCAGCTTTATATTTTTTGAACATAAATGATAGAAAGACTTTACCCAGTAGACTCATAACACCTTTGACAGCAAAACAGTATGACTAAATTAAATACCAAAGACAGACCAGAAAGCAGAAGAAATCTCACAGGGAAAAATACTACTCTGCCATAGTTTTCTTCTTTTTTCATTAAAACAGCCTTGAAAAATATCATTGCAGTTGCAGAGTAGACTTGTAGTGGTAAATAGGAAGAAACAGTAACCCAGTTAAATCAGGAGTTTGGAATGTGACAGTAATGCATAACTCTTGTTAGAAACTGAACATTTTGTGCAGTCAAATTTAGGTAATCAGTACCACAGGATCAAAGACAAGATCTCTAATTTGATCCCAGAGTAACATGCCTATATGCCACCATTCCTTCAGAGAGGAAAAAGACAAAATTTGTTTACTTTAGTGAAAGGGGGATAGGATCCTAAATACGTAGTGTTTATTCGGGACTTCCTGGTTGGGTAGCAAACAAACTAAATACAACTTTGTTATTATGACACTAACTTTAGCTTACTACTTATGGTCAAACCAAATGTTGTACTTAAAGAAGGAATTTTATTAAGGGCATTCCTGTTGATTCCAGGATATGTTAGTATCACTTTGCCATAATGCAATGCTGAGAGTATACTTAGTCCACAAAAATCACTGCTTTGTTGGGTTTTGGGTTGTGGTTTGTTCTTATGACACTAATGTGTCCATCCTAACAAAGTCTGTTTAACATCTCTGTTGGCAACATGTACAGTGGGATTGAGCGCACCCCTAGCAAGTTTGCAAATGACACCAAACTGCGTGGTGCAGTCGACACGCTGGAGGGAAGGGATGCCATCCAGAGGGACCTTGACAGGCTGAACCTGTGTGTGAATCGTGTGAAGTTCAACAAGGCCAAGTGCAAGGTCCTGCACATGGTTTGAGGCAATCCGAAGCACAAATACAGGCTGGGCAGAGAATGGATTCAGAGTAGCTCTGAGGAGAAGAACTTGGGGGTGCTGATTCATGAAAAGCTCAACATAAGCTGGCAATGTGCGCTTGCAGCCCAGAAAGCCAACCACATCCTGGGCTCCATCAAAAGAAGCATGACCAGCAGGTCGAGGGAGGTGATTCTACCCCTCTACTCTGCTCTTGTGAGAACCCACTTGGAGTACCGCATCCAACTCTAGGGTCCCCAGTACAAGAAAAACATCAAGCTGTTAGAGTTAGTCCAGAGGAGGACCACAAAGATGATCAGAGAACACAGGCTGAGAGAGTTGGGATTGTTCAGCCTGGAGAAAAGAAGGCTCCAGGGAGACCTTATAGCACCTTCCAGTACCTAAAGGGGCCTACAAGAATGCTGGAGAGGGATGGTTTACAAGGGCATGGAGTGAGAGGACAAGGGGTAATGGCTTTAAGCTGAAGGAGGGGAGATTTAGATCAGGTATTAGGAAGGTATTATTCACTGCGAGAGTAGAGAGACACTGGAACAGGTTGCCCAGGGAAGTTGTGGATGCCCCATCCCTGGCAGTGTTTAAGGCCAGGCTGGATGGGGCTTTGGACAATGTGGTCTAGTGAAGGGTGTCCCTGCTGATGGCAGGGGGGTTGGAACTAGATGATCTTTGAGGTCCCTTCCAACCCAAACCATTCTAGGATTCTATGATTTGCTGCCAGGTTTTCCTGGACAGCTCAGGTTCTCATAATACAGATTCATTCTGTCCCAAAAAACGTTTTGGAAAGAAACTGAATTAAGGGTCGGATCCTCTCATTGGGTTACAGCCTACTTGTTTTTCCATCTTTACTAGTCTAGGGAAGAAGGCTGCCCAACTCAAAGTGCAGTTCAGGAGCTCATGCACTGGTGCTCCAGGAAACTCCCCTCTTACCAGATTGCCTGGCACAGGTTCCTCTCGTTTTCAGAAATGAGACAAGGTTTTGGTAGATACTTCTAACCCAGTCCTCATACAGAGAAGATAAGTGTTCCCATGTAAGACATCATAAAGCTACGAGATGTTTAAATATTAGGAAGTACTATACTCTTTGCTCACAGACAGGAAAATCCAAGTAAAATCGTTGAGGGATCTGGGCAGAAGCTGCTAGGTACAGCAATGACTTTGAGATTTTCTTATTAACCTAAGTAAACATGAATTAATTTATTAGCCACTGATTTTGTACATAATACAACAAATTAGTCTCCTGCATTTCTCTGTTAAGAGGATATGCCACTCAGCTGCCTTATCATGATATGGAGCTTCTTGAATAAAACACTGGCGGGGTGCAGGAGAGGGGGAAATAGCAAGATTCTGATGCATGTTGCTATCTTAACAAAACTTCAGTTTCTGCATGTCTACATAGAAGCCAGCCACAGAAAATAAACTTAATTTCCTTTAAATCTGGAAATCAAATCTTGGCCTCTCAAATCCAAAGGTTTTACTCTCTTAGCATAACTTTCATCATAGCTAAAAATTTATTCCAGACCATGGAGACAGAAGACAAAGTCTGGAGGAAAGAAGAGCTTCCCTTGGTCAAGGAGGATAGGGTCAGAGAACATTTAGGCAAACTCAACATCCACAAACTTATGGGCCCCTATGGGATGCACCCATGAGTGCTCAGGGACCTGGCAGATGTTACTGCTAAGCCGCTCTCCATCATCTTTGAAAGATCCTGGAGAAAAGGAGAGGTGCCTGAGGACTGGAGGAAAGCCAATCTCTCTCCGGTCTGCAAAAAGGGCAAGAAGGAGGACTCAGGAAACTACAGGCCGGTCAGCCTCACCTCCATTCCTGGAAAGGTGATGGAACAGCTCATTCTGGGCAGTCATCTCTAAGCATGTGGAGGAAAGAATGTTACTGGGGGTGGTCAGCATGGATTTACCAAGGGGAAAACATGCCTGACCAATCTGATAGCCTTCTATGATGGCACGACTGGCTGAGGGGATGAGGGGAGAGCAGTAGATGATGTCTACCTTGACTTCAGCAAGGCTTTTGACACCGTCTCCCATAACATCCCAATAGGTAAGCTTAGGAAGTGTGGGTTAGATGAGTGGGCAGTGAGGTGGCTTGAGAACTGGCTGAATGGCAGGGCTCAGAGGGTTGTGATAAGTGGCGCAGAGTCTAGTTGGAGGCCTGTAGCTAGCGGTGTGCCCCAGGGGTCAGCCCTGGGTCCGGTCTTGTTCAACACATTCATCAATGACCCAGATGAGGGGACAGAGTGTACCCTCAGAAAGTTTGCTGATGATACAAAACAGGGAGGAGTGGCTGCACACCAGAATGCTGTGCTGCCATTCAGTGAGACCTGGACCGGCTGGAGAGGTGGGCAGAGAGAAACCAAATGAAATTCAACAACAAAGGCAAGTGTCAGGTCCTACACCTAGGGAGGAATAACTCCATGCACCAGTACAGGTTTGGGGCTGACCTGCTGGGAAGCAGCTCTGCAGAGAAGGACCTGAGAGTTCTAGTGGACAAGAAGTTAAGCATGAGCCAGCAATGTGTCCTCATGGCTAAGAAGGCCAATGGTATCGTGGGGTGCATTAAGAAGAGTGTGGCTAGCAGGTTGAGGCAAGTTATCCTCCCCCTCTACTCTGCCCCGGTGAGACTACATCTGGAAGTGCTACAAGGATGATTAGGGGACTGGAGCATCTCTCGTATGAGGAAAGGCTGAGAGAGCTGGGGCTGTTTAGCCTGGAGAAGAGAAGACTGAGAGGGGATCTCATCAGTGCTTATAAATATCTAAAGGGTGGGTGTCTAGAGGATGGGGCCAGACTCTTTTCAGTGGTGCCCAGCAACAGGACAAAGGGCAACAGGCACAAACAGGAACATACAAAATTCCATCTGAACATAAGGAAAAAATTCTTCACTTTGAGGGTGACAGAGCACTGGAATAGGCTGCCCAGAGAGGTTGTGGAGTCTCCTTCTCTGGAGATATTCAAAATCCACCTGGACGTGATCCTGTGCAACCTGCTCTAGGTGATCCTGCTTTAGCAGGGGGGTTGGACTAGATGATCTCCAGAGGTCCCTTCCAACCCCTACCATTCTGTGATTCTGTGATCATAGATGGAGAAGAAAATGGACCAAAGGCTCTAAGTTTCATAGAGAAACCAAACAGCCTTCTGATTTTATTTTCTCTCTGACAATAGCTAACTCACATTTAAGGAAAGAACATAAGAAATATAGATATAAGGTGATCCTTCTTCAAGTATAGCCTCCATCCTGAGAAAGCAGTGCCTTAAGGTCATCATGAAGTAAAGGCAGTATCCAAAACATTGTGTTTAATGATCACTGATGGACCTGGTATCCATAAATTTGTCTACTCTTTTTCTAACCACTTACAATTGTAGTCTCTAACTTAATTTACACTGTTTAAAACAGCTGTAGATGTCATTTGTTTTAAACCTGCTGCTAATCATTTTATTGCGAGTTACTCAAAATTCAATGTATGAATTAAGCGTTTTTCCTGCTTCTTCTCTATTCCTCTTCTAATCATTTCCAACATTCTGAGGTTATGAGCTCAGCCCTCAGCTGCCCTGCAAACACACTGTAGCAACCTGGGCAAATAGGTAAACAAAACTTTGTTAGGATAGACACAGTAGTGTCATAAGAACTAATCTGAAATGAGTCTTTACACTGTATAGAAGAGTTTATGAAGGGTCACTAGTAAACCATGCATTAGATCAGAGGTTTGGATTTTTCAAAAAAATGATTTATTATTCTGAGCAAGTATTTTATTTGTATTGTAACCCACAGGGATCTCAGACATTGGACAGCAGGTCTACTTAGTCTACTCTTGTATGGCTGCTATTGCATAGCTCTTCTCATTATATATGGTGTCCTGGTTCAACACAGTAATATGCAGGGTCACATATCTAGATCATTCTGTTCTTGAAAAAAACAAAAATTGGCTTTCCAAAGTTTATCTTGTGTCTGAATTACTGGTTGTATATTCTTTAAAGTTTATCATCCTTTCAGAAGCTTTTTCCTCTTTTATTTTTCATGCAGAATTTCAGAGCTAGCTTGAAAAGATTATGCAAGAGCTGCCATTAAGTTCACAATATGAAAATAAAGTAATTTGTTTGCTTGATTGATGCCACAGTGCTCTCCGTAGATGTGACTAATGCAAGCTAAAGAGCAGTGAGGGGAGGTCATTAAGGCTCGTATTGATTTTCTCTGAATTCTGGATAATATATCAACAATCTTCACTACTTCCAGTTGAAAATTTTAATTTAAATAACCAGAACCAAGCAGTCAATCATTTGCTTCCCTTAGACCTGAGGCCATTTTACATTGATATTTCAGATGGAATAGAAACCATAAAGCTGCCTTGTGTTATTCACGATATTAGTAACATTAAGACAGTGATATTATAACACACGTAAATGAGCAAGCGATACACTACATGGAAGGTTTTTGAATGGTTCTGCTGCTGTCTGACAGATCAAGAAATCGGGTAGAGATAAATGCAATTCATCTTTTCATGAAGCAGCAAGATGTAGGAAGCAATATGTATGCATGTCACAGAGAGGGAAGAAGACAGGCAGACTAAGTGTGTGTAGGCTTTGCTAAAAAGCTACTGGGAAATTTAGGCAATGTTGCCTTTGTGTTAGAACTCTGATTTGGACTGGAAGAGTCTGAAAAGAATGAATGTATTGTGGGGTCAAATTCACCCAAGTGTTATGAAAGCCGAATTTCACTTTTCTGAGTACTGTGCTTATTTTTCTACCCATTAGTAAGAGTGTCTCCAGGACACAGAAGTTCTAAAACTAAGTGATACCTCATTCTCTGTGTCATTTTCAAAGATCATATATTTTCATTCTCTCCTTTGGTCCAGCAGGGAGCACATATCTCTAGACGTAAGATGATAAAATTAAACTAATTTATTTGCTATTCAGACTGATTGTCTAAGGATGTGCATGTCCTTGACATTTATTTTGGTGTGATAGTCTGCCATTTGAAGATATTATGTGCAACTGATGGGTGCTCTTATTAGTGCTCTTATTAGTTTCAAACTACTTAAAATTATAGCTGTTTTCTTTATCAGTTCATCCAAACAAACTTGAGCAGGCTGGTGGAGGATATCCTACAGCAAAACAACCAGTATTCTTTGAGGCACTGATGGTTTATTTCTTGTGACACTCTCCTCCCATGATTTGCACTGAATGCTTCCTAACAACACTCCTGACTTTCTTGTCTCCTTCCTAGTAAGTCAACTACTAATTAATCATATACTGATTTTAATTGGAAACATTTTCTCATTAATTTGAAAGATGATTGAAAGAGCTTTAACTCAAGCATCTCCTCCTGTTCTTCCAAATAAAACTGTGTGGCAAAACTCCCGTTTCAAAAAAAGTATCACATTAAACTCACAGATATACTAATGTGGAAAGAAACAAAAAACCTCAAGAGCAGTATTTTCGTAATACTTCACCAAATCAACAGGAATGTAATAAACCTGCAAATTCAAGACCACTCAAACATAAGAAATGCTTACCAACTTTAATTCACCATGTTTTCCTGGCTTTCTCACGAGCCTAATGCAAGCATACAATCAGTCTGACACCATTCACAAACATGCAGAGTGCAAAATAACCTCAGAGTTAACACTCTGCTACTAGATGCTGAGCATTTAAAAAAAATCCCTGCATGATCAAGTGGATTAGTCTTACATTCATGGAATGTCTAGTCTTTGTTTCATTTTTAAACAGAAGTTTAAGAAAATTTGTTGTCCAGCTCTCTGATTTCTAGTCTAGGTAAAGGCTTTTGCTAGCACAGAGTTAGAGCCAATTGTCATTGCACATGAAGCATCCATAAAGCATTTAAGGACTGGCGCTGAAAATAACAATAATTCCCGCTCCCCAAAAAGAAAATGCATTAAAAACAACCTGTAGGAAAGAAAATTTCAGGTCTCCTTGTAACAAAAAGCAAAATCCAAAACACCAGCAGCAAGTCCATTCAACTTCAGAAAATATTGAACTAGGTTGTTGAGGCCAAAAGATAAGACCAATATTCAGATCACTATAAAAATCAGAGTAATTTGTTTAGATACTGAATAACCATCATCTCTTCCTTTCTCCTATCTTCCTGCAGTACCAGAAAGAACCTATGAGATCTCAATATCACCGAACATCTTTCCACATTTTAAAGTGATGGTTTACAGAACACCTACAAATGTCGAGCAGAGCAGACTCCCTCTGACCTTCCATGAGACTTGCATCCTGACGTTTTAGGGTCCACATGTGTTGAACTTCAGCACCTAAAAATATTACCCTGTCATCTACATAGATGTTGAATAACAATTGTGAACAGCTACTCTTAATATATATATATATATATTTTTCCAGTTTGAAAAATCTATTATAAGGATTATTTTAGTACAAACTTTCAATGCTCTCATGAAGCTTTTTGAGCTTATGCAGATCATCAGCGTAACTGAAAGAGCTAATTGAAGTTCTGATATATGAGGATAAGTTTTTGGTAGAACAGATGTTAAGAGCTTTATTTTATAATATGTTTACTTTACTAAACAGCACTGAGTTTGTCTTAAAACTGAGTTTTCTTTTTGTGCTCCAGAGTATATTCCAAGAGCAGAACCTATTTGTTCAACATATCCCAGTTCTCAAAACCTATATCCTTCTGTAACTGAAAGATAAAGATATCTGGAAAAGTAGACATGGTTAGACTACATTAAATGCAACAAGCTGGTATTGGTTTGCATTTCATTTTTTCCCCTCTTCAATGATCATAAGTCAAAATTTGTTCCAGCACTTGGAATATTCAGGCATAACAGAGCAGTGACACTTTATTTTGAGAGCAGACTGAACCCCATGGATTAAAATAGGAAACTACAAAAGCATTCAATAACACAATTTTACCTACAAATTAGGCCTTAGAATGACATCATTCTTCTGATTACTGGATTCAAGTCAAAGAATAAAAAAACCACTCACCTTTATTATCCTCTCTGCATGGCTGACTGTTTTCTAGTCAAGCATGCTGACTGCAGCATAAAGCCACACTTCTTTATTAAAATGTCAAATGCGCTTCTTTCCTAAATTTCCCTGAATACCAAAGAAGGTTTCAGAAGAAATAGCTGACCATCAGTTGGATTTCCAACCATTAAATAATAAAGTTGATAGAATAAAACCGAGAGGTGAAGTCTACTGTACTGCATTGCAGTTTTATTTTTCTTTTCTAAAACTGCTGATTATTCAATGGTCATAAAACAGCATCCACAGACAAAAAGGCAGACAATTCTATATAATGTATATTTATTGAAATATTAAAATTATCTGAACAAAAGGCAGTATTATTATTAAAATGAAACAATATACAGTTCTATAGCTCCGTAACTTTGTGCAGTACTTTCCCAAGCCTCACAGATCAGAAACCATCTAACAGAACAGAAACGATCTAAATGCAAGTAATGAAACATGATGAAATTCAAACTTAAAGATAGGTGAAAATAAAAATTCTAGATTAAAAAACCCCAACAAACAAAAAATCCCACCCAAACAACCAAATAAAAGGAATGAGTGAAATCAGTTTCATCAACATTCATATAAAAACCTCTCAGCACAGTAAGTGAGGCAAGGATATTTGCCTTCATAAACTTCACATAGTTTTTTCATTGTTTGTTTGATTTTAAAGTACTTTTTTCCTGACCTAATACAAGAAAGAAGATGGAATCATGCAGGAAAGATCCAGTGGAAGGAACTGTACACTACAGAGTATCTTGACTATACTGTCTGTGGTGTGTACAATGAATCCTTTCTATGCAATAAGGAAAGATCTGTCACCCAAGTCAGATTGCAAAGCTATTCCCATGACATGAGAGGGTCATGGAGAAGACCACGGTAAAATGAGAAGTCATGAAGGTTCCTTCTAATTGCCATGTAAATACAAAGAGGTACAGGAAAAAGGAAAAAATATCTTTTCACCTAAACTCTGATAATTTGCTCCAGAAAATTTATTTTTATTTCAGAAGGTATATCATTACGTACCACAACAGTGGTTCAGGGATAAGCTTGTGCTTCCACATTGCCTTTGCATCAGCCAGGGTTGTAATGGTAAAGTACCATGGAACATAGGTGAAAAATCTGCACCAGAAATTTGAGTGCAGAAGAATGAACCAGATCTCTCCACTGACCTTTTCTGCCAAATATTTATAGATGAAGACCAATAAAATGCATATTTGAGGGGACACCATTTTTTTTAAGGAATGTACAAATCTTCTGTTGAAAGAACCCAATTCCTATCAACTAAAAGCTAATACACCAGAAAACTGCCCAACCAGTTAGAATTTAATTTTCCTTTCCTACAAATGCCAGTATCCTCTGTGCTCACTAACCAATTAAAATAAAAAAAAAAAAAAAAAAAAAAAAAAAGAAAACCTCACAGGTGTTAGAAATTTCAGAAGTCATGATAGAACAAAATAGCTTCATTAGTGTTCATGTTTTGCTTAACTAAAGTAATAATGGACCATCTAGCTTGTCAATCTCATCTACACCAACATTTTTCCACTGACTACCCCAAACTAAAATATGCTGAGAATGGAGCTCAATGCATCTCATCATTATACTCTGTGTCAAAGATAAATACACACATTTTTATCTCCAGTAGGATAAATCTGGAATAAGCCTTCTGAAATTAATTGGGGTTACTGCAGTATTACTCTGATGGCACTCAGATCTGTGTGTGGTCTAGAATAAATATAGAATATTTGCACAGTAGTAAATGGATTCTACTGCAGGAAGGGATTAAGATATTTGTGAATAGCATGGCAGTTCATCACCTGAGAGAGAGATTAGGCAATCACCACCTAAGAAGTGAAGTAATTTTCTGGCTGTGTGCATATATTCAATTGTCCCTGCAGAGGGCTGACTGTTGGCTGAGTGTGGGTCTCCACAGTTTTGACTGTGTTCCAGCATAATGAGGCTGATTTCGAATCATCATCTCAGCCCTCCTAGAAAAGTCACAACTGAAAGTTCTAGACCTTGAGTCTATGAAAGTGAAAAACTTAATTATCCCTTTCTTACACATTAGTACACAGTAAGCTGCATTCTTCACTTCTACAATGAAAGCTTTTAAATGCCTAGAATTAAAACTAGTTTTGCAAGTCTTGCCTATACTAAATAGCATATAATTCAGGCTACAGCTGAAGATAAATTAGTTGAGCTATTCTCTGGAAGGGGGGAAAAAAAAAAAAAAAGAAAGAAGAAAAAGTCATTTAATATGAATTAAAAGAAACCAGAACAGCTGATTAGTAATATGGAAAGAAAGCTAATAATGCAATATATGTTCCGTGTAAATGTTAGAGTAACTATTTCTCTCTTCCTGTTCTGTTTAACTGACTATTACATAGAATTCCATGAATAGTCCTGGCAGGAGGAGTGTCTCTTGATATTTAGGGGTTTTCACATGCATGACTTTATGTAGAGTCTACTCAACATTATGCATGATATACCAGAGAAGGACACACATAACATGCAGTTGGGACCAGTACAGGTTCCACTGATGCTGATGGAATTTTGATTGTTCCCTTTTGTGAGGCTGACAATTTTAATAAAAAAAGATGAAATCCCAAAGTGAATCTAACTTTATCATTCAATATAACTGACACCGCAGGAAGTGCAATATGCAGTTAGAAAGAAAATTAAGTGTGTTCTATATAGCATATCCATCATGTGCGAGCAGTATAACAACTTTGGATAATTGCAACTGCTTTTTTATTTAGCTAAAAATAATATTGAAAACACAAGATAATCATCCATACTGTGAAAAAATATATTCTTTCCATCTTAAATCATACTGCCATCCATCTAATTATCAAGATGCTCATGAGCAAGTCTCCCCACTAAGGGATGAAAGATAGAAGACTGCTACTTTCCCAAAAGACCAAGTCATTATAGGAGGATACTTTTTGATAGTTTATCTATGTCTATGCAAGCCTTGCTTGCTAGGAGATAAACAAATAATCTCTTTCTGATACAATCAACACACAATCATTCTACTACTGTTCTTCTGAGACACTAACCCTATCTATACACACTAGCACTTCAGGTTCCCCACTATATAATTGCTCATATGTCCATGAGATGTATTTACTCCTATAAACCCCACAGGGCCCTGTGCACTCAGTGTTGACCCATGCAAAAACATGCATACCCCTGATGTGCAACATCCTTCCCTTATCTGAACTGACACAAGGAATTACCTACATGGCTCAACACAGTAACACCAGGAACAGAGAGCATGGGGAACATTATTTGCATTTCTAAATTTATCAGTTATTGTGCCTCAGTTTCCAGTCCAAATATAATAACTTCTGGCATTTACATACTGAGGCAACAGAAAAAGATAATTTTTCAGTCAGTCATTACCAAAATAATATATTGGAAAACACTGCTTGCATGAAAAACTAACTAGAAACAAACCCTCAAAAGCCCCAACACTTACAATCTAGAGAGAGCATCACTGTATGTTGCAGAAAAGCGACAGTTCCTTGGACAGAGTATTACTTGATTTAATGAATGTCTGATGTATAAATGAAGAGTTCACCATAACATCTGATAAAAACAGCATAAGACTTTATACTGAACTAAGATTAGAATTACAGGTTACCCTGGTTACAGCTACTGACAAATTTCAAAAGAAGCCAGAATTAGCTTGAATCATTCATTGCATGCATTAGCTAGCATATGAAAGAAAAAAGCTTGACAATGAATTATCACTTGGGAAGGTAATTTTAATCTGAACTGCTGTTTCACTAAATGTAAACAATTTTTTAATTAGTTTTTTTCAATGACTTCAGGTTGTCCTATTATTAATAGTACCCCAATTGTTATTTGCAAATAGAGGCTTCACTAAATAAGTTATAGAAGACTTTGTAATTAATTTGGGTGTGATCTACTCCTCTTGATAAATCTTCTGGAAAATTAACTCAGTTAGATACTAATGCAATTATTTGTATTAAACTCTCTGTAATCTTCTACAGAGAAGTTTGCTTTGATAAAATATATGGACCTGGAAGATTTGACAAAGCTGGATTTCAACTAACCATTTCAAAATTCAATGAAATACTATGAAACCTGCTGAAAGAATCTATTAATTATTAATACTTAAGCAATTGTGAGAGAGTTTAACAATTGTATAGTTATAAGAGATCAGACAGACAGGAATAGTGTCTTTCCTAACACCCTGAATACAAAAGTGGACATGCAAAAAGATGGAAAAAACTTTGTTCTTTTCTCTTTAGAACAGGCAGCATTTTGTGTTATTGTATGAGGGAGTAAGTCAGCAAAATGGACCATTTTTGAGAAATTTTCCTACAATATAACAATAAATTAATAAAAGAACAGAAAAATGTATTATCAGCTGGTCCTCTATTCAGAACAATGCCTACCTGTGTAACTAGATCAGTGCTGACTTTCTATACATATTAATATTTTTGAGGAAGCAAAATTTTTTTTACACAGTTGAGGGACTTGGAAGACAGTTACATGTAAAATTTCCTACTGCATTCTCAGGTAATCACATACCTGTGGAAATTATTGTCCTTAAACATTAATATTGTTGTTTCTTTTGATGGATTGAACATACCTGTCAAAATCATCTCTTGTCAAGGGCAACATGCTGTTCTGTAACTGCAGTGGAATGATACTATTGATGTCAGTTGACACTATCCTGCAATATTCATTTTGTCTCCTGCAATTCCTAATAAAACTGTAGTATTAGGAGATGAAAAAAGTATTGACAAATCAAATTTAAAAGTCTAGAATACAGTGGATTTTGAACATTTCCAGGAGATAAATTCATAATCATGAAAACTATGTAATTAAGCCTGCCATCTTAAAAACAACAGTAATTTCATAATCACTAAACAAAATACTAGCAAACTTAAAGACTGAGACAGTTTTCAATTACCTTTCCACAGACTATCAAGAGCATTGTTTGGATACAGATTCCTGTGTAACAAAGGTAATATTTCAGGCTGTTGATAACAAACAACTACATCTTCCAAATGGAATCCAGATGAAGCTGTAAAGCTTTTCTTTCAACATCAGAAGCACTTCATAAAAAAGGGTATATAAATGAATCAATTCTCTAATTTATGGTTCCACTGGCAATAAATATAAATTAACGTCAAAAAACTCTTTAGACAGACCAACTGTTATTCTATATAACAGAATAGAAATACACTAATCTCATAGCAGACATTGAAAAAAAAAAAAAAGAACCATGAAAATATTGTTAATTTAATTCTTTGCATACCAAAGGACACAACAGCAACAGGGATAAATGAAAAAGATCCATTTACTGCCATTACTACAGTAATTTTGACCAGTTCAGAATCTAGCATGCACAGCAAAGATTATCATTCTTTTGAAATATGCATGCTAAATAGTTATCCAGAGAATCAATGTCTTTTCTTCTAAAGCTAAGTCATCTTCAGTGGTACACCTCCCCGTGGTATGGGGTTGCTCCTGATGGAGAGATTTAATGCTGGAGAAGAAAAATTGAGACATTTAAAAAGACAAGAAGAATTGCATAGGAAAGTTTACATAATGTCAGCCATTGGTGTGCCCTAAGCTCAAACCACTCTAAGGATCAAGCTCTCTTGGCTTCACAAGCTATTTTGGCCATTATTCATGAGCTATCATTATAAACAACTCTCCTTGGCAAAAAGGCAAAAACCAAACATGGTGTTCTTTGTAGGTGGAAGTCCCATAACAAAAGCAATCTGATCAATCACTGACAACTCTAGCTCCTACTGAAAGTCAGCAATTTTATGAATAGCAACATTTTCTAAGCCAAGGCCTAACAAGGCAAACATCTCCATCATGAAGTCTTGCAAAAGTCTTAGCAACAACAATTTTCTCTACTGTTCCTGTCATCCTCCAAGAAGGAGGGAAACAACCATGAGTTTACTTGTAATTGATGCTAGATTTTGGATATAATTGAATTTTCCTCTAATTGTCAATAGCTCATTAAATGTAACTGCTTCACAACCAAGATATGAAAATTAAATATGTAAATTAATGTATTTTAATATTTAAGCATGCGTTAAAAATCCTTGAGGTATCTAAAGGCCAAAAGCTTTCCAGAGTAATGACAAAGGTCAATGATTATCAGTCCAGTTTCTGAAAGTGACATGACAGGTTGAACATCTATGTGCCAGAACCCACACAATGCTAAAGTTCTTTGAGAGTTCCATGAGAACCCTGGGCTCATAACTTGTATGCACAAGTCAAAAACTTAGCAAGCATGTGGTTGCCTTTAAAGACCATGTTTTGATGGTGTTGCTTAAGTTTGGTCCTATTTATAATCCGAAGATCCACATATGATGCTTTCTTATGCTTCCTCAAGCCCATATTTCCCACTCTCCTAGATATCTTACAGTCAATGGATTAAATTGGATGAAATTGTTCTCCACCCTTTCTTTTGATTAGGGCTAATATGAATTCAGTGTAAGATTCTGAGTTAGTGAAAATAAGAAAAAATGGCATAAGTTTGTAAGACAGCTACTAGGAAAGCTCTCTAAGAGGTCAAGTCTTGGGTGTCTGTTTCTGACTTCAGGAATTATCACAGATTTCAATAGCCAATTGTCCAATGACTCTATGATAACATACAGTTGCTTTTCATGTAAATGCTTCCACTTCAACAGCCCTTTTCTAGTGCTTCCCAGTTTTCTCTTTGTAGCTAGTTCTAGACTGCAGTTGTAGGTTTTACTCTGCATCTCTCTTCTTCATTTGGTCCCACTTGACCTCATTATATTTACACATAAACCTTTCTTTTCCCCTCTGTTCTGGCAATTAGAGTTTGGAAATACCCTCTACTGGATCCCCTAAAAGATCCATTCTTCCCACTCAAACGGGATGGATGAAAACAGGGCTAGATATTACTCAGCTCAGGAAACAAGTAGGAGCCACAGCCACAGCTTAAATGTAGCTCCTCAGTTAGGAGAAGAGCAGAAGGTGTGTGGGTGGTGGTCCCAGGTGAGGTTGCTCCAGGCACTCAAGGCTTGTTGGTGTGCTCAGGGCTCTGGAAAAATGTTCTGCAGAGAGCAGTCTTTCACTAACAAAAGGTGTCGGCTCCATCGTGGCAGGCACCAAGAGAACGGGAAGAGGAAAATGTGCCCATTTCATGCACGCACACCTTGGTCCCATGACAATCACATCAGGGACTCCCCAGTTCTCCTCGTACCCCATGAGAAACAAGTGCTGCTGCTAAAGCCAGCCAGAGTTAGGGAGCCACCAGCACCTTCTTAAAGATGCCTAGTATCAGGCAGGGCTTTAAAAAGTGACACTGTTGATCTTGACTGCATATTCCCTATACACCTTTGCATTTTAAAGCAAACTTTATCGATTCTTTACCAGAATAACCTTCTTTTAAACTAATGGGTTAAGATGAACGGTCTTCCTAGACAAATAGCTTATACATACAAAATAATATGTTGACAACAATTCATCTTTCTTTTTCCCCATCCAAAACATTCTTTGCCTGATATCTGGTTGAAATAACTTAACCTATCACTTCTGTGCAGCTAAAAAAGATTTATATCAGCTGAAATTTGCCTGTGGTCTACATTTTAGCTCCTAAAACAATTCAAATGCAGTGCTGTACTGGAAGTTTTTTTATCTAGAGATAGAACTTTAAAAGAAAATAAAAACTGCCAAAAAGAAAGGTTCTTAAGAATACAATCTGGCTTGATAAATCTAGGCATAGAAAGAAATTTGCTAATATTCTGCACCGTAGCTAAATGAACTAGGAGATGGGAGCAAAAGATTACTTTCCACTGCATGTTTAACCTGCATTTCATTTTTTCCTGGATGAAAAAGAAAGGTCAAGAGAAAATAGCAGAACATGTAATTATGTTGGAAGAGTATAATAATTTTCATTGGAAATATATCTATAATAAAATGTATGATTTTAAAAGTTACTAGTTCTGCCTGCCATGTAATCTTGATACTGTATGATTCATGTTTTCTATTTTCTGAGCAAGCATGTTAAAGGTTATTAGATAAAAGAGAAAGCAAATCATAGAACACTGTAAAGTATTTTTCTAATCAATTTTCAAAGTAAAAAGCACAAAAACCTGTAATTTAGTCATAGGCCTTTACAATTTCCTAACAAAAGTATCATTAATATGATTTTTTTTAAATCTGCTTGTAACTATAAGTACATAGTTCACTTGATTTATGCCAGTGAATCTACAAAAAGGTGAACAATTTGCAAGGAGAAAAGAAATTTCTATAAATAAGATTTTAGCCTACAGTTTTAAGGCTTCAGAATTTATAGGTACAGAATTATAGACACAGATGGTTTTATGAGCAAATTCATGCTCTTAAATATTTGAGAACAAAAGAAGTACTTATAAGTAATTTACCAGCACCTAACTGGCATCCAGATCCAATTTTTGTTAGCTAAGCTTACTTAGGGAATTAGCTATTATTATCCTATGATTACAACATGAAATTTTATAATTTAATTTCTATATTTTAATATTTTGTCTTTATGTCTTCTTTTTCTTTCAGTTGAAATTCTTTTAGCTACACTTATTCCTACTGCAAAAAGAATTCACAAACTTTCATCAAAGCTTTGGCCTTTAAAGGCAATTCAGTATGTCATCAAAGCAGTATTATTATTTTCTGAACAGAGAGAAAAGTCTGCTCTCCAAAAGAAACAAAGGAGAGGAAATTGTTTGAACTATTAAAATATGTCTGCAGTGAACCATTTAAAAAACAATAGCAAGATATACCTTTACTGAAATGATAATGAGAAAATCACTTAGCAGTCAGTACAAAGAGTGTTTATATGTGAAGACCTTCCCTTGTAGCTTTCTGGTTTCAAACAAAACAAGCAACAGTTGGAGGATACAGACAGAGGAAAGAAACTAAGTCAAGAAACTAAGTTGTTGCAATTTAAGGTGTTACCAGTGTAATTGGCCATGCCTCCAGGATGCCCTAGTGTGAGCAACTGTGTTAACGTTTAACAATTTTTCTTCTCATGAGATGAGCTAAATATAAGCATATATAGTGGTAACATGCATATGCTCTACTGATAATCAACAAATAGATAATTGTTGTGATCATCTGTTCGTTCCACTTATCCTGAAACCATCAGCATTATATTGTAAATACCGATTGGTTTGCAAATGTTTCTAGTCACATTTTGCCTAGGTTTCCCTCATTTATTTTGCTTTCAGACCCTTGTTTCACTGAGTACTCTTCAAAGGAAGCAGGATCTGATGGGGAAAGGATTTTAGAGGGTCTTACATGTAATTTTGTGTAAATGGTATTGAAAATAATAAAAGCTAAGAAACAAAGACTGGGATTAAATAGAATACATTTGGGGAAAACAGTTTTCATAATGGAAGAAATATGCATCTTTTCAGCCTCAAATTGCTGCAGTGTTTCACTACTGCATAAAGTAAGGAAATGCCATTTCTTCCATTTTATAGAGGAAGAATTGAAGCACTACATGGAAAAATTACTTGGAAGCATCAATATCACTCTGGAGTACTGACTTGAACCCATGACTCCCAAGGTAATGTAAATGATAGAAATAAAAATCACAGCTAATTTCCTTTCAACTTCCGTTCTGCTTGTTCAGTAATTTGAAAGATTGCAGTCTGTTCCCAACAGACAAGAGTCTCCTCTCCTCCTAGTAATATTCTTTTGTCTTTTTCTGAGGGTAGATGAGATGTGGCAGCTGCATCAAAAATTTACTTATGAAGCTGGTCCACCAGGCCAGAAGTAATAAAAATCCTTGCTATATCACTACAGTGGAATAATGGAGCATGTGAGTTTATAGAGGCATCATCTGAACACTTTCTATGACCATTAAATTCACTTCTCAAATAGAAAAGAAATTCAATGGGGTAAAATGGCCTCTATTGACTAACATTTTCATTACATAGCACCATACAGCTCAGAAAAGAATGGTCTATTACTGCTCTTTTCTAATGGGTGTTTATTATCCCCAGGTATGCTGCAGTGTGAGAGTACTGTAGGTGATTAACGATTTTACCTGCTGCAAAAGAGCAATAGGAGAAATGTCTATTTCATTTATTATCTGAGAAACACTACTAAAGTGTAACTATCCAAGTACGTGTAGAGGAGAACACTTTGTAATCAATAATGAATAGACTCAGTCACCTTAAAAGCCATATAATCTGGAGTTCAGAAGTAACATCTTTTACAAACTGACAGACTTTCCCCTGCTGGTGATTGAGTTACAGAACAGCTTCATCTTTCAGATGACCCTGTTTTGAAAACATCTTGCCACAGAAGAAACTATGCTATCTATGCTGAAAATAGACCACCCAGTCTGGGGATGAGTATGCCACATGCATTACAAATTGTGGTCCTTCTAGTCGTGCAGTAACTCGAACTTTAGAGTCACACTGGTTTTAAATTGGTTCTGTTGAGACGACATGGTTAATGTCTGCATAATTCAGTATATTTATTAGTGAGGCCAAACTTTTTACAGGTCTCACTGAGAGACCTGTCATACCTGTCAATGTTTTTGTACCTGCAAAGTGAACTACAGCTGTCTAGGAGTTTCCACACTGCTAGCGACTTAATGCATGTCAACGATAGAATTCTAATTTCTAAGGGGAAAAAGAACAACTACAAACCCCAGAGCTCAGACATTATGGCACTCATCTAGCACATTAAAAGTACAAGTTCAAGCTATTAATTTAGAGCAGTAATTAAAATCTGAGCCTCCCATATGAAGGATTCTAAGCATTTTAAGTGCCTGGTGCCTGGCTGTTCTTAGGTAGGTGGTTTTCCATCTCATTTTCTTTGTGGATATTGGCCATTTTGTGTATGCCTTTCTTTGTCTCTCATTTTGACCAGACCTTCCATTCTGCATCTGTCCAAAGTCTGGGATCAGGAAAGATTCAGTTTAGGGAAATCTGCATTTTTCAAACAGAAAACCTCTAAATCTTTTACAGAATGTTCCCAGCTGATTCTAGTTGTGAACATTTATTACCCCGAGGGGTTCCACCCTACTTAATTTCAAAGGTCTTTTGTAGGCAGTTGAGGTGTTGAAAATGTTCAGATAAAGGTTACAAGAACTCTCTATAAGGAAGTGGCAGGCAGCCTAAGTATAAGAATTGTTACTAGTTACTGCAGCAAAAATTAGCTAGGATAGCACTGTAATAATGATGGCATTAGAAAATATGAATGTCTCTAATTCCCAGATGTACCGTTGTCCTGTAACCTACAGATCTGTCTGGGATAATTTCCTCTTTCACTGGCATTCATATCCAAGTGCCCTAGCAGCCATCCATGCAGCTCCAAGAATGTCAGAATGACATTCTGAAGAACAGCAGCTTCAGTGGTTACATAGCTTTCCTGCTCCAGCTGTAGTCTCACTGCATATCATATACTAATATCAGTAAAATTTGCATAATTCCTAAAGCATAACCTGATTAATTACCAATACCATGCATAATGGTTTTGTGGCAGCTTTTAGGTCATCATGACAATAATAGGAGAAAGGATGTTGTATAGCCATGTGTCAATACCCCTGCAGCATCCACAGTACTATTTCTGTGTGAGCCATCATTCCTGTTTAAATTAATTTCCAGGGATTTAGATTTGGGTCAAGACATTTCTTTTCAACCAGGAGACAAAAGTCTTAAATCCCACACCAGTTTTAAGCTGTGCAATTCCTCTGATTCTTGTGGAGCAGTTTCTGTCATATGCTGATGTGAATGATATCAGAATTAGACAAAAACTCCCCAAACAGTCATGCCTCTTTCTCTCATGTATCATTGCCACTAGTGCTATCACAGTGTCTTCAGGTTGTGCTGACACACTGCCTGAGCTTCCCCTTACAGCAATTTGGCTACAGAAGATACTGCAAAAGCCTATTGCTTTGGCATCACATTTCTTTTTCCCCTACTTTGCCCTTCTTTAATGGAATCATTCCTGTTGTTTCCTTTTCCTGAAATGACTTTTTCAGTATTAAAAAAATGAACATAAAAAAAGCCTGTAGAATGGGTCTTCCAACCCTTCCTCCTCATTTCACCAATTGCAGATTGTTCAGAGCCACATTCTCTTTAAGCAGCAAGTGCTCATGAGAACCAAACCATCACTGTATGTTTGCCTCCCTCTTTCCTCTCAGAGAGTTTTTAGTATATCCCCTGTAATACTCCCTATCTAATTTCTTTCCACCATTTTTCCATCTTATAAACAATGGATGAAACAAAGTTACTACAAGTAAAGGCAACATTATATTCTGAGCCTCTGATAGCCTAATCATTGATTTCTCAAACAATGGCTCTTAAATTGCCCACCGGATATCTCTCTCTTTTTAAATTCCTGGGTATCTACTTGTTCCCTCCCAGGCTTGACCTTCCAGCTAACATTTGGTCTACAGAAACATGCAAGAGCAAATGAAAGTTAACCTGGATTTTCATCACTCAGATGTTTCAGAGAAAGTAAAGCAAGTTATCTTTGGCAAAAATTGACAAACGCACAACATTCTGAGAGCAGTTTTTCTACATGTTTTTAAAATATTGCAATACAATGTTTTGACTTTGCATATTTGCGTGGTGAGAGAAGCTATTCATACAGCTTTTCCTTTCATCTCAACCAAAGAAAATCATGTGTCTAGTACCTGTCATACGTACATGGCCATACTGGCAGAAAACTTGCACAAAACACATTTGCTTGTTTTATCTAAATAATCCCATTACCTGCCAGCAAATAGTGTAAACAATGTGATGCACAAAAACAGACATCAAAGTGGATTTGAGTCAGTAAGCTAGGGAGGAAAACACTAACTTATATTTTGAAATATAGGAAATACTCCTAGCAAGTATGTTTGACTCTGACTTTGTTCACATCAAAACCAGATTGCAGGGGCAGCTCATTTCATTTCTCTGTGAATCAATCTAAGGATGGGATATTCACAGAAAAACAGGTAGCTGAAGACAGCCAGTAGAGACTAAATACCTAACTTGAAGGCAACTTAAGCATAATGACATGAATCCTCCAGTTTCTAACTTGGTAGTATGCTTTTTATCAAACACTTTAAAATGTGGCATTTTATAGGACAGGGAGAGGCAGGTTAGAAGTGTAATGTGTCCCTAAACCAGTAATATGTACTAGATTGATCACGTGTAAGGAAAGCACTCAGTAGTTTTCCAGTCTTGCATTTGTCATACATTTAGCTTCTGAACCCATAGCTGGTCTTAAAGCCAAATGTGCTTTTTTCCCCCCACAGTCTTAGGAGGAAATGATTGCTCATTTCAAAGCATACTGAGGCAAAGAGGTATCAGAGGTATCAGGAATCTGTAGACACTTCAGAGTGAAACGGGAAGTCAAAAGAATAGTGAAACAAAAGGATGAGAAAAGCATAAAGAACAGAGGAAAGAGAATGGGGAAGGGAGAACAAATGGAGGCCTTCGATAACTGCATAAACACTGGGGAGGGCCATGAAGACTGGGAGAAAGTTAGTCCAGTGTAAACTAACCTGGAGATCTTGTGTTATTTCCTAAACTACTTATTACTGAATCATCTTTTGCATAGCATGTGTGTGGAACTGGGTTTTGGTCCAGACCAGCACTTAGCTGCAACAGATCTAGGAGACAAGACTACACTGATACAGGAGACACACAAATATACATAAGACAAATGACAATGACAGGGCTGTATTTCTATGGAAGGATGTAATATGTGGCAGTGAAAGAATCCCCCTGGCCAAACAGTTTTCAATGAAGCTCTGCTAAAAGATCTTTGTTGTTCTGAAGGGTTCAACTTGAAAAAAAAAAAATGAAAGAAGTGATATGTAAGCTGCAGGCAGCATCTGACATACTACCATACTGTAAACCCAGAACTCAGTAAACGAAGATGGTTAGGTAGCTCACAATGCGCACAAAGTTTTTATTATTTTTAAATTCTGAACAATATTATTAAGCCAAATAGCAATATAATGACTCTATCACAGAGCAGGAAAAAAAAAATTACATTCCGCAAACAAACAATAATCTAAATGTGGGGCTTAGACAATGATAAGAACAACTTGTACTTAGCACATTACCCTGTTAGGGGTTACAAACCTCAGACACTTTCATCTGCCCCATCAGACTACTGTGAATGAAAACAAACATTAAAATGTATTCATTCTCCTTCTGTAGTCTTAATTCAGTCCAAGCATGAGTTGAATATGAAAATGTGAAGATCAGTTTTCACCTTGTGCTGTAAGAGTGAATTGTGTTGCTCCCTGAAAAAGATTTTGTTGTGAAAGGCTCTGTCCCTGCAGAAAAACTGTGAAATAAAGGGTGAATGCATAGGTTAATGGATAATAGAAATGCTTTTGAGAGAACAAAGGATGAACAAAAGGGCTAATATCTTATTCTGTAAGTAGCATCTTAGGGTTTTGCATAGCATTTCAAATGGAAGCAGGAAGTCTCAAAAAATTAAAACTATACTTCCGTGTAGTCTTAGCTATCATTCCCCAGTTCCTTCCTACCTTTGAAGTTACATCACTGCAGGTACAATAAAATACCCAGAACAGAACTGTTTTACATGCCTTTCCAAGGAACCACACCTAAAGTCACTTCAGAGAGGTGTGCACCACTGGACATACTGGGAATTTTGCTGTTAGCCTTAACAAGCAGAGTGTTAAAGCTTTAGTGCATAATAAAGCAGCCCACTGACTTTATGGTGCTTCTCATTGAAAGCATGTATCTGTGGTCTGTGATCTGTGCATATTCCCAAGTGACTTGGCATGTCGTAGGTTTTACCTTCAAATGGTTTAAAACTTTCTTACATTGACCAGGAATGTAAAACTCCAAGAGACAGTCATAACTCCTTTTCTCCTTCAATCTCACTTAACTGTAACGAGTTTCATTAAATAGGAGCGAAAAAAACAAAAGGACATTCTGCCAGCTCTTAGGCAGGGTGAATCTTAAGGCTCCAGGACCTGCCAGAGGTGGGGAACAAATCCTGTTATGGTAGTGAAGGGTGGACAGACAGCAAGGGATGAACAGGGAAGAGCTCGTTGACATTCTTTAAGGCCACCGATAATAGGTGGGTGATATTGAGGAGCAAGGGAAATGGACCCCTACTTTTCCACATATCCTAGAGCAAGCGTTATCAAGCTTTTTTATCGTATAACACCCAAATTCAACCTGCTGTCATTTCACGACAAAATTTGAGAAGCACGTCCACATTGGTTCTCAAACAATGGAGAAGAGGAGGATACTAGTGGGAATAGAGATGCCAAAAGGAAATCCCTAGGCATTGTGACAAGGCTGGGACTGCCTTTTATCAGTTTATCTGGTTAATCCAATTTATCTGGTTATTCCTGGGGAAATAATAATAATAATAAAAAAGATCTTCCAATTGGTAAAAGATACTCTATAATACAATAAGCTTCCCGAAAAGTTCCAGAGTAATCATTTGTTCTTAACTACTTTCCAGAGTAGTACATAGTTACACAGCAACTTTTGAGTTAAATTGAGATAAATTTACTGTTTTTAATAGACAGGTAAATTGTGACTTCTCAGTAGGGGAGACAGTAAATGCTACAGGGGAAGGTAGTATAAGAATTTTTATGTTTCAGGAGGTTAGTTTCTGCGCATACATCCAATTGACCTTGAGAGTAGATTAATTATATAGTCTTCTCACCAAAACAAATCAGTGATTTTTTTTCTTTTTCTTTCAAAATGTACCAAAACTTTGTCACATATTTTGTCAACAAAAAAACCCCCACCTTTTTGTCTGCTTGCTAATATTTCATACCAAAAAGCCAATTGTTTTCAAGTAATTTCTGTGCTCTCAAAGAGCCATTTTGCATTTAAAAGAGCACAGAGCAAAAATTTTAGAACAGCCTCAGGCACGTGCTATTTTCTCTGTTAGTTCAGTAAAAGCATGTAATATCTGCTTCACTATATGTCTATACAACACAGCATTGCATAGACATGCTCATGCTAAAGTTAAGTAAGTTTGGCTGGATACTGGAAGTAATGCCTCCCTGTTAGCATGGCACTATGTCTCAGTTCATTAGCTCTGGTGAGAGAGCTGGTAAATCAGCATAGGTGGAGGCATGCTAAAATGGCTCTACAGCCTTCTAGTACTCAAGCTAGTATATCTTTTCCATATCAAGCCAGAGTATTCCCCACTGCACTGGTCTTGTTTAAACATACCTGGTCTAATGCAGAAGAGAGGCAAATAGTAGTAATTACTTCCTCCTTATTTTCATTGTTGTGGTCATAACAATAATTCTAAAAAGGAGAAAATAGCTTCCAGACAATTCATTCCCCCCCTCCTCGCCCCAAAAGTCTGTTCTTAAAATATACATATATAGAAAGAGAGAGGAAGAAAGGAAAATAAGAAAATAGTACCTGGAAAACACAAACATTCTGTCTTTATATCTTTGGGGGGGGGGGCGGGGGGAGGGGGAAAGTCCAGGTGGCTCCAATTATAATCCTATTGTACTAAACACAGAAAAATATACAGCCAACATTTTTATTGAAAATCTTCAAAACATACTGTTTTTTTCTCTTGAAGAATGTCTTTTTGGGGGTCATGAGGACTGTGCAAGAATTTTTACTGTCTTTTAAGAGAAAAATATTTGATTCTTACAAACATCTACCCTCAAATGCAGTTAAGTCCACCACAAAAAAAAATTGAAACTATCATCATTTTTGAAAGACAGCAGTTGACAGTAGAATAACAATTTCACAGTGGCACTACCCTTAAGAATCTGAGTTCAATTTATTGTAAAATCTAGAAAACTCAGAGGAAGTTAAGGAGGCTGCAGGCTTGCTCTTCTCAGAAAGAGAGAAAATTTCTGAAAATTCTCAGGACCCTCGCCATCAAAGCTATTTGTTAAGGACTTAGCATAGATCTTAAAGAGTGAAAACAGATAAACTTCATTTTACTTCACTTCTCATTACTGACATCTGTAATAAAAAGTATCCTCGTAATACATCACAAATGAAGTTGGGCCTCATTTATTGTCAGCTTTCAAAGAGCTAAGGACAAACCCAGCTCTTGAGCTATTTCAATTTTCTGTTCAGAAGTGACTGAAATCCACCTTATACAGCCACTCCCTTGCCATAAGAAGTTATTCTGAAAAGCCTTACATCAGCTTTCCAACCAAGCCAAGTATTATCTTGCCTAAAGTTTAGCACACAACTTTTGCAGTCCATACACACCAAATCTTCAGAAGTTCATATATATGAGCATGTATCACTTTTAGTTTTGAACAGGACACCAACATGTAAATATTCTTTGGTGTCTGAAATCTGGTTTAGATTATGACAATTACACCCAAAAACCCACAAAATATATTCCTACATGTTTTGTTGACAGATTTACACATTAGCCAGAATCTTCTCTGCAAGGATTAACCACTGCCCATCTCATCAAGACAAAATTACTGAATAGTTCTGGCTGAGAAAATACATGAGCGACATGATACTTCTCAAGCATTTGCAATAATGCTATATCTAATCTTGAACAAGCACTGAGGGCAGGCCAGCCTCAGTCTGGTCATTCAGGATGCAATATCAATGTCCAGACTGATAGACACAGTGTTTATGGGGGAGAGTCTGCAGGTGATGGCTGCTGTGATATACTTTGATTGCTGTGCTATTAAAGCATAGGTATCTCCTCTAAGCGACAAGGAACAGTAAAATCAGCCACATCACCTGTGTACAATTCACAATATACAGAAACACTAGGATACAGGCTAAGTAAAATCCAGGCACCTGCAAAATCATATGAAAAATTTTGCTCTGTACTTGTATACCTTTATTCATTTAATACTTTATCATGAAGTGTTAGATGGACCCCATTAAAATTCAGTGGCAGGCTACCAAGTGCTGAAGTGTGAATTTGCATACTGATTAAAGACAGAAAGTTCTACAATCAGAAATATCAAAGACACATTGGTCTAATCTCTGAAGGCAAAAAGTTCTGATTCTACTTGATATTTGCTAAAATATATGAACCAGCTACCAATTATAAAGTATTCCTGACTGACAGATAAAATCAGTTTGGTTTTAAGTAATTTAAGCATGTCTAAGCTCAAACCATGTCTTCAGGAGAAACGTGTAAGACATAGAATTTCATTGTATTAACTAAATGAAGAAAGAAAGACTTTAAAAATTCTCCAGAAATTAAGGCAGACCTTCCACACATCTGTGTCCTCCACCAGCTAGACCATTATGTGTGGATGTATTCTGAATATGGTGAAAGGCAAAGACAATCTCTTCTCAAGTGACAAGATATAAGACTCTTGTCCCAAGAAGCAGCTGCCCTGTCTCCTGTTTTGATAGCTCATATGGCTCATGGGTACTGTAATTTTTACCTGTTCTGGGGTGATTTTTATCCAGGCTGAATGTTTCCTTTGTCCATTTATTCTCCCCTTTCCAATCTTTATTAATATTTAAAAATATTAAAATATGACATTCACCACTTCAGTTAGAGAGCCTATCCTGTCTAATATTTTGCTCTTGCAATTTCTATATCATTTAAACCTTTCAGAGGCTTTGAATCAGTGGCATCATCCACTGGGCAATAGTAATAGAACAAGGAGTCTCAGAAAAGTACTTGTTAGGCAGACATTGAACAGTTTCCTTTATGCTTCCATGAAAAAGTCACAGGAAATGCAATGTGCAATGACAACAGGAACTGGCTTTTATGTTTAAATTCCCAGTTACAGCTGTGTGGAGAGACCCTTACAAAACAGCCTGTGCAATCCTCCTCAATTGCATGGAGAGCCCTTTGCGGTGCAGACCCATGTTTATGCAAATCCCGCCATCCCCAGTACTCAGCACAGAGAGCTCTGAGCCAGCAACATCGGCACAGCAGTTGGAAAACGCTGGGGGGAGGCTCATTTGTACCTTCCTGCCCTCCTTCACTGCTCTGGATTGTTTAGGCTTAGTTTAAGCTCTCCTCAGAAGAACTCTGTGCTCCTGTGCTACCCAGTGTGGTGGGTTCAACACCTCTAATGGTCAACTCCTCAAAGGCCAAAACCAGGCACTTGAAAATAAGGTGATGAAAACTATAATATATGCTTTTGAAATTATAGGCCTTGGTGGCTGGTGGCTTTTTGTAAGAGAGGAAGCCTCACAGGCTCGTTCCTGTGTTAGGGAGGTTGGACAGGCATGGAAATGCTAAGGGTGCAGGAATAAAGGCCCCAAATTCAGAAAGAAATGCATTGCTTTGCTTTGCAGTCAGTTATGGCATGGCGTTTCTCAGTAAGATCTGAAGTCTGTGTCTGACATTACATGTATGCTTATAATACTCTGCTAGCTCAAAACTTAACAGACATACGTTGTGCCACAAAGTTACCATTATATTAAATAAAAGAAAGCAAAAAAATAAACATGACATCACCACCTTAATCAGCAAAATTCAGCATCATTTATACATGTGGAAATATTGAATTAAATTTGTCCATGACTTAGTTTTCCCTCCTGTTTGTATTCATTCTTCATCTGGTAGTGTAAAGTCATCAGTAATCTCCCTTACATTTGGCATTTTGTTTTATTTCCTCTTGACTGAGCATTACACCTTCAGGTATTCCAATTATATATGAAAGATGGGTCTCTTCCTTTTGCTTCACTGTAGATGTTTTTCATCTGCCATTTGAACTTTGTAAATGAACGTTGTCAGCTTTACTTAACTTCAAAAACTATGCTTCTGATCTGTCTTACCAGAGTTTTTGATTTTTAATGCATAATTTCGTTAGGTTTTAGCTATACAGTTCTTCACTGTATACCGATGGAAAGAAAAGGTACAATAAAGTATACAATGTAACAGCAGTTGTTATTAAAGAAACCACTTTACAACAATAAACTTGGAATACCAAGCTCCCTGAATTACAGTAAAAGAGAAAAATACAGTAAAGAAAGAGAATAAAAGATATTAAGAAGCTACAAAGAAGATTGAATTAAAAGGAAAAGAAGCTGTCCCAAAATTGTCAATTATTTGACCCAGGAAATTTTCAAAATTATTCCAGTCTTATAGAATTTCTGAATGACTTTTTAATAGATTTTTCTGTCAAAAAATGAATTTAATTTTAAAAAGCTGAACAATAATATCAAACTACAGTTTAACCCTGTTTTTAGTTTCTGCTTTTTATCATTGCAAATTTAAAGAAAGAAATTTACTGACCATCCCTAATCAAAAGACTTACAAGAGTAAACTTGTAATATTTTATCATGAGTGAGTGAAGTGATTAGGAATAGTTTTCAAATGTGTAGGATCTTGACTTATAATATCTTGAGAATGTTTCTTGGCTACAGCCTTTCTCTTATTTTCTCCTTTCAGCTCATTGGACTTAATTTCCAACACCCTAAAATCCCCACCTTTTTTTTTTCTTTTTTTTGTTTTAATATACTAAAAAATATACCAGTATACTAGAACACTTCAGCAGAGTCTGCTAATGCACTGACAGCTCACACACTTTACTGTCAGTTGTATTTACTTTCAGCAAAGGCCAGTGTGACTGCTGGAATTACTAACAACTAGGTGCACAGGTAAACATTTTAGGTTCAAGCTCAGTGGTTATTTTTTCATGGTTTTTGGTTTGTTTTTTGGTTGGTTTTTTTTTAATATTTGAAGTGTCAAGGAATCTATCATATAATAAACTAAAAATTTCAGTGCACTTGGCAGCATCATACCATCCCTCAAATGTCAGCTATTTTCCTTAATAATTTTCTCTCAAGATTTTGTAACTTTGTACAACTCCAAACCAATGCAGAATGGCCTGATTCTGCTATTTCTGTGACCAATGGCATAGTGTAGCTCCTGCCACTATGGTGTTCTTTATCACCACTAACTATTGAATATCTTCAGTGAGAACCAGATCAAACTGTGTTCAGCGATATTTACATACCTTACCGTGTTTGAGAATTAAATTCTAGGAACATCGCAAATTTTCAAAAAATTGTATGAGCACTAGCCATAGTCTTGCACTCCAAAGATTACTATCCTTTCACTGCCAATGCAGAAACACAGCCTCAGAAAGACTAAAGAGGTCCCTAGGCCAGTCAGGAAGTTGGTTACACCAGACTAATCTCCAGAACTCCAACTTCAAACTTGTATCTTTCTGTAGAAGCTTTTAGTTTTATAGTATGAATTTTTTGGTTTGAGATGTTTATAGCTGCGTGGTAGTAGCTATTCAGAGAGCAGCAATTTGGAGTTTAATTCTCCTTTTCTCAACTTTCATAGCTGACCATTTTCTCTGATTCCTGCTTTCTCCCTTGCATCAACTCTGCTGGGTTTCTAGTCAGAAGTCTTGAATTTTTGATTGGAGGTGATATAGAATTAAAGCTTGAGTAGCATGAGTTTTCTTGGTTTGTTGAACACTTGTCAGACGTTTGTGAGTCTGGTATAAATTGTAACCCACTCTACAGTGGTCTGTTATATTGATTTGCCATACTGAATTTTAAATGGTATGCAAACTGAATTGCTTAATCTGTATGTCTAGTATTTGTGCAGACATTAGTCTTCTTCAGACATTTAATTTAGGATTCCATGGACTACAGTTAAAAGCTTATGTTCCGTCCATGGAGTGAGGTAAGGACCTCCAGGACTGTGATTTAAAACACCTAATAATATGTTCTAAGTAGGCATTATGTTTCTCTCCATAGATTTTAGTCTATCCCTTTTTCATCTAAGTAGCACATTGCTCAGTAAGCTCTTATGTTCATTTCTTGCGTATCTGTATTTGGTCTGGCTGAGATGGAGTTAATTCTCCCCACAGCAGTCCTCATGGTGCTGTGCTGTGTATTGGTAGCTAGCAAGGTGTTGATAACACACCAGTGTTTTGGCTACTACTGAGCAGTGCCAGCACACATCAAGGCTGTCTTTCCAACATTTCTTTTTCCCCAGCAGCAGGCTGGGGGTGGGCAAGATCTTGGGAGGGGACACAGCCAGAACAGCTGACCCAAAGTGACCAAAGGGATATTCCATACCATATGACGTCTGCTCAGCAATAAGAAACTGAGAATAGGGGGAGGAACAGGGCGGGGGCATTCGTTGTTTTTTTTTTTTACAATGTTTGTCTTCCGGAGTAAGGGGCACGCATACTGAAGCCCTACTTCCCAGGAAGTGCCCAGACATCGCCTGCTGATGGGAAGTACAGAATAATCTTTGCTTTTTGCTTTGCTTCCGTGCGCGGCTTTTTGCTTTAGCTACATCAAACTGCCTTTATCTCGACCCACGAGTTTGGGGTTGTTTTTCCATCTTCCTTTCTCCCCTCCCTGCATTACTGAAGAGGGCAGTGATAGAGCGGCTCTGGTGGGCACCTGGCCCCCAGCCAGGGTCAACCCACCACAGTGTCTTTAACCAATTGCATGAGATCACCTCTAGTTTCACCTCAGCTAAACTTCACCTCACTGAGAAAATGCTATTTTTCTTTACAACTCATCAAATGTTTCATTAGTTTCAGTGAGTTTTCAAGTCTTTATGTTTCTCCTGAATTTATTCCAGTTTTGAAATTTTGTCACAAATATTTTTGTCTCAGTATCTTGGTGGTAAATGTGTCCCTGCTATATTCTAGTACCCAGGTTATTGTAGAAAAGACTCTGCACCATTTGGGTATGCATTTTTCAGAAGCCCCCCCTCCACACACACTGACACTTCTGTGAATAGACACAAGCAGGAATACTATGTGCATTTATTCTCAGTAAGAGGTAAATTAAGATAACACTAGTAATCATGAGCATTCAGTTCCACTACAGTTGAAGCATTAAGAGGTTCATCTTTATTTTGCCTGTCAGTATATTCCTTCTATCATAACAGCAACTGCCATACTCCTTTTACAAAGTGTATGCTCTGCATTTCACTCTTTTCATTACCCTTTGAATGCTCTACTCTGCCCTTTATCTGTCTCATTACTGCAGTGCCTGTCACAAGAGGCTGATGGCATCTGAAACTGCATAGCAAAACCTGACACGTAAAGGTGTATTTGGAGGTAATTCACTGCAGCAGGTGACTATCATAATGTACCTCATTGAAAACTGACATGATGTCCAGGGCACAGCAGAGGTGGAAGTGATACCGTGTGTGTTTGTTAAGTACTGCTAAAAGAAGATAAAATAACCAAAGACAGCCACAGGACTCTGTGCTACTGTCTTCATTCTCACCTCCAACATGTGCTCTGAAAAGGCATGTTACAAAACTGTCATCTCCAAGGTGTTAAATACAGTGCTTTGTGTGCTTACCATTCACATTGGCTCCATGACAGCTGACCAACACACAGACAAGCAGCTCCCAACACTGCTCAGCACCTAAGGACAAGGACACACACAGCTGGTCAGTTGTCAGCGTCCCCAACACGAGATCAGCAGGACACGGAGCTTTCTGTACCAGGGACAGGCTGTGTTCAGGTGTTTTGTCCAGCTACCAAAGAATGATTTATAGATGCAGTAAAATCCACATATTTTTACAGCCTTTCAGGGCTGGGAATAAGACAGATAAAAAGACACTCAGACCAATTCGTATCTCTCCTAGAAAAAAGCAGGGCGATGCTGATACACTAGGTGTCAAACTGAAAGCTATAACAGGCAGCGCTAACAGAACGATAACAGATTGGTGGAGTTAAATCCAGACAAAAAGTAATATGCTGTGGGGAAAAGATATTCATGAGGGCAAATGGTGTACTCTAAATGAAACATTAGATTGAATCTTGCCTCCAAATAGAGATGGGGACGTGAAGGGAAGCAGGAATGTCTGGTGAAAAAAAGAACAATTATAAGCAGTACGAAATTCCCTTCTGGCATCTCTGTTTTAAACAACATGACATGAAAAAGAGTAAGCTGTTACACATGTGAGAGAGACAGGAAAATAGTTTGTAAACAATTTGAATTTTTGCATTGTTTTTGAGCTTTGCGACAAAAAAGATACTATTGCTATGCTATTATTTTATCTTTTAAATCGTTTGGCAAACAAGCAGTCCATGTTATATTACTCCCGCTTCTGTTCTTTTGAAAGGTATATATGAATCAAGCAAAAGAGGTCATTAACTTTGAACAGGATGCTGTGCATATGCTATTGCTCTTGAAGACTTTCAATACTCTGCTACTTTGGAAAAGGCCTTGTTGCTCCCAGGCACGTGATATAATCAGAACTCTTTTCTTGGGTATCTTCTCCTATAAAATGACCTGAGTGAAACCTTAGCTGTGAAAAGTATCTCATTCATTCCTGATGAATGCTGAACCTTGAAGAGAAACTATAGTCTAGTAGCCCTGTTTTATGTCTCGGTTTTTGGACAGATAAGATTATTTCTCGTTTATGACACTGGCCATACACCAACAGCTGTTTTGTGCTCTATTTTACCTAATGGATTTCACCCTTTTTCAAAAGGAGCGTAATGCTGCCACTTGGGTAGGTTAAAATAGATTTCTAGATTTTCTGACACCACCTCAGGGACCTTCAGTAATCCCCCTTTTCCAAAATCTTTTGGTATATCCATATTTCTAGACATTATTTTCTTTTGTGGGGTAATATCATAACGATTCAAAACTATAGAACAGTGTTAATTTCAGACTCCATAGCTATACAGGTACAGGGGTGGGCTTTCAGTCAGGGTCACAGGGCAATGTACCTTGAGTACCTTTTTCAGATACTATGGTGTTGAGGGCTTTCCAGCCATGTTTAAATTGCTATAGATTCTGTATCAAAGCATCCAGGTAGGTACCTTTACAGACACAGTTGTAAAGAAAGATTTTGAGGTTAAGCCTCCATCCTCCGCCTTATGTGCCAATCAGAGGCCACTCAAAGAGGCAACTGAGTGCACACACAACATGGACATGCCGATTTTATTTAAAACCCCTTCTGAAGAAACTGCACCTGCTCCCACCAATGCTACAGCTCTAAGCTATTCAATGAATAAATAGAGATACGTTCATATTTTCAGCTGGGCACTACAGTTTCCAAAGTAGAATAATAACAGGTGATGATGAAATGTTGCATTAAAAACAAATTCTGTTTGATATGAAAAATGCATTGTCCCCTTGAGAGAAAATGTAATACCGTGACCATAAATCTGCAGCTGGAGCTGAGTGAAAATAAGCAACTTCAGGTCAGGGAACTGCACAGAGGTGGAGGTGGTATAGATCATCTTATAATTTAGAGGCAATGGTTGCAAAGTGCTTAGCTCTGATGGGGTGAATTATTTACAGCAAGTGCAGAGAATAATCTAGTGATATGTGAGGCTCCACAGTTACATAAAAGAGAGAGATTACCCTTTGATCCAAATATCTGTGCTCTCTTATAGCCCTCATTACAGATGTTGATCAACCAAGCCTTCTGCATTGATGCCAGATGAAAAGAGATGAGAGCGATATTCTCTCTCCTGCTTAGCAACTTATCTGTGGGAGTTGTGGAATCATTTGAATGATGGGACATAGGGCTGTACAAAAAATGGGGCCTGCAGTGATCACTGTTCTTGGCAACTTTGCCTTGGAGAATGAATGCAGTGAGTTCTGCCACACAAAACCACAATGACTGTAGAGCAAACAATTTTTCACCTTGAAATAAGTAACTTCTCACATAAGTACCAACACACAGATGTACTTTTCACTTACTGCATTATACTTTTTCTGTTTACAAATTATTATTATCATAGAATCATAGAATCATAGAATGGGTTGGGTTGGAAGGCACCTTAAAGATCATCTAGTTCCAACCCCCCTGCTGCGGGCAGGGACACCCTCCACTAGACCACATTGCCCAAAGCCTCATCCAACCTGGCCTTGAACACTTCCAGGGATGGGGCATCCACAACCTCTCTGGGCAACCTGTTCCAGTACCTCACCACTCTCGAACAGTAAAGAATTTCTTTCTAACATCTAATCTAAATCGACCCTCCTTCAGCTTAAACCCATTACCCCTTGTCCTGTCACTACACTCCCTGATAAACAGTCCCTCCCCAGCTTTCCTGTAGGCCCCTTCAGGTACTGGAAGGCCGCAATTAGATCTCCCTGGAGCCTTCTCTTCTCCAGGCTGAACAACCCCAACTCTCTCAGCCTGTCCTCATAGGAGAGGTGCTCCAGCCCTCCAATCAGCTTCATGGCCCTCCTCTGGACTCACTCCAACGGCTCAATGTCTCTCCTGTACTGGGGCCCCCAGAGCTGGATGCAGTACTCCAGGTGGGGTCTCACCAGAGCAGAGTAGAGGGGCAGGATCACCTCCCTCAACCTGCTGGTCACGCCTCTTTTGATGCAGCCCAGGACACGGTTGGCTTTCTGGGCTGCAAACGCACACTGCTGGCTCATGTTGAGCTTCTCATCAATCATTACCCCCAAGTCCTTCTCCTCAGGGCTACTCTGAATCCATTCTCTGCCCAGCCTGTATTTGTGTTTGGGATTGCACTGACTCATGTGCAGGACCTTGCACTTGGCCTTGTTGAACTTCATGCAGTTCCCACAGACCAACCTCTCCAGCCTGTCAAGGTCCCTCTGGATGGCATCCCTTCCCTCCAATGTGTCAACCACACCACGCAGCTTGGTGTCGTCAGCAAACTTGCTGAGAGTGCACTCAATCGCACTGTCCATGTTGCTGACAATGTTAAATAGTGCCAGTCCCAATACCGAGCCCTGAAGAGCATCACTCATCACTGGTCTTCACTTGATATTGAGCTGTTGATCACAACTCTTTGAGTGTGACCATCCAGCCAATTCCTTATCCACCGAGTAGTCCATCCATCGAATCCATGTCTCCAATTTAGAGACAAGGATGTCATGTGGGACAGTGTCAAATGCTTTGCACAAGTCCAGGTAGATGAGGTCAGTTACTCTTCCCTTGTCTGCCAATGCTGTAACCCCATCATAGAAGGCCACCAAATTTATATTATTATTATTATTATTATCAGTCAAATGCTTTTCTTAAATAGAACACTATCCTATCACAAGTATAGCCAAAAAGTCATGTACAGAAATCTGTGTAACAAGTTCTCCATCAACTCATTCTTCTCACTTTTGAGAAACTTATATTTACATAACTGAGATCTAAACATTAAGCTTGAAGATACTGCATGAGAAGAAAGATGAAAAAAAACCTCACTTACATCTAAATCTGAGGATGCAAATCTTCAGAACAAACATATTCTGTCAGGGGAGCAGGTTGTATTCATTGATCATTCTGAAGATCCTGTTGTGCTAAAAGCTGCTTTCTTGCAGAATTTAGCCAATGCCATTCAACCATTTTGGGTTTGAATCCTCTCTTGCATGGACCTCACACCTCCTTCTAAACAAACAGAAGGGGGCATCAAGTGTGGTCTAGTTTTTTAATGTAATTTTCCTCCATAGTCATTAACATCAATTTTTTGGGAGGTCTCACTTCTATTATATTGTTAGTCTGAATAAACTAACCTCCCCAATGTGTCTGTATTGCGATTGATGCTCTTTGAGATTTATGTGCTTTTCAAAACAAGAAAGCTTTTCTGAAACTTGCTATTAATGTAGTAATGTGATTTTTATGATGGCAGGCCATCATAAAATTCAGTAGAACTACACAGGTAATAGTTGGGTAGGGACAGCTTTCCTTTGGAAGACTCTCTGGATTTCCTAATTTTTCTTGATTCAGATACTGCTCATATTAAAAAAAGAGGAATCTACTGAATTCTCAGTAGGAAGATAGAGAGCTACTGATTTTTTTTTTTAAAGGAACTGCAGCTGTAGAGAAAATGGCCATCGATAAAATTATATATGATCATTTATGCAGCAGAAATAACTAATAGAGCTGATACTGCACAAAAATGCAATGTTCATCTTACACAAAGCATTTTTCAATGAGAGTATATGCAAATCAGGTTTTGTGCTGTTGAAGACTGATTAAACTTATAATTTAGATTTTTAATTGAACTTTTTAATTGGATTTTTCACAATAATTCTGCCTCAGAATTATATGAATAATTAAATGCTGTAAAATAAGTTGCCAAAATAAATTCATAAATTCTACAGTGATTTTTTTTTTTTTTAATAATTCTAGCGAATTTCTGCAGCATACAAACTCTGAGCATCCTATGCCTGGCTTTTGCTGTGTTCCATACAGATGATCGTAACAGATCTGTACACAAGGATAGAATTTAAACAATGCACATCTGTAAATGGCACAAACTAGTTATGATATTAAAAAAAAAAAGATACAGGTACCTATCATAAAATAAATCATAGAACAATACAATCAGTCATAAAGATGACTGTTCTGCAAAATAACTAGCTTTGATACTAAGGCATATATGTTATATATAATGCATTGTTATTTTAAGCTTAATTATTTTGGCAATTTGAACAGATTAAATAAGAACACATTAGCATCAGTACTCCTGAATTTAGCACTGTTATCTCATTGGCTTAACAAATAAATATCTGTAAGCTGAGACTAAAGAGGCAGTAACTTTATAGTGCTAAAAGGTGATGCACTACTTGAAACTCCAGCCGGGTAAAGAAAAAGCAAGTAAAGCACATTGGATGTGAACATTCATGAATGAAATCTAGGAGAGAAGCTCAAAGATCTTACTCGTTAACTGAATTAAACCATTTGATTTTAAGCATTTCAAGTTAAAACTTAAGATTCTCCAGACAGATAAAAATAAGACTAAAAGCAATCACAACACTAACATGTCAGACTGAAAGGGAAAAATTTTATCCTGCTTTGTTTGTACATAATAAAGTATAATATGGTAACATCTCGTATTCAAAGCACATGACGTTTGGAGGTTTAATAAAGGATTAATAGCTGATAACTTCATGCAAAATTTGACTCTTATGTTGTTTTGACAATTACAAATACACAATCAGAGGATGCTAAAAATGGTCCATATTTGTCAGCAACCCATTACCCCTTACAGCAATCTGTAACAATTTATTGGCCATTTATTATCCACAGGTAGATGATATAGTGGACTAGCCTGAGAAAGAGGGAATGTAAAATAGACACTGATGGACCCACAGTGCTAGCTACTGCAGAATGACTGCATTACTGAATTACTGTACAATCTCTAAGTATACAGAGATACCACAGGTTTGCACGAACACCCAGGAATGATCCTCGGACATAAATGAAGTTCATTCAACACTTCAACTACTATCAGTAGCTACAAGGGACCTATTCAAAGTCCTGTAATGACTGAACTAAAGAGGTACCCATCTGACCATGGGTGTTCCACGCTAATAACAGAGAGCATTGCTTTTAGAGTCCCTTGGCTGAAGTGAGATTGCAAATTTAGTGCCACTTTATACTAGGCCTTGGAAAGAAACAAGGTAGCACTGTGGTACAGACTCCAGCCTCAGAGTTCTTTCTTTTTCCTTTTAAGAAGAAAATAGCTCCAAGTTAACTGCCTACCTAGAAATACTGAATTAATTTACAGTAATATAATTCCAGAAAAGCCCATTACCTTCAATGAAATCATTCCACTTTTATGCTGGCGTAATTTAGGTCAAATTCTGAATCACTAACTTTTAAATTCCAACTTTAAGGAATTTAACGTTTCTTTACATCCAGCAAAAATCTGCTTTACTCCCTACTGCACACAGCATTTTCACAGATCTGAGTGGTAAGAAATCTATTAATTATGTTACCTGGAATTCCTAATTATGTATATCCTTTCTGTAGTAAGATAGATATTCAGCTGCTTATTCATAACTTAATTACATTAAGAAAATTAAAATACAGTCCATAAACTATTAAATGAAATTTTTAGTAAAGCTGAAATAGAAAGCCCTATGGATCAGTGAGTGAAAGACATAACAGAATGCAGGGGAGAGATAGTGGATTTAACGCTGTACCTCCTGTAAGATGTAAAATGTCTTTTGTTTCCAACAAATTCAGTGTTTTCTATGAGGAGGCATACACTATATGACTTTGTTGTTTACCAACTCTGTAAAACAAACCACTATTTGGAGGTAGCCCCTCATTCTGTGACGCAAAGTTTGGCTGTCCGGGGCTGTGGAGGCACGCTTGGAGTTAGTTGTCCAAACCAGCCACCTAACATTCTTGTCAGAATCAAATCCTGTTTAGGCTTTTTTTCCTTTACAGAAAGAAATCTACTCCTACTTGCTGCTGCCCTTGCTGTAACCACTTGCTACTAAGAAGCCTGAGAAGATTTCCAGCAAACTGCCATAAACGCTCTCTTGAAGCTCCACCAGTCTTGCCAGGAGAGACAGGCACAGAGCAGAGCAAACTGCAAAGCTAAAAGGAGAGGAAAATATTATCCCAAACCAAAATGAAGTTTTTCTTTTCCATTAACTGTTTTAAGCCTCCTGGGTGACTTTGTGGAATCGCTGCAGCAAGTTGTGAATGATGTATGAAATGAGAAATCCCTGCCCAGCTAGCAGAAAAAGAATTTACAGACAGTGCTTTGCAATCGTTTATATGCTCTGCTGTTTGATGTAGTATTTAGCCAAGTTAGAACCACAAAAGCCTGGCAACCACTGAGATAGCAGCTTTTTTAAAAAAATGGGGAAGGAGTCTTTTTCAGCACTGAAAGTGTGGAAGCAAAGTCTGTTCTACTATGTCGGGGGGGGGGGGGGGAGTACAGTCTATTCTGCCAAAGTCTATGACGGGGACTAGACAAGTTCAAAATTTAATCTGTATTCGTGCAAAACAAAATTGATAAGCAAGTAATATATGTTTAATCTAGGACTAGAAGAAAATTTTTATCTTCTACCTAATATATGTAGAAGAGTTTATATTTCATTTCAGTTTTATAAACTGATTATATTACAGTTATTTTGTCTATGTAAACAAATGTATTCTTGAGATATAACAAATGGAGATGCACTAATTTAGGAATATCAAAGAATTCAGTATTTACAAAGCAGGGTATGTATTTTCCTCAATTGCTTAGTCTTTTATCCATAAAAATGTTGTTCAGTAAGCACACAGATGACCTCCTTTTGACTTAGCGACTTTTAATTTAAAACATATTTCAAGCCTACTTCAAGGTTTTCTCACTGGACTGTCTCAGAAGTTCTAAGGATCAGAAACCCTTTATATAAACCTTAACAATTTCAAGCAAATGTGTTAATTTTTAACTTTGATTCAAAAAGTTAAAAAAAATGGTTTTATTGAAAAACATTATAGTTCAACAAAAATACTAATAAAAGATGTATGAAAGAGATATTATTACTATGCAACATCATTAATAAGTAACCACATCACAAGTTTCTCTATTTTTGTCTGAATTGTGGAATTGTGGAATTACTGCTTGCAAGTAAGCATGCATTTTTTACTTAGAAAACTTTTACTCCTCAAACCAAAGACACGATCCTCAGTCCTCTCTGAGAAATACAAAGGGCAGACTGAAAGATCTTTCCCTATTTAAATTAAAGAACAGTTTGTCATTGGTTCAAATATGGCAAGATTTTTAAATGTAAATAACTATTCAAAAATTCGGTCCTAAAATACTTACGTTAACCTGCTATTTAATGATGCTAGAAAGGCTCTAGTTGACTTTGGGGTAAGGCTGATATTAAAAGGAAATTGTACATGAATGAAGGCCTATTTATACACATATTAATAGCTAGCCTCTGTATAGTTTTTATCTGTAACAAGGAATAATAATTAGACCCCAGTAATTATCTTGCATCCTTTCATATGGAAGAGTTAGCGGAAAAGAACAGATGTTCCATTGTTTAGGTTCTTCTTTACCTAACAGAGATTCAGCAGAAAAAATACTTCTTAAAGTATAAAAAAGCCCCAACACTATATTCACAGAAACAATATAATTGTGTAAGCTCATCAGACAGCAAACAATCTTCCACAGATGCATTCAAGCAATGACCAAGATCACCATAAGACCTAGATATGTGCTCAGTCCTAGCAGTAGCCCCTTGACTACTTTGACTACTGGCAGGGTGAAGTCTTTCATTGGTAGCTTTGCTACCAACCTCACTGTTGCCATGATTTCAATTGGTATGTACAAAGTCAAAAATATGAATTAATAACTGAAGGCTTATGGTCTAGTTTCTAAGATAAATAGTAAGTATCGGGAGTAAAAAAGCACAGATTGACTGGCTCTCAATTTATTCCCTCTATGGCAGACAAAAATCATTTTCATCCAAAAATTCTGTGTCTTAAAAATAATTTTTAATTAATAATAAAGGTATTGTTTGTATATATTTTTCCCAAATAGCATATAGAGATTTTTTTTTCAATTTATTTGTCAGAAAGTGGGAAATCTGAAGTGAGTGTTTTTCCCATGAGATCTAAGCGTTATCCGTGTAGGCTCCTCTTTTTAAAAAAAAGTATTTCCACTTTCCACTGGAAGATATTAAATAATATCCAGACTATTCAGATCAGCTATTTATCGCATTTTTATTTAGCAGGTCACAACTGAGATGAACTAAAAGGGCAGCTAGTGTTAAACTGGTACTTATATAAACTTCATTAAAAAGTCTATTGTTTTCAACTGATATTACTGTTATGGAATTTTTTTCTCTTCTCGTGCCTTGACCTTCTACATGTTGAAGTGCAATAGTCTTTCAAGTAACTATAGTTACATATTAGAAAGACCCAGCTGCCCAGCATTAGAGAACTCAGTGGAGTTACATAAATACAGTTTCAGAAGCTTTTCTTTCAAAATCTCATAGGCATCAGAAATGCTTAGAAATAAAAATTAAAAAATGTTTAACAAACATTTTGGTTGTCTGGGACTCAGTGAAATGGAGCTGTATTCAAAATAACAGTGTATTACAGCAAGGTGAGCAAAATATTCGGAAAAAGATTACGTAAGAAAGTCCACTGCAGTCCATGTGGTTTAGACACAAGTGTAACTTGTTCAAAATGTCATCCGTACAATCAGATTGCCTCAAACTCTGGATTAGCAGCTGATTCATTCACTGTAATTTCTATAAATGCCAAAAGCAGTTCATGATCTTTGTTGTCCAAATACATTTTGTCATAGCAAATCCCAGTAAATAGCTAATATTTTATCTTCTCTTTGATGGGGCTTTAATGTTAATATGCATGATTTTAACCTCTATTAATTGTTCTAGTATTATTTTTTTTAGATAACAAAAGGGGTCATATTTCAGGAGAATATTTGGGAAAATATTTCTTCATTCCTTTCAAACTTTTTCCAAATTAAAGCCCCGTGGAGTTAAAAGAATTCCTCTGGACCTCTGCACAAAACCTCTTTTGTGCCTTTCTGAGCAAAATTATGAGGGATACACATGTCATGTAATGAAACTACTATTACTGAGATATATTGGCACTTAAATGCATTCCGCATTTATGCCATGTCTGTATTATGAGCTCAGAATTACTAAACGATACTTTAAATCTGTACTGTGCTGGTGGCATGGATATTAGATCCAGACTGAATTTGGTTTCTGCTACGTGGAGCATTTCCCGTCATTCAGCAAGAGAACATGCTCTAGGCAGCCATGTACTGATTTGGTACAGAGCTACTGTGCTGGAGGAAAATGAATGCATCCCATCAGCAAGAATCAGAATTATTTTAGAATGGAAAAATAAAAGATATCTGTTTTGCAGAGACCCCTGCTAGGTGAGATGGAATGGGGCAATGTCTATTCAATATTTTAGCTTTCTACAATGTTGACAATTGTTAGAAAATGAGAAAAAGATTATACACAATATATTTACCTCCCTAGCCCACTCTAAGTGAAGAATCTCAGGTCCAGGTGTGACAAAAGAAAGAAAATCTGCTGGCACTTCTTTCTGAGGCCAGAGGTCTGAAAATACAGACTCGAATTAGCACTAGGGGTTCAGAGTTTAAGCATCACTCCTATTTTGTTTCTCAGTAACATCAACAAAGCTTATGAGCTACTCAGGATTCAAGTGAGCAAAACCAAGGAAAAGATTCCAAGCTAGCATTTAGTTTTCAAAAATTCAAGTAATTATAACAAGTTTTTGCTTCTGATTGTGAAAAAATTTACTGAGAAAAGAGTTATCCAATTAGGAAAAAGTGTCTGCAACAGAAATGAGAGGTCTCCCCCTCAAAAAAATTGACAAAAACAACTGACAATTATAACTGCATTACAGTACTATAAGATGACTGTACAGAATCTAACTTCTTGTCAGACACTGATCACAAGGTACTTGCAGCTCTTTTCACTTGCCACCAGTGGCAGAATCTTCATGCAACGTAGCATCCTCACTGGCAACAACTTTGTCTAATTCTGGCTATCAGTTTACACCAAATGCTGCTCTTACAAAGAATCAGGCCAGATGCAAGCAGCAGTGTACATTGCAACCATACAACCAATATTTGCCCAGGAAGGACATCAGTAACATTCTTCAATCTGAGTATAGTCATATGCAAATATGACTCAAGATGAAGTATTTTTGTTCCTTTCTGTAAAACTGATCTGTTCTCCTCTGATTATCATCTAAAACTGATTCTAGTATTTCCAAGAACACAAGCAGCACATAGCTTTACTTCAGAGTAAAGTATTACACACATCCCGAAAATAGGAAGGATGGTTTAATTTGAAAGGGACTACAAGAACTGGAAAATATCACTTAGTCAAAAGACTTTTTACCAGCAAATTAACAGTCTGCTGTTGTTCAGAGGGTGTAGCACCAAAACACAAATTATCTCTGCTGAAAGGAGCTGATAAAGCCGGAGATACTCAATTGTCTGTAACTCAAGAAATGGAAGTCCAGGCATCAGAAAAAGTGAGACAAGTGTAAGAACAGATATGTGGGCTTCTCAAGAACAACAAGCAACCAATGCTTTATGTTGGATTTCTAATTCTTCATTCCTTTCCAATAAATTAAGAGCCAAATGCTCTTATTTATCTTATTTAAGAACAAACTATACTTCTTACTGCATGAATCATCTTAGAGAAACTTTGGGAAAGCATCCTGGTTCATTTCAGCACTGTCATCCATCTGTACAGTCTAGTTCTAAAGCAGAAACTTTCCAAAGCAGTGTGCAGGATGTATAGAAGACATCCCTGAAACAATTCTAGTGAGAATATGCACCTGATATCTGTTCATCAAAGAATGATTATTCTTACTGAGTTCGAGGCACAGTACATTCCTTTTCTGGAATGTATTATGAAAACAAATATAAATATGACATTTTGTCTCTACATCTAAATAATATAGAAAACCTTATGGTTCAAGGAAACACCAAATATTGCAAGCATTCTCAAAGGAAACACAACTATGTGTTAAATTTGCCAGAATCTAGAAGAAAGGAATTTGCTCAGCCAGCTGTCATCTGTTCTTTCAAATTTTCTAATGAAATAATATATTTGCTATTGATGACACACAGAGAACTGGTAACAGTACGATCCCCAGCAGTTTCTTTATACATTTCATTTATGACAAGCCTGAATTAGCTCTGTTGAATTCAGTAGAGCAACACCAAGGCCTGGTCCTTTCCTATTTTGGTAATTATTGCATATCTTGGTAATTATTGCAGGGGGCACCTGTTGAGGATAGGTGAGATAAAGGTGCTTCCAAATGACTCTTTCTAACGTGTACAGTTTCACCATGACCATACAGTGTTCTCCAACTCAAAAGACTGGCCATTTGTCTTACAAGGACTCAGTTTTATAAAGCTTATCAAAAGAAATGAAAAACCAGTCTGGTTTAATGCACTCTCTCCACCACTCCTCTCTTTGTACTGTCTTCATGATTTGACAAGCACCAAAATATCCAGCCTAGCTGTGGGACAGGATGTAAAGTGCTTGAGAGTAGATGGAGAACTTTTGGAGACAAATAGCCAGACAACAACACTTATGAACAGTACATGCTAACATATATCTTGTATCATATCATTTATACCTTTGATTTTTTTACTTGATACTCACTTTGTTGTTTGAACACACAGTAAGGACAAGGGCAGCAAGCATAAGAATCGTATGGGTAAAATGTGCGGTTTGTTTTACTATGCTAGTGAGAAAACACAGACAAATTCATTCTTGGGAATTGTTTTCACCGAGGTCCATTCTCCCTTATACAACGATGATATCTAATACAACACTAATGTGAACCTCTTTTCAAACAGGGATAATTCAACATGATGCAATAACTCAAGTCCTCCTCCATGCAGCCTTCAGCCCTGTGCCCCAATTTCCTTTGCCAGCAAATGCAGAGAGGGGAACCAGCCTGGCATTCATAAGGTCATATTTTGTTCCTACTGTAGTACTGCTGTAACTTCCGGGGCCTACATGGCTCTTGCAGCATCACAGGCCATACCATTCTTAGTATGGTTCTGGAAGTTTTCCTTGACATACTGTACATTTTTAATCAGAGTTAGTCTTTTAGTTCTTAGAAAATTAATTAAATTAAAAATGCCATGCTTGAATGTGTCATGTATCAATTTTGAAGACTTAATTATAAGTGGGAATTAAGCTTTGATTAAGCTTTCCTTCTGAAAGCAGTAGCTGTCATTCTCCTTTGTCTTAAAATAAGACAATCTTTCTGGCTCAGTCTACAAAAATGACACCATTTTTATTCCTGACAAGAGAATCTAGAAGTCAGCCTTGTCTGAAGACAAAAGCTGCAGGTACAATGGTCATTTTTTGCATTCTACATCCAAAGCAAGCCATGGCATTACATTCTGCCCACAAAAACTAGGAGAAAAGATCAGTGCAAGGTGGCAATAACAAATCATTAAGAATCACATAGTTTGGATAATTTTGTTGAGGGAAGTTGATGTTTGAAAAGGAAATAGTTTGTTGTGTCAGCCTAAGTGCTGTTAATTTCTATTGGTTTTTTGAATTCTTAGGCATGTACTTAAATTGATACAAAAAAAATCTAATAAAATGAAGTTAAATAAAAAAAAAAAAATCCAGAAATCTCAGAATCAGAACTCTGAAAAACAAGCACTACTGCCTCAACTAACCCTAGCTAGACCGGGGAGGGGGGGAGGTTGGGGATGGGGGCAGGGACAGGAATGTACTGTGCAGAGTAGTTCCAGCTGATATCTCTTAATTTGCATGTTGAGAACCTTGGAAATACCTTGGAAATAACAAATGGCTTGAAATCCAACAAACTTAGGAACTCTACAGGTAGCCTGCTTCATCTATTTGATGTATTCCCATGAGAGCAAAGCATATGTGGAGTGGCAGGCAATATGTTCTCAGGCACTTAGATCTTTTGAAAGTGCTCAACACACAGCATCCAGTAACAAGAATGAATCTGCAGTAGGAATAGAGGCTTAGTTTGAACAGACACTGGAGGCTACTTAAGAGGGAAGGAAGCAATACCCATAGAATAGGACCGCTTTCACATAATGCATATGTCAATCATTCTGTTGGACAGATTCCTATGAGTCGAAGTTCTGCCAGGGGTATTTCTAACCTGGAAATAAGGTGCTACATTTAATTCCAAAATCATAATTAACAGCCTCCCCTGTGTTAAAGCAAACTAGATAGCCCCATAGTTTGGCAGAGGAAATGTATTGATGCAAAACAGAAACAGTGACAGCTTCTGTTATTATTTGCATTATTACAGCAATTAAAGAGCCCTACTACTGTATTTAGAGAAGGGAAATCAAGGTGCATTTGTACAGACCTATATTGCTGCAGACAATACTTGCCTGCGAGAATAACAAAGAGGAAAAAAAGAAGAGGAAAAAGCAAGCATTCTTCATTTTACATACAGGAGCAAAGGCAAGAAATTCAGTGGTTTCATACTACCTAAATACAGTCAAACTAATTGAAATGCCTTAGTTAGGAATACAGAAACTTGAAGCTTTCTGTTTATTCAAGAGGAAAAGATTGGTACAGCTATGTGGAAATACTGCACTTTGTCCATTAACTATTCAGGAAGCCTTAGGCAACAGCATGACTACTTCATGTCTCATCAGAAGTTAGGTGGGATAAATCCAAGCCAGAGAGGTTAGAAGACTCGCCGAAAGTCAGAAGGGGTGATTCAGCAGAACAAAGAACTGAATCCAAAACCGGGAATCCCAGACCACTTCCCTGGTCCCAAGTCATCTCTAACACCATTAGTGAAACTGAAGGTACATAAAACTGAATTTAGAAATATCCTTGCCTAAGTGAAGCCACAGACAGTTTGGTAAAACCTAGACATGCTGAGAATCCCAAGTATACAGCCCCTTTCTGAAAAATTCCCACAGGGACCAATTGCAATAAAACATTGCTCCTTCTACCTAATTGCCCCCAGGAAAATGTGGAGTGCCTCAGAGCACAGAGTTTCCATTCATTTTTATATTTGTTTATTGTCATGTATAAACCCTTATGGCTCAGCTATACCACAGAGAGGTCACTCTCCAAGGAGGCAGGTCAAGCCTTCAGGAAGGGTACAAGTGTCCATTTGTACTCTGCTATTTCTGCTTCAGCTTTTTTTACCCAAAGGAAATGCCATGGAAAGTGAGGAGAATAATGAGGTACTACCACTCACCCAAAGCATGCTGTCTTTGAGGTACTTGGATTAGATAATTTATATCTGAAAGAATGAGTTGACACTGTCTGTAACTGATGCCTGTCTTTATCATTTTAATTTCTCTTGCATTACTTTTTCTTGGAGTAAGCACAGGGAAAGTTAACTCTACAATCACACAGTGGTTATGGAAACATAAGAAGAGGAAGTAATAAACAAAAATAAACCACTAATGAGTATCAAGAACACTTATTTAACATATCATCTGTGTGCAACTCATCTAAATACTGACTTACTTACTTACGTGTCTAACCTGTTTGGATTACAATCTTCTCAGGACACTGACAAACTCCCATACTGAATTTGTACAGGAACTACTACAGGACATTCTGTGCATCATTGGAGCCCATAGGTCCACTGAAATACATATTGATAAGAATAATTCAAGTTCACACCAGAGGCCTAATTCTAGCAGTCACTAAAATGAGAGGACATTTCATCTAAACCCCATAATGCAACCTATAAAACAGTTTCACTCTATAAAACAACTCTTTAGTACTTCAGAGAAAGGTGACAGACAGTTCTCATTAATCTCTTTACACACCACAGGTGTTTGCTTGTGGCTGAAGGAGGGAATTACTAGATGAAGGTCAACATTGTAGCTAACTGGTCCATACGTACAACACATAATTTCGGATTCTATGCATATAGTCCCCAAAGCAGCCTACAATAACACAGGAAAGCACTATACATCATATCAGAGCAGATGATTGCTCTATCACGTCCAACATCCTGCCTGTATTTCAATGATGGGGGAAAGTATGCCCTGATGTAGTCTGTATTACCATTTTTCAAGGTTATTAAGTACTTCCAGATCCTTCTGAATGACAATTGCTATGTAAACACTGATAAATATTTTTACTATATATATTCAGTTGTAATTTAGTACTAAAGGGACATAGGCCATGGAATGCAGTTAAAACTATTTGAGTTCAGAAGCAAATAATTTTTAACTTTTTTTAACAAATAAACCAAGTGGGAGAGCCATGAAATCATTAAATCATTCTAAAAATGTGTTTATTTAGAAATATATTATACCTGAATGCAGTGAGTCATGTTGGTTTTTAAAATAAGCAGGAAATTTAAAATAACTTCAGTGATATCAGTGCCTACTTGGTCTTCTTAAATAATTTCCAGCTTGCTTTGATTTGTGCACATTTTCAAGCAACATTTGGATTTCTCAACACACTGCAACATATATAGCACATACACAGTTGAAATTCTCCACACCAAAATCAGCTCTGAGCCGATGGGCATAGCCTACATGAGAGAAAGAGGGTGAATTTTGCACCAGTTTAGTCTCACTTCTGCTTTTGGCCTTATGATTGTAAATCTATACTAAATACATTAAATGAAACATGTTTCAAAATGCCAGGTGAAACCAGATGGAGCAATACCTTGGGCACACTTTGGAAATACTTGTTCAATGGAACATGAGAATAAGTATAGTCCTTTTTAATCCAGTTATTCTAGCATGCTGTCAACAGAAGCCATCACTACATGCCCCAGAAGAAAAAAAAGAAACCCTCCTGTGTCAAAAATATAATTAGAATTTTAGGATCCCTAATAACCAGGGATGTGTAAAAAAGCCTCACCTCAACTTTTATAAGTCTTTACTCTGAATTATTCTGCTTATAGATGTCCAGGGGCTGGCAAACTCTCGAAAACAAAGTCCAAGGCAAGTAATGGTACCTGTGCTCTCTGCTCTTTCACTTACATTTTCAGGAGTCATGGGCAAGTTTCATACTTTGTGACTCTGTTTCCCCATCCATTCAAACAGATCATGGAGGGTTTTATTGAAGAGTTTGTTGAAAAGACCTTTTTAATCATCCCATAGCTGGTCTTATATAAATATCACAACATTCCAACAAACATTTGCTGAATCTGATTGCTGCAATTTCAAACCCTGTTTTTCCATGTGCTTTGAAAGAAATATGACACCATCCACTTTTAAGAGCCCTTTCACTTATTTTTCTCATTTTCTTGGCTTCTTTAAGGCACTACATTATTCATTTCTGTATTTATCCATTTTGCTTTAATTACAAAAAAATTTACTGTTCTTTCCTGACACTGTGCTTCTTCCTTCCCTCCAGTCACATGGGACTCAAATTCATCAGGTTCTCACATACATGTTTCAGTCTTAATCAAACAGGCTTTACATGCATAATGCCCTAAATACATCCAGATTTCTCCTGTGAGCATAGTTTTATCATGAAGTTTATGTGAAACGTTGTTGTAGCACTGAGGGTAACACTGTTCTTATTTTAACCATGAACATTTCCATTCTCCAGTTCAGACAGTTTATTATCCTGGGGAATTATAATCTCCGCCATCACTACCCTCCCCTCATAGCCTACTTTGGTGAAATATCTTCCAACCTTTGTTTGAATGTGATGACTCACCATTTTGCAGGTATTCATTATGTATTCCACTGGCTCCAGTATTAATTTTTTTCGCTGTCGATGAGACCTCTACAAACACATTAAAGAGCTATGCAGAAACTAAGCCATAATAGCAAAAGCAGACATGACTTTCAGATACCACAAAGAAAACAAATGAAACCATCTAGCAGTTCTGACAACTTGATAACACAACATATCTACACTGTTCAAGGGATGGAACTTGAAATTACTTTATCCAGCAGTATAACTAACTTCAGGTTTTTTCATGCAAAGTTAGGCACATCACATGTGTACCCCTGCAGAAGATAGATAGTTTATTGCTAACTACAATATAATGTGTTAGTAGTCATAAACACAATAGTAATAGGTTTGGAGTTCATTGACACAAGCTGGAATACACGTGACATACTTGCTAATTAAATCACCTGTATGGCCCAACATAAATTAAACCTGATAAGCCATGTAAACAGGAAGCACCTATTTGTGCAATGTCACACAAAAAAAAGCCAACCTCATCTTAAAATATTGAAATAAAAGTAAAAATACATCTTGAGCTGTAAAGAGACAGTCTGAGAAGGCTGCGTAGCCTTTGTGTGAACTTTTGGTCACTAATTTGGCCTGGTGACTCAAAGAGGCAGAGGAGGTTTTAGAGATCCTGGCCAGTTCTGTTTTTTCTCTAGGGTCTCCTCCTCTGAAGTTCATTGCCCACCATGAGACGGCCATCTCCAGTACTAGAAGATGAGTAGATGGGGTAGATTCCTGATGAGTGTTCAGAGGGTTGACATTTTGTTTATTAAAAAAGAAAAAACAAAATCCCTTACTTTGTATTACAAAGTGCCAATTCATGATAATGCTTATCTCTTGTGATTTGAACTCTGTATTTTCTGAAGGGATTTGCTTTAAACATACTCATAGGTTTTTCTAGTTAAAGAAAACATTCTGGTAGACAGGAAAATTATATGTGATGTGTTATTGGCCTTTACCTTCACCTTTCTGAGCTCTGTGTTCCTGTTTTTCATTCTTACTATGCAGGACTTCACCTCCCACCATCCTTGTGTTTTTTCTCTTTACCTTTTACCCGAGGAATCTCCTTTCAATTAACATAAATCCCTTCACATTTGAGTTTAAATAAAACATTTAAACACTTGAAATGAGATAGAGCAACCTTAGTCATTATGCAAAAGTGGTAGATTTATGATGTGAAAAACTTGACACTGGATGCCAGAAAGCCTCAGCTATGTTCAGGAACCACAGCCTCTTGGTATTTGGCAGTAAAGGAAAAGTAATGGCATTGTAACATGAAAGTTGAACACCCAGTACTTTGCAACAACATATTAATCATCTGATACATACTAGAGAATGAGAGGTGGATTTGATTTTTCAATACCTAAATATGGAATCACTTCCGACAAGTTCCCACTTCAGTTAAACTCACACAAAAAATCTTACTAGAGCTCAGAAAGGATATTGGTCTCGAGATGAATGCTTTTCATTTATTGTATCTCCAGTAAACTGCCAAACCAAAGGAAAGACATTTTCCATTTTCCTGCATAACAATAAATGACTAGTTTGTTTTGTTTTGTTCCCTCGTTCTAGAAATGTTTACTAATATTATTGAGGAAAAGAACAAAAAAATCCCATCCCTTAATTAAGAACTTAAAAACTCACTGCATTTATATGACCCAGCTGCCTCTCACTTTCATTCACCAAACATGAAGAGAAACTTAGTTGCATTTTCTTTTAATATTTAATCTTTTCTCCTACAGTGTGTAAGGGGGAGAGGGCCATAGTACTCAAGAAACCAGTCTGAGGTTTGCAAAGCAGTCTAGGGATTTAGAATAAACACATACAGAAGACTTGTATCATTTATCTGTGGCAGCTATGCCCCAAAAATCTCAACTACCTATTACCAGCTCTGGTTTGCAGATATGCCACTTTAAGTTGGGAATCTTTACCAAAACTTCTCTGCACTTCTGTTTCCCTGTGAGGTGTTTTTATAATTAGTTTTATTTGCAGTACTCCAAACTAAACTATTTTTTCATTTTGATTACAAATGGTAGTCACTAAATGCCAATTTGCAGAGTTTTCATTAAGACTGGGAACACTAGGACAGTGGTTTTTCAGCAGAAGACAATTTCTTTAAGGCATTCTCTTTGTGCAGACAGTTCTCCCAGTAGAAATACACCAGCAGCCCCAGTGGAAATCCAGTTTCAGTTTGGCTTGGGAAAGCACACACAGACAGTGAAACAGGCCTTCCTACAGAAAGCTTACAAAATAGAGAAGGGCTAGGAAAAAAGCAAATGACAGAAAATCAGACCACTCAAGTTATATTGCTAGGAGAGAAGGGAACAAAAATGCAGATCTATTGTCTCACAGTCCATTGCATTTTCTAGACCCAACTCTTACTCTAAGCAGTTAGCTTAACATGTCATGCACAATAACAGTCTTCTCATATGTTTCCATGTTTGGCTGCTTCTCTTTGTACTATCTTCTTCCCATGTGGAATCTATTAAGTCAATGATGTCTTTAAATACTGTGCCTCCACATGGCTGAACACAGCCTAAACATTTTGGGGGTTATCACAAATAAAAATAATTATTTAAGTCTTACTGATTAACAGATTAAAGCTGCTGTTGTACAACGGTCTGCACACAGATTGTATTTTTTCATGGAATAAATCTGTTTGAGCCTTTGGCCTTTAGGGACCTTTTTGTTTACCAGCACCATTTAGCATTTTCTCAGCTCTGTTGTTCAGCCATGCATGACACACTTCCAACGGTAAGTTAGCATAACAGCACAATATGTTTTGCTTGCTCATTTGGATTGTAAATGTTTTTACTGCTTGCTATCAACAGTTTTGCGATTCTGTACCAGGTTGCATATATATATATATATATATGTATTTAAAAAAGACACTATATATAGAACTAGATACCACATTTAAGAATAAATAGATTTAAACAAACATTAAGCAAAACTAATTCATCTATAATAAGGAATAATGTAATTTGCAGAAATGGGCAGCCCTTGAAATTGAAAGATTCAGGATGTTTATGGTTAAGGTATCCACATTAAAGCAATAACTTTCATCCACAGTGGCAGAAGCTGGCAGATGTGATTTTGCTTGTCCTAACTCAGTAAACACAGGTCAAACTCAGTTAATAAATCAGCCATCACTAAGTGTCAAGCAGTTCTGTTGCTCAGAGAGAAGAGAGGTGAAGAACCAGGTTTATGCTTCTCTGTCACTCAAACGCACGTATCTCTGCCTGCCATCCTCAGAATGTGGGGAAAAAAAGGTTTCTTTCCTCTTTTGACCTCACCCAGGAAGAGACACTCAAGCTTATTCCCTGTTGGTCGCATTGCAACAGGACTGATCCAGCCAATTTCTTCTGGGACTCAGCTTGTTCAAAAAAACTGGCAGCCATGGAGTGCTCTGACAGCAAACCCCTTAGGCAGCACAGGGGAATCACACCCTTACATAAGGGCCTCCAGCAGCAGCAAAATTACTATTGACAAGTAATGATAATTTTACCAGAAATGTCTTCTTAAAACATGTGATTGCAGTAATATTTAAATGAACAACTAATAAATGTATTACCCACCTCTCTAATGCCTAGTATTCATCTCCCTGGGTGAGTAAGTAATAATAGCACTAATATGGAGGAGACCATTTGATTCACCTTTTCAAAGGCACAATTTCTCTATGTGACTATACTGACTTCTGGGAATAGCAATTGGTGCAGAATTTCTGATGACTTTTTCTGGCTTCTCAATTAGACTTGCTCATTACTCATGGAGGTTTTTTTTCACTACTGAAGTGAGTTATGATGGATTTTTCCATAGATAAATTTTGAAACTGTGTGATCCTGACCTCACACATAACATTCAAATTCAAATCTCCTGATTTATTGAAAATGGAATCAGACTCAAATACTGGGCAACTGCCGATCATCACCCCACTAATAGCTAAGTCACAGTATGGTGAAAGCACATGTAGACTGCTATGGCTGCAGAGATCACAAGCTGTTCCTTATAGGCTGTTTTTGGTGGGAGACTGGCCAAAAATAAGTTAACAGTGTATAAATAAATCTGCTGGACATAAAATACACTGCAGGGCTCACACTGCATTTTTTTAAAGGTAATATTAATCACATCTGACAACAGACTATCAGTGTATAATCTGAACACACTGGGGAAGTTACAAGGTCATGAGCCCTGCGGCTGAAATAAGCCAAAATTTGATTTGCATTCGTAATAGGATTCATCTGGTAGATAAATACATCCTAGGTGAAAAAAGACAAATGTAGGCATGTTGAACAAGGGGGAAAACATCTCACAACCAGTAAAAACCCATGAGAATTGCATAAGGGGTATGGGTTACAGCAAAACATTCAAAAAGGAAAAGTAAATAGAATAGGATTCAATGACTCATACACAAAAATGCCAGACTCTGTGATACACTAGAATACTGGGCTGGAAATTCTGCATGTTGCCCTTAAAATTGAATAAATATTTTGGCAAGAAATCACAGAATACATTGATCAGTGAGCTGGGTTAGTTTTATTTTTCAGTATCTCCATTGATACATGTCTCTGTTGTGTGTCTGGCTTTCACTATCTAATAATATTTACAGTGGATAGATCTAGGGGGACATAATGGCACTTACAATTACTGGGACTGCTGAGGCTGAGACACAGAAAACAAAGGCTTCCTCTAGATGATAAAAGGAATGTGGTTAAGGAGAAGGGCACAAACACATTAAATCAGCTCTGCTTTACAGATTCCAAATAAGACTTCTCCACTGAGATGAATGGGCAGTTCATACCTCCCAAGCCATTGGGGTTTTTTAGCTAGTCATAAGCTGAAGAAAATATTGCTTAATTGGTTATGTGCCTCATTCACGTTTCATGATTATTTTTTAATAAAAGCTAACTCTGTCTTGCTGTTATCTATGAATTTGAACAGTATAAAAATACACAGTTGGACAAAACAATGGGGTATTCATAGCAAAATAATTGGAAGCCAAATATGAAAAAAATAGGAGCATCATGATGGGCCCAAAAATTCGATTTAGTCCTTTAAATAGAAAGAATGATTCTTAACAGACTGGAACAGCTCTTAGCAGAACTGCAAATTTCCATTAGCAACCCTCCCAGCACCAGTGACCAACACAGCTGCCTGCAGGAACTTTGCAGTGTAGGATTAGATTCCTAATGCTTGGCTAGCTCCAGAATTGTCCTTTTTAAGCTACAAGTATTTTTCTGCTGTTGCCTGAAGTCTCATAGACGGACTATTAAACAGACACTGTAATGTCTTCCACACTACACAGAAACAAATCACAGAAGACTATATGCCACCTATGACCACTGACCTATAAACCTTGCCATTAAGTGACCAGTACACGACCAAGGGTGCGCAGTAGGCAGTGTTTGGAATTACACTAATGCACAGCATAGAAAATCACCTAGATGGCCATGGACAGAAAACTATACCACAATACACCAGCGTGAAGACATTCTGCAGTAAATCACATCCCTCTACTCTCTTTTTTCTCAGGGTTAAATTTGGATAAGATAGAGAGGTGATACAAATCCAGCAGAGATGCTCTACTGGATGGACTCAGCAAGAAGCAGTAGTGGTTTGAGAAGACAGGCATTAAACAACTTTCAGATGGTTTAAAATACTAGTTCAGCTACCTAATTCTTATATATTAAAAAAACAAGCAAACAAACAAAACCCCCAAAAAACCCAACCATATCTGGCTATTATTTGAAAGTATCCAGACATCTAAGTCAATGTGGAAAACACACATTTGTTTATTAAGTACAAAAAAAGGCATTGGTTTAATACAGATGGCACTGACTGGTCCCCATGTAGACTTACAGGTTTTGACTATGACCAAAGAAGCACCCAGGGTGCAAGTACACCAGAGTCATGCTAAGTTAGAGCCACCCAAAAAGGTCGCCACCATTCATTGTTGCAGGGAGCAGCCCTTGCAAATGAAGAGCCAGTTCCCCAAAGGCTGAATTAGTCCAGGATCTGCACTGTAGTTGCCAGTCCTGGGGTAGCTCACTCAGAGCCAAGCAAGGTACAACTGCACAGTATTGTATGTGTTCCAAATAGCTTGGGAGCTGCCTGAATGACAGACTGTCTGAGATATTGCTGCAAAATAATTAATTCTGAGGTAATCAAAAGACAAATATTGTCTAAGAGTTCCAAAGAAGATTTTGGGGCAATATTGTTTGTTTGTTTTTCTGAAATAGATTGTTAACATGGCAGTACTGTTCTTCAGCCGTTACCTCACCCTCCTTTCCTACACAAGCCCCTGGAAGCTTTACTGCTCCCTTAAGACTGCATGGCAGGTCCTCAAATACCACAAATGTTGTTTGTGGCTGCCAGATGGGACTTGCTCTGTCATGGACCAAGTCGCTGAGGCTCTTTCTGAAGTTTACAATGCTTTGAGTTTATTTTGAAATGTAGTCATGCCAGAGGAATATCTTCAAATTGCAGTCAGGACAGTGACGGTCCTTTGTGATGTTACAAAGCCCTGTACTTTGCCTAGCAGGGATGAGACACTTCATACAGGTATGTTCTGGTTTTACCATCTCTGTCTCCTTCTGCATCAATGCAGAGAGAATGTACAGTAAGAAAATATTTTTTCCCCTCCTTCTTTTGCATTTTTTTTCAAGTAAATGTTACTTGTAATGTTTTTTTTTGTTCAAGCCAAAGTGGCCTTAAAAGCTAGTAGCAATAAGAAACAAGTTACTGAAGGAAACACATAACATGCCCAAGGAAGAAAAGCAAGCTGGCACTGCTACATATTCGTCTTTCAGCAATAATGCAGGTTTTACAAAACACTGTCAGGTAGTAATAAAACTCATTCACCTTTCTTATAGCCTGATTCAGATTACTGCAGCTATAAGGTAGGAATATGTTAAGTATAAAAAGAGAAGATATCAGCTACTGCATATGGTTATTTTAATTAGGACCCTGAAAACCTGAGTAATGAAATTTTAAGAGTATGTGCTGACATTTTAGGCATATGCATAATGAATATTTAAACAATCCTGTGAAATACCTGCCTAGAATTAGAACTACTGCCTTTATTATGACCACTGATATTCTTACTAGCATGGGTTTAAACAGTGTAATGTTTAACACCTTTATGCAATAAAACATTGCTGCATTAGGTGTGAGTGTCAATTTATGGATGTGGAATGATAGATATCTAAGAAATTATCTCATTGTGGTTATCCTATCATATGAGATAGTAAGCACACGCTTCCTCTGTGCTCCTAAATGCACCAAAGAGGCTAGATGTATTCAAAATTGTACATGATAGATAGATAGATAGATAGATGCAGAGAGAAAGCATACACACTAAAAGCTGATTATTAGGTATATAACATTCAAATGGCATATTGGCAATGTCCATGGTAAAGATCTGTAATGGATTATGCACAGCCCACATCCCTCTTTTTGTGTAAGGCCATAGCAAATGAGATCATGAAGAAGGAAAGTGAATAGTGTACTATTTCTACACTAAATAGTATTCAGTAAGTTATAAATTTAAAATATTCTGCTTTCTATCTTGCACCCTGGGAAGCTCCTGACCTCAGTTCCCAAGACATCATGGACTATCTGGCTGGATTAATATACTGTAAAATGCTTTCTAGTGTTAATTGTAACATTCATTATTTGCTTGATGCCCATCTTTGATCATTGATTGTGTTTCTGCTGGGTGCAGAGGCTCAAATACACAGAAAAATTGGTCTTTTATGTCACAGCCTCTATAGTCCACCAAAAAAAGATAGAATTCAAATTAAGTCCCATGACTTAAGATGAGAGACAGCAGTTGTAACACAGTTTTATAGCACAGGAGGAATAAAAGTTCTTGCTGCTAAATACAGCAGTTAAAACAGTATTGTTTTTATTCCCTTCATTCTCAAGGAATACTGCTTTCTTTTTCTTTCTGCTCTTTAACAGAGCTAGTAAAGTTGACACTGCTTCGGAGCCAAAGAATACAAACCGACAATGTAGAAGAACATTTTTTTATTTCTGTGCCTTCTATTCAAGTTTAATATGCAATACTGGGTAGTCACAGTAGCTCTTGAGCACTACATTTAGATTTTTAGAGTATTTTTACTAATAAAATTGCTCCTTCCCCCTCAGAATATAGTTTTTTGCTAGTGAAGTTCCTTACTAGTAAAGCAGTAAACTTTCTTCAAGTACAGATAGACAAGGCTGTGGTGAAGTCACTATAATTATATATATTTACACCACAGTCTCCACATCACAGTCTCTTATACCTCAGTCTTAAGGATTTTAAAAGATGTTTAATATCACTTTTTGTCATCTCAGTCTCTAATGTTAAACAAAATGGCTAAGAAAGGGCAATTCTCGGAATAAAATTAAGCAGAAACATCCTCTTTATGAAAAGTAAAATGCTAGTTGTACTCCATGGCTGGCAATTAAGCATAATTTCGGATGCCACAGCAATAAGAGCAAAGAGATTTAAAGGCAGACAAGAGAACTGGCTTCATGTCCTAGACAGATATAGTACACTTTGAAAGATTTACAAGTTTAAAATTACAAAGTACTTGCATGGATAGTTACCTGAGTCCAGAAACACAAATCCAGTCAAGCTTCAAAGAACTGTCCTTAACCTGTCCTTTGCTTTGAAGGTTGCTGGTGTCTGGGGAGGCGGGGGGGGGGGGGGGGGGGGGGAATGATGATGTTAATTTTTCCCAGCCACATAATTTACTCTAACAAAATCCTTTTTCCTGTTACCTATGAGTCTTGCCTGTCATATATCCTTGTGCATTAAACCCACACCAGCACTGCTACAGAAAGGCACAGCCTTTACTCACCCCGTGGAGATGCTCAAGAGCAGTAGGTCTGACTGCTCTGAAATTTCAGGGCCCAAATAAGCAACAATGAAAAGAGTCACATGTATGACAAATGCTCAGTTGCAGAGAGACTCTAAATCCAAATACCACAGTGCTGCTGTTTAACCTCTTTTTACCACCAGAGAATAAAAAATAAATAAAATAAAATAAAATAAAATTAAAATAAAATAAAATAAAATAAAATAAAATAAAATAAAATAAAATAAAATAAAATAAATGCCGGCGTACCACATCTCATTGCTTGCAATCAACTGGCAAGTGTAATGTTCTTAGTTAAGAGCACATGGAGCTTAAATGAAATCTTCTTTAACAGATACTTTTATACTATATCACCATCTGAGTGGTAACAAGCAGCGTTCATTGCACTTTAAGTGTGTACATAACAGTAGAACACTGAAGCATGAAATGGAAGTCATAGACTGTGGGCTATCTTGCTAAGTAGTGCTTCACATGCCCACTGGAAACAGATAATTTGAGAAAATAGCAAGAGTTCTGATAGCTATTGAAGCAGAGAAGCTTTAAGACTACAGCCTCTGTCCCGGCTGAAAAATCTGTTCATTCCGACTACACTGTAATGCTGGAGTGGAGGTTATCATATAAAATTCATTACTTATTTTAATGTTTTATTAATATTGCACTAAAATCAACATGTTTATGTTTTAAAACCTTTGATGGGCATTGCTAAACCTAAAGCCAATGAGATAATGGCAGAAAATAGAATGGAACAGATGATAGGAAGAGAAGAATATTCCTATTCCTATTTATTACATTTCAGTGTTACCAGTCACTGAGAAGTTTGATAATGGAGTCTCACAAATACTGTGAAATTTAGAAATATTAGGGAAGGTCAATTTATAATATATACCAATATATGTAATTATATGCCAAGAGGACTGGTTAGTTTTAACAGAAGCCTGACCTTCGTCTTACTTTTAGCTGATTCCCTCTGGAAAAGCCAGATATGGTAGAAGAATGGGAAACATCACTCCAAATGGACATGAGCTCCTCCTGACTTTGAGAAATTCTATAATTAGTGTGCATATACACACACGCATGTTAGCATAAGCTTAAGCATGTGCAACTATGTTTAAAATACAAATATCAATATTGAAAAATTAACATACCGATCTCAGAATCCTGTATTTCCCTTCTGCTTAACTGTGACAACATAAAAATGCACAAATTTAGAGCACCATCAGGAAATATTTCATAAAAAACACCATTCTTGCATCTTAAGTCCTTAGCAAGCAATGAAAGTATTAATAAAAAAGTACAAAATTAATATTGTACATAAGCAAACAGAGCATATTTAGAAAAAACTGTTAAAGGACATACATCTACTATGACAAGGATAGAATAGTTAATATAAAAAGCTAGTTAGTCTAAACGTTCTGTTTTTGGTATAAGCATGGTTTTAACATACAGCATTTCTTTAAGGAGTTATCAACTTACTACTTGAATTATCCCCTCTTCTTTGTCTCTTGCTGTTTTCATGACAACTTCTGGACTTAAGGTATTTACTAATTCCCACCCCTGCCAACACACCTGTTACATGCTGTCCTACTACACAAAAAAAAAAAAAAAGAAAAAATAAAGAAGTAGGAGTTACTATAGAAGAACAAGGGAATGACTGCATTTACGGCACTCTGATACAGTTCTTTCATTTAGCAGTATTTTTTTTCAGTTGTCCATATCCCACTCCAGAGCTGAAATATATTCATCATGGATGAAAAGTCTGCAAAATAAAAGAACCTATTGCTCCTACATATTTTCTTGAAATATGTCATAGAATAATGCCTTTATGTTTACCATTTACATACACATGCAAAAGGTAGCCTTCCTCCTGGAAAATCATTTCTAAAATCAACAAGGTGGGTCAGACTAGCTATTATATAAATGACAGAGGTCCATATTGATGACAATACATCTCATCATTTGGGATGTCAAACAGGGACTGATTAAAATGCATACTCAAACAACATAGCCTTCCAAAGCCCCAGTAAGATAGAAACACTAATCCTCTCTGCTAATCTCTCCAAACCTTTAAAAATTAGGGGATTTATGAATGTTGTTATCAAAACATCTGTTTCATGTGTTGACTTTGGAAAAGTTTTACAGTAGCTGAGCGCAGGAAAAATATGGAAATGGTACTTTTAACAAAACACTGTTTTGAAAAAATAAGAGAAAGACTATTCTTTAACTTAAAAACATGGAAATAAGCCTCCTTTTCCAAGGAGAATGAAAGATTTAGAGGGGCAAAAACTAATGTGGTGTGACAGAGGTGGTTTTATGAAGATTATGAGCTGTCAATGAAAAAGTCTTTAAGCTTATAAAAAAATTCTTTTTTAAAAATACATTCACTAGACTTCTTTAGAATAAGTGTGCTCCCTACCTTACAAACAAGTCTGAATCCTAAAAGAATTGACATTCATGCTACTATAAAAGAACTTTCATCCAGATAGTGCTTCTGTTGCTGGCCACACATTGAAGTAGTTTTTCATCATAATGATGATGAGTACTTTAAAGGATAGATAGAACCACTTCTGAAAGAAATAAGGACAGATTTTTACCTTAGTCTGAAAATGGAATTGCATTGTGAAGGGCATACAATGACATTTGACTCCATGAGAAATATTAAATAAATTCGGTGCATCCGGGGCTTGTTCCAAGGAAACTTGTTTCTGGATTCCTCAGGATTTGGTTAGATTCCAGACAACTTTTATATCCAGCCATGTTTTTAGTCTTTATATTTATTGCTCTCTTAACATTCAGGTGACTGAATTTTCTTTTATGTATTTTTGTGATTGAGTGGTCTATTATTTGATTTTCTCTATTTGAATGGTTGTTTTTTCTTTTTTTTGGATGACATTCTTTTATACATTATGCTTAGTATTCTACATTTGGTGGATGCTTTTTAAAATGGTTTGTTTTGAAAAGAGAATCATCTAAGGTAAAGGATGGTTAAAACCATCTTGTGAGATTGCTAAAGTTATCTTGTGACTTAGATGTGGGTCATAAAGCATTAAGAGAATACATCACAAAACAAAGTAGCTGAAATGGAAAGATGTTTAACTATGCCAAGCAGTGGGAATTCTTTAAAATACATGGTGTATATCTATGTAAAATGAATACAGCACCAGAAATTAATATCAACTAGAACAGACAAAAGGGCTACATTCATCAACTAATCCAGACTCCAAGATTTATCTAGCTACCTCTCATCTCCTCTGACTGACGTGGTTTAGGCCCAGCCGGCAGCTGAGCACCACGCAGCCGCTCGCTCACCCCGTCCCCCAGCGGGATGGGGAGGAGAACGGAAAAAGAACAGCAAAGCCTCGAGGGCTGGGATAAGGGCAGTTTACTGGGACAACAAGGGAGAGGGAAAACAATCAACAACAGTACTGATAACAGATATTCAAATTGGTGATAACAGAGAACAATTTACCGATCCAAGGACCGACCAGACGCTGAACCCCTCCCAGAACTTCGTCAAAACCGTGCCGCCCCCTCCGCTGCCTGACTAGCCCCCCCCTTTTATGGTGAGCATGACGTCACATGGTATGGAATAGCCCCCGGCCAGCTTGGCTCACCTGTCCTGGCTCCTTGTGAAATTAACTCTATCCTTGCCAGAACCAGGACATTATCCACCCCTTATTCTATACCATCTATGTCATGCCCAGATTATTTCACAGACACCATTCTCTTACTCCATGGGCCATCGCTCTAAAGCGTCCATCGAGTTCATTTAGGCCATGGCTTTGGGTTCCATCTGCCATTACAGTCTCTCAGAGCAGGAACAATGGTGCGTGCTGCTGAATTGTTGCACGCTGCATCCGGAGTTTTTTCACAGCTGGTGTATCTGGTATGGTCCATGCTCGCAGCCTGGACGTCACAGATGTAATTTTCGATGAAGTTCCTGGGCACCAGTTGAAGTCAGTTCCAAAGTCCATCCTTCATTAGTTTTGGGTGATTCTTATGGCCGTACCATTAATACAGTATATAGCTATTAACATCATACAATTTAATTTATTGGCTATTTTCACCCAAAATCAAATCCCCTTGGGGTACACACCGGACTTCCCCATCCTGTCTCATCACCCACCAAGCGCACCCTGGTCCCTGAGCAAAAGCAGTCCTGCAGATGGGCTTGCCTTTGCCTGAAGCAGGGATAACCCAAACTGTTTTACCCAACATATTCTTCATGCGCACTACAGGAACTTTACCCCCTTCTACTGGGAGTGGAAATTTTGATTGGGCAGGGCCAGATCGATTGGCAGATCCCCTAGTGTTAACTAACCAGGTGGCCTTTGCTAAATGTGTGTCCCAGTGTTTGAGGGTCCCACCACCCATTGCTCTCAGGGTAGTTTTTAGCAGTCCATTGTACCTTTCAATTTTCCCAGAGGCTGGTGCAGGATAGGGGATGTGATACACCCACTCAATACCCTGCTCTTTGGCCCATGTGTCTATGAGGTTGTTCCAAAAATGAGTCCCGTTGTCTGACTCAATTCTCTCTGGGGTGCCATGTTGCCACAGGACTTGCTTTTCAAGACCCAGGACAGTGTTCCGGGCAGTGGCATGGGGCACAGGAGATGTTTCCAGCCACCCAGTGGTTGTTTCCAGCCATCCAGTGGTTGCTTCCACCATTGTAAGAATGTAACGCTTGCCTTGGTGGCTTTCTGGGAGTGTGATGTAGTCGATTTGCCATGCTTCCCCATATTTATATTTCAACCATTGGCCTCCATACCACAGAGGCTTTACCCGCTTGGCTTGCTTGATTGCAGCGCATGTTTCACATTGATGGATGACCTGTGAGATGGCATCCATGCTCAAGTCCACCCCTCGATCACGGGCCCATCTATATGTCGCATCTCTTCCTTGATGGCCTGAGGCGTCATGGGCCCACCGAGCTAGAAATAATTCACCCTTACGCTGCCAGTCCAAATCCACCTGAGCCACTTCAATCTGGGCAGCCTGATCCACCTGCTGGTTGTTCTGGTGTTCCTCAGTGGCCCGACTCTTGGGTACGTGGGCATCTACATGACGTACCTTTACAACCAGCTTCTCTAGCCAGGCAGCAATATCTTGCCGCAATGGGGCAGCCCAGATGGGTTTGCCTCTACGCTGCCAGCTGCTCCGCTTCCACTGCTGTAACCACCCCCACAGGGCATTGGCCACCATCCGTGAGTCAGTAGAGAGGTACAGCATTGGCCACTTTTCTCTTTCAGCAATATCTAAAGCCAGCTGGATGGCTTTCACCTCTGCAAATTGGCTCGATTCACCTTCTCCTTCAGCAGCTTCTGCAACTCGCCGTGTAGGACTCCATACAGCAGCCCTCCACTTAATCTGGGGGGCTGCCTGGTGGAAACTGGAGCAGCATTCTTTCTGGAAGAGTTCCTTTGTACAGCTGTCTTGCCTTGTAGCTCATGTATGCATGCTCGCAGGGTTGAGGTAGGCTTCCCATCCCATTTCCTCATGTTTTCTCTGTGGTCATGCAGATAAAACCACAGGATACCTCGTGGTGTGTATGCTCCATAGCCCCTCTCTGGAGCAGAAAAACGCTTACTCCTAACAGCTGAAATATGGGTCTGTGCAGGTGGGGAGTAAGATATATCCTCTTTGAGTTGCCAGATGTCCTGGGACAGTTTCTCCACAGCCAAGACGAGGGAGGAAGAAAGGCTCTCTTCATATTGCCGGAGTTGGCCAGCCACTTCATCCACCGTGGGTGCCTCTTCACTTTTCCAGTCGATTACTGCCAGTGAGTTGGCGTACGATGATGGTGCACTTCGCACAAATTTTTGCCACATGGGTCGGGTACATTGGACTTCATCGAGGTCTGTGTGCATTGTCCGGATCGTAATAAACCATCTCCCGCACAGCTAATTCCCTCAGATATTGGATACCTCCCTCCATGGTGGTCCACTTGCCTGCCCGACAAACATCTTCGCTGAAAGGATACCTTTCCCTCACAGTTGACAGGAGTCGCCTCCAGAGGCTGAGGGCCTGCGCCTTCTTCCCAATTGCTTTGTCAATGCCCCCTTCCCTAGACAAGGATCCTAGCTGCTTGGCCTCCAGTTCCAGGCTACTGGCCCCGTTATCCCAGCAGCGGAGCAGCCAGGTAATAATACGCTCCCCTGGAAGGCGGCTGAAATCTTTCCGCATATCTCACAGCTCACTCAGGGACAGGGATTGGGTGATCACTTCTGGTTCTGGCTCTTCTTCTTGTTCTCGTGATGGCCCCGGTTCATCATCATCTCTCTCACTAAGCGAACCGATTTCTTTGTGTATTTCTTTTTGTGTATAGGGGCGACTGATACTGGTATGGGTTGATCTTTTGGCTCAGCTACAGTGCCTGTTGCAGGGGCTTCGGCAGCTGCAGTGCCTGTGGGTCCGCTCTCTCCCTCTGGATGGTGCTGTCTACTATCAAGCAGTGTTTGATAGATTGTGGCCTGGGCCCAGCACAGCGCAGTAAGTTGTGTCTCCTTAGAATACCCACAGTATTTTCCTTTCAAATAGTCTACCATTTTATCAGGGTCTTGCAGTTGTTCAGAAGTGAAGCTCTAAACCATCAAGGGTGAGAAGGTCTCTAGATGCCTGCCCATACTCTCCCACATGCCACGCCAGCCCTGACCATTCAGCCTTGGGGAAGATCCCTGGGTGGTACTCTTGAAAAGATTTTTGCTAACCCTGAACAGGAGTTGGAAAACATTCAGGAGACCTAGCAATAGGAATATACTGGCCTGAACATGCCAAGGGTATTCAAAATTCTCAAAAATTGTTGTGACCAACCAAAAGGGAAAAGGGGAGGTGAAAGAGTGCAAGAAGGTATCCCCCCCTGTCTTCCCCATAGGTTGGGTGCAATTATTAATCAATTCTGAAAGACCGAGGTACGGGCATGACAGAAATGCTACATACAAGTACCAGCTCAGACTCATGACTGTCAATGACATCTGATCATAAGTCATTATCACACAATACAACAATATGAGAACACAAACCCCTCTCCCAGAGGTGATACACAGCACCACAGGGATTGCATAGACTAAACACGGGTTTACAACACAGAGCCATGTGACCAAACAGAACATCATTATGACCAGTAACATTATAAATTCTTATAACAATTATTCTTTAACACACTTGGGTCAGACTTGTCGTTATCACAACCCCTCAAGCCCCACAATTGGCACCAAAAGGTTTAGGCCTAGTCAGCAACTGAGCACCAGGCGCTGCTCGCTCACCCCTCCCCCGGCGGGATGGGGAGGAGAACAGAAAAACAACACTAAAGCCTCGAGGGCTGGGATAAGGGCAGTTTACTGGGACAGCAAGGGAGAGGGAAAACAATCAACAACAGTGCTGATAACAAATATTAACAATGGGTGATAACAGAGAACAATTTACTGAACCAAGGACCAACCCACTGACCAGACACTCCGCCCGCCCGAAACCACGCTGCCCCTCCCCTGCCCGACTAGCCCCCGCTTTTATGGTGAGCATGACGTCACATCATATGGAATAGCCCCCAGCTAGCTTGGGTCGCCTGTCCTGGATCCTTGTAAAATTAACTCTATCCTTGCCAGAACCAGGACACTGACTTTAATTGAATCTCTCTGCCTAGTTTCATGAGTTGGTAAATCTTTTAAAATTAATTCCACAGTCCTGTTTGCAAGATTGTGTTCTACTTCTAAACCTGGCTAACGTGGCTGAGAGCCTGGTACCTAAGTATAACTCTTCATTTGCTTCCATATTTAAATAGGCTGTTAAAAATTTTCTTCATGGCTAAGAATTGAGTTTAAATATATTTCCAAATCCAATAATAGAGGTTTGCAGTCACGCTAGTTACTTTGAAAAGACCATGTCCAGTAAGCTGTTTAATTATCCTGTAAGGATTCAAGTGATTTAAATTTTTCCCACCCTAAAACAATCCTGTAAATCATTCCACAATGCTTTATCACACTTAAGTACTCTCCCATTTCTCTTCAAACATGTAAACCATTTCCATCCATTATTCTTCAGCTTTATGGGAATCTGCAACTTGTTACAAAGAAGCTGGTTGGATTTCAAATTGGAGCCAACATAAATCTATTGTGTGTTTATGTTAATGGGGAAAGCATAGAAAACTCCCAATGCACTGACATCCTCCAGCTATATTAAATGTCAAGTCTGCCTCTACAGTTTGCTTTATTTCTCCTCTCCCGTGTTTCCTTTTGTACAACACAAGAATGAAGTTTCTGTAACTGGGCTTCCCATGGGACTTTCTTCCTGACATGTAGTAGAGTCACTGACCGGTTGTGAAAATCATCAAGTTCAGACAGGTATGGCTGAATCTCTCTCCATATCTCTGACCATGATACCTGCATAAATAATGGAAACAATCAGCAGTTTTGTGGGCAGTAGCAGCACCATACAATAGACTGTAATGCATCCCCATGGCCAGATACAAGCAATGCTGGACTATCTTTGCCATGTGAGCCTGTAGACTATCCGTAGACATTTGAAGGTGACTAATCCATAGTACTGTAATCCACTTTCTAGCAGTTCTATAAGCATTAAACAGAAGGCAGAAATGTGTAATATGTCGTTAAGAAATTGCCCTGCTTGCAGAACAGAATCACCTCTCACTGTGACTGTCTTTTTACAGCTCACCTCGATCTGTCAGGAGGAAGCACATACTGTGAGCTTTCCAAGTCTATTGATTCTGGCATGCCTGCCATTTCCTTAGCAAAATAACTTGCCTGTTTTCTACGTAGATCCCTGGCAAGAGAACATTTACCATCTGGCTCTTAAACAAGGGTCAAGGAGCAATGCCAAGACCTATTGTTCTACTCAAACATGTCACCAATCTCTTTATCTTCAGATCAGACTTAGTAAGTTGCCTTGACTAGCAGAACAGCATCTCTGCTGTTTTACTCTCTGCCTTTGAAACAGAGAAACTGAAAGCCCTAAGTCCTATATTGCACCCTGTACCCTCTTAAATCAGTCAGGGTAAATAAATATTCTTACATCTACAACTTGCACTGAAAAAAAAAAAAAAATTAGCCAACATAGACCCCTTCCAGCCTGGTATATTTCCATCCAACTAAAAGTCTGATGGCCCTTGAGAGAAGAGGGTACAGACTTCAGTGGGCAAGGCTGCGAGATTGACCAGCAGTGGATGAGCAGTTTTTTATTTGGTTCTGTAAGATCCAAGAAAAAACTTCACTCTCTGACTCTGAATAGAGCTGTGCCCTTGATGGTGTTTAAATGAGTTCTTGCATCGTTTTCTGGTGAGGAGTTAATGGCCAAGATCAATGGTCCCTTGAGGGTAGGGTCTAACAGGAACCAGCTGTGGGTTTATCAGGAGATGCAAAACAGCCTTGCACCCTGCTCTAAGTGTGCTACCACTCATCAATTTCTGTGTGGAAAGGCAGCACATTGGAGACTTTCCGGATGTTCCTGTATTGTCTCACCTGTGACACTGTCCTATAGAAACATAAGATCTTCACAAAGAAAGAGTGGTGCTTATCACAAATACTCGCTCATTTGACAAAGTACCTGGCATAGCCGTGCTGGTATGTGTCTGCCCACTATGTTAATCACTCAGAAATGGCATATTTTTGATGGAATCAGAAACTGCTTGACAAAATGGAGGGGCTGATTTTCCAAATCTCTTTTCATGGAGACAAAAATCAGCCAACAATGTGTAGGCAGCTATTTTGTGTCAGTGTCATGATGTCAGAAAAGAACAGATTAGTTAAAGAAGAGGTCTTGGAATAATTTATAAGGGTTGAGATACAGCTTAACATGGTAGCAATTAAAAGGCCAGAGAAGATTATAGTATTGCTTGCAAAGATGCATGTGAATTTGTATGGTTATGATAATTAAATTTAGATAATTAATTATTGAGATACAATAAATATTAGAGTTTATTAATTTACTTCTAAGATTGAAACCTCAGGCAAAGAAGAGTGAATATCTTCTGAAAGATAATCCCTGCTGAATAGCACTGCAAGATGAAAAATGAGGATGCTCTTTAATATTACTTCTTCAAAATTATAGGACCTACCCCTCCCACTATGAAGAACAAAGGATATGATACACTTCACTCAGAAAAATAAACCACATGCTGGACCAAATTCAGCAAAATCAGGTACTCACAACAAGTTGTATGATAAGGATCTCCATAGGGAAAACATCTTAAACAAAAGACTACCAGAAATGTCACTTGCCCACTAAAATAAAGAAAACAACCGTCTCTTGCAGAATTGTGTGAATGGAAGTATAGAGTTAAAATTATTTAAGCATTAACTTATTAAATTTTCTACACTTCTATCAAATTTTAAAATTCTGAAGCAAGATTTGCTCTGTTTTGAATATACAGTTGGCTAGAGTACAGTAGAGGTACTTAGACATATCAGGAAACAGCACATTTACATGTATAGCTTGTTAAAACTGAGGACAGCAAATCCAAGTCAGAAATATCAGAGCCAGAAATACCCAAAGCTACAAATAAGACACAAACAGTTAGTATTGCAGACTTTGGTACTATTTAGCTTTGTCAGGAAGGTTAAGTATACACATATTTTTGTTTTCCAAATTGTCACTGACATATCAAAGGCGGGCAGATGAAAGGCTGAGGACTTAACTGGTACCATCAAAAAGAAAAAGAAACTTTAAATTGCAGTTCAGATCCAGAATGGTGTGCCAGTTCTGAAGCTGTAAAATGCCCTCTGGAAACTATTTGAAAGAGAGGATACTCTTGAATTGAAATTCCCTCTGTTTTGTTAGGGAGCTTAAGGAACCAAATGGAACTAGTCTGATTACATCTTCTAAGCTACAAAATGGTTAGACGAGAGAAATCAGTTTATTTCAGGTAAATGTCTGGGACACGCTGCTTTTACTGAGATCCCACTCTGAAAAAAAATATTCAACATCAATTCAGAGACAGTAGTCTTGAGCCAGAATTTGACTCCTATTTGTTTTCTACATGCATCCTTTGTGACCACCCAGCTATTGCAGGGTACGCTGTGTGTACTTGTTCCAAAAGGTGAACAAACTCAACATTGACCTGGCAACTCTGCAATGCAACAGGAATTTATTAGAGAGGAGGAAATGTTCAAACCTCATGCTGAGTATGTATATCAGCTGCATCTATTTCCTGAGAAAAGGAACCAACTCTGATGGCAGAGAACTTAGTTAAAGCAAGAAGGAAAGAAGAAAAAAAAAAGAAATGAAACACAGACTTTCCATCTGGTTTCCCAGCTGCTTATGTGAAGACAAATCTCTCCCTGTTGAAAATTACAAAATTGTTGTTGTAGTGCAGCTTTTTCAGAAAAAGGCACAAGAATTCTTGACTGACAAGCCCTTTCAACAATGGCACAAGTCAAGTTTTGTCTTGCACTTGTTACATTATTTGCATGTGAGAGACTTTCAGAAATTACACAGATGAGAGATGAAATAAGACTGAAGGAATTGTAGGAATATGCTATAAAAAAATAATAACTTTAAGTTAAAGTAAAAGAATAAAGGAAGCACAGGACAAAGAGCTGTTTCTCTAAAAATGCTTTTAGTTCCTTGAATTTAAATTCTATGGAGCAATTTTGGCTGCCTGCTGGCCTGAAGTAGGGAAAGATGAGGGAATGTAGTAGTTTTGACTGGTCAAAAATGGACTCTATTGAGTAGAATTTTTTTGATAAAAATTAGAAACCATTTTTTGTTGGAATATCCCACAGCAATGTTGGATTACTTGACAAAATAAACAAAAATGAAATGGACATCTATAGGAAAAAGCATTATTGCTGAAAGCCAAATACTTCCACTCTGCAAATGCCATCATTAGTCCCTTGACTATGAAATGACAGGTCCACCCTTGTCCTCCAGGTGCACTCTTCCCCTCTGTAGCCCAAGCTCCTTGGTCAGCATGTCCCAGCTGGAAACTGACCCCATGTTGGAGAATAAAGAATCTCAAATCAATCACAAATGTGTTCCATTTAGGCTTAGAATTATTGGGGGTTTTAATAAAGATATTTCATATTCTGGCTTTATTCAGCAGTCAGAGGAAAGCTGGCTCTTTCGTCCATACTGATCCACACAAAGAAAGGAGGCAAAGGAGGGTATGCACCATGTGAGGGTGCTTCCCACAAGCTGCTCTTTCCAAATCCTCATGGCACCACTTCTGGCCCCTTTCTGATCTCTACCTGTGAGCCCCTTCTAGTGTGCAGCATCTTTCTCAATGCATAATCACCCAGTGCTCCTCTGCTTCATCTGGCACGTGGACACACGTTCAGTCACCAGTCCAGCCCTGTCACTTGCACTTGACCTTCATGTCCCAAGCACCATTCAAGACCCAGAGGAGGGTGTTGGAAGGTATAATTGTACTGTCTCATTCTATCACAAATAGAGCTTGTCTTGTATGAGAAACTGAGCACAACCCACACTTCTCCCCAGTCCAGTGAGACCTCTGCTTCCATCACATCCCTTCATTTCTAGACTCCATTACTGCTAAGCTGCCTTTTGAAATGGAGCATGACAGTCTCATTCTTCCCTTTTTGAGACAGAGTTCTTTGTACTGACTGGCAAATCCTGGGATTAGCTAATCTGTAAATTCCACAATACATTCCTTATTTCTAACGGCTTATTCTTATCTAAGTGAAAGCTGCTTTGACTATTTTTGTTGTCTCTTTTCTTGTATCTCAGGCCTCTGGGAGCTGACTGCTAGCACCACAGCTCTGGGGAGATAGTGGGGTTAAAGTTCAATTAATTTGAAGCTGGGCAAAAAAAGTGTCAATAGACCTCCATACCTCCATAAAACCAGACAGCAATATGCAGATAAACTCTCCACAGAGTATTATGAGTATTTGTACTTCTCGAATTCTTTTCTGCACCAATAGTCTCAAGGCTGATGACTTTTCACAAAGGACTGAAATTAATGAAGTACTCCTTACCACTCCCTCTTAACTTCATAAGAAATGTAAAGTAGTTTCTCCTAATTCTACTCACCCACCTCCTTGAATTTAAAATGTAATTTGGGATTGTTTTGGTTAAACATGCAAGGGCTGTTAGAGAAAATCAAGAGTAAGTCAGTTCTGAAGATGGAACTTTGCTAAAACAGACAATGTTCTCACTTCTCTCATTTCAGTAGCTTCCACATGCTATTTTATTTCCCTGAATATTTCTTCCAGAAATATTAAAATATTGCTGTAATATTACAGTTTGTCAGTAAAATATTTTCCTACTAACAAGTAGGAGAAGCGGAAAAATACAGGCAAGGAATAGAAAAATAGAGACAGAGATACAAAAAGAGAAGACAGAGGAAAATGGAGACCACAGCATACAAATAAAATGGATATATTTGCTTTTATGCTTTGAGGAAATGGGTGAGACTAATGCTGACTAGTAAAATTCCATTTAGATCCATTGGTGTCAAAGGTTTTACACTGACATTACGTTAACTAACCCCACATAAATGCATCTTAAACACATTGTAACAGCTCTTGATGTGCTAGAACACACAGGTAAAATTAAATTTCATTTTCCTCTTTAGAAATCTGATTGCAAATTCTGATCTTTCTTCTGTAGAGTATAAGAAGCCTTTACTTTTTGTATTGACAATTTCACAAAGCACATGAAAAACAGAGTCTTGGATTCATAATCTCTCATCCTATGTATTGCAAAATTTAAAAAAAAACCCTTACCCTGCAGAATTTAACAGAAATGAAACTTGTAAGATTCTCTAGGAAAGTTTCATTTAAGATTCTCCAAAGGGAGAAATAAGTTCTTCCTATAGGTCTTTTGAACCATTATGTTAGACTCAAGAGCAGGACTGTAATTTTCTATTAACTTTTATGGGATGTTAAAAAAAAAATAGAGAAAATTAATTTCTTATTAAGTTCCACGATTATTTCTCAAGGTGTATTGTAGTATTATTATAAATAATGATAATATATCATTTCTATAGCACATTTCACCTTCAAAGCACTTTACAAACATGAAGTGATATTTGATCTTTTCTAATACAGTAAAAACATCGGTGCTTTCCACAGAAACAATATGAGCTTTATCATCACCTCTGAACTGCATTTAGAATCATGTCTGGGTTTGCTGAATTTCATCATTCCAGTCTACTGAGGCTGAAAACATCGCAGTGCATCTAAACTTTGCCCAAAATTCAGAACTTTTGCATTTCAGAACATGGACCGTTAAAGAGATGCACCAAACTAAATATAAGTTTCTGAGCCTGGACATAGTTTCCAAGCAGCTGTCAGCACTAAGAGATGGATAGATGCAGAAAAGTTATATGACTCACTCACTCAAAGCCACTGATATCAGTGCTGGAAGCTCTGAGTTGTTAGAATGAAGCAGTGGAAATGTGAAAAAGTGATGACTAAAATTGTCTGTGCCCCACAGAGTTTCCATTTAAATCAAAGGCAAAACTGACTTCAAAGGAAGCTGGAGCAGCCACAAATAGCGTATGTAAAAAATGAGGAACGTTTTGCTTATGAAGACAGCTAATATTTTGTAACTGTGTCTGTTGTGCCTGAAGCTTATTTCTTTCTGCAGAATGTATTCCCCAATATTTATATCCATTTATATTCACAAGGATTAAGAACAGTGGAGCTGTCTCAAGCAGTTAGTAAAATCTCCCATGCAAAGGCTGTAATCCTGAACATTACTGGAGTTGAATTGCAGACCATAACCCTGAAAATCTGCAGACAGCGGTTCTCCCAAATGAGCTTCAAAACAGCCAACCTGGACTAAACCAGCTCCAACTGGAAATAACTTCTAAGTAGACGATACAAAATTTGATGGTCCAAATCAGTGTCTGGCTTGCTGCCACCAACTTCCATGCAGTTACCCCAGGGATAAATTGTTCCATTTTGTCTAAATTAATTTGCTCATATGTCTTGAGGTTACATAGTTTTATGCATGCTTTTATGAAACTCCACATGTAACCTTCACTGATCAAAAAGAACCTCAAAAGTATAGCATACGGAGTAAAGTCCAAGTTTGAAATTCTTTCTAGTTTTAAAATAATCTCACGTCATAAGCGAAGCATCTAAATAACAACATTTAGACTACATTTTTACTTTTCATTCTAGATACACAAATGTCTATTTTGCTAATAATTTATTGCTCAGTTATACTAATTCCTGAAAAGTAATTGCATGAAAAATTGTCAGGCTACATAACAGGCGCGATTTAAAACCAACTGTGACATGAACGCAAGGGAAACAAGGTACCATTAATCTTAATGAAATGTGATTAGAAATTATGAGATAAAAATACTAGACTGTCCTTTCTAACATTATTATATAATGTCATGGGTTTTATATTTGTGGGTATGTATTTGTATATGTATTTGTAAATTCTGTATGCAATATACTGCCATAGCTTAGTTGATCTGAGCCTAGGGAAAGGACTTTCTTTTTGAAATCAGTAGGAGTTTTGTTATAGACTTCTTTGGGAAACAGATATCTTTCCTATATTATTCATAACAATTGACACACTAAAGCCCAGAAAAAGAGAGAGGGATCTGATATGATGTGCAAGTATTATTTTTGTACTCCAGAAGGCGATACTAGGCTTTGAAAGGAAAATATATATCTTTGTTGCTTCAAAACCTATTTGAAGTCTTTCTAGTGTTCAGCTATAAATCTGACCAAAATTTCACTATGCCAGTTGCAGAACAATTTGGCATCACTAAATTTGTTGAACTGTCATAGTGGTCAACTGGACCCATACTTTCAGCACAGCATTGTAAGGAAAGGAAATGTTGGTGATTATATTGTATGAATTTGTCAGATGGTGAGTGCTTAAGAGCCCATCACTTAGATGTTAGAAAATCCAAACAAGCACTGTAACGCATGGGAAAGCAGGTTCCAGTGTTTCTCCTGCTTTTCAAACTATCTGGTTGAGAGCCTTTGCCACTGCTGGGTGACAGGACAGAGTTGTCAGGAATAGTCCATTAGTCAGTGGTTTTAAATCTCAAAACCTACTGATGACAGAAGAAAATTGTTACTGTTTGCAACTTGATAAATACCAAGTTCTTACTGGTATCCACAATGCCAAGGAAAATCAGAAGGAAAGATAATTTCTGGTTCCAGGAAGTTTTCTAAGTGTAATTTTCTCTGATAAGGGACCTTCATCATCAGAAATACTCCGGAGAAATGCCAGGGAGGTGTCACTCACAAAGACCTCTTCACCTTTCCAGAAGAGGCTTGGTGAAAGCAGTCACTGCAGCACACTAATTCAGAGCATCCTTAGGCCACTTTATACTGAGAAGCAGAGCTTTTGTGAAAGCCCTTTTCACAGAATAGGAGAGATTTCACAGAAGAGGGGAGAGATTGGCAACATTTACTTTCCTTCGAGGGAGTAATTAAAGGACCAGAATGTCTCTGGTCTGCATTGACATCAGTTAATCAGTTTCTAACTACCACCATGTGCATATAATGCAGTGCAATCCTGTATTGTCAGTACAGGAGCTTCCCATGGTTGGTCCCCAGAGCTGATCAACACCACAAGTTAGAAATATGTAAGAGACATATATGTGAGAATTTTTCCCTAATGGTCTGCTCCTAGCATTATTTCTTGGGTAAAAGTTCCCCTCTGCAGGCAATGGGAGCTGTGTTTCAGTAAAGATGTCAGGATGAGTTTGCTGATTTTGCTGAGCTAAAAATTCTGTCTTTGCCACCTTACCTCCATTCGAATCTTGCAAGATAAAGCACTGGAGTACACAGGACCGCAGTAGAGCTATCAGCATGGCAAGGAACAAACATGAAGAATTAAGGAATTAAATAGCAGGACACTTACATTATGTTTTCTTCTCTCCATGGCAAGTGAATGCGGCTTATGCGAAACACTGCTAAAGACTCCAAGTGTTCTGGCGCAGTGTCTGGTGACACAACGAAGAAAGTGTTTAATTCAGAGACCATTTTCTAGGAAGAGACAAAAGGCCAAGTTAGGAGTCCACGTTCATAAAGGACATTAATATCGGAGGCTTTTATTGCATTATGAACTAATTCAGTTTCACACCCAGGATATTTGAGTACATCTAGCTTTCTAATTTCATCAGCTGCCATTTATTAAGAGTTTGAAGCAGAAAATGATGGCAAATCATTTTCTAATTTTTAATTTAACTCTAAGATTGTTCTGATAACCATATTGGCTTGGAAATAAACAACAATAAATGCAGATTGGCATCCACAAAAAGGATAGACAGTTCTCTAACCACTGTAATTAATATTGCTAGGCTGGGTACTTTAAGTTCCCTGTGTTTCTCAGAGTTGTTGTGTGCTAGCTAAAATCTGTTCAGTCAGGCTGATTTTGGCTTTCATCCATATATATTAATTTTGCCCAGAAGCATTCCAGAAACTCAATTAAGCTGGCAGGTTGCGTTCTCTTATGGTCCATCTTGAACACAGTCACATTTTTAAAACTTGAATTGGAGAAGAAATTCATTTGGGCTGCCTAATTAAAACACTTACAGGGAAAAAAAAAAAATTAAACAATCTTCCCTTAAAACATGATTATTTAATTTTCCATGAAAAAGCAGGGTTGTTTATAATGAGGTGTGTTCTTTAAAGCACTCATTTTTCTGGAAGTGAAGGTGCAGACTTTGCAGTAAATAGCTGGTTAATGCCTCAGAGTGCACACACTCTGCTGCTGGTTCCCTCCTTGAGAAGTACAGCTCATTCCCTGACATTTTGTGATATACTCAGACCTTGACTGTTTAGCTACTGGCTCAGGCCTCCTAACTGTTTAAATCACCCATGAAAACCTTTTTATTTACTGCTAAGCACAGTAAGCAATGGACTTGAACCAAGACTTCAGGTTCAGAAGCTTTTCACACTGAAGACTCAGAGCTGAATCTTACTGCCGTGTAGGAAAAGAAGGAAACTTTTAACCATTGGGACATATTTTTAAGTCCGTCTCCAAAATTGTGCTCTGGTTCAGTGATAACTCAGTGGCTAGGGACTTTCACATATGTAATTTTCTAAGGTTTTGTTCTGGGTTTCCTGAGTAAAGTTCTCTTTTACACTAAAAGATGAGAATTATAGAGCTGGTTAATTTTTATACCCATTTATGACAGTCACAGAACCAGTGCAGAGGTCCAATGGTATGCGTGATCTGCTGGGCCTTACACTGTGGTCTGTGGCAGAATGGGGTCCTCTGAGGAACCACAATGAAGTTACTGCAAGAGAAAATGGATGTCCTTGGGAAGGCCTGCTAGCCAACAGAAAATAACTCTGACTTAATCCAGGATAGAAATAATTTAGTTATTTTCCCAAATGACTGAACAAAAGGATTGGAAATTTTTGAATTCATGAAGTCTCAGCTTATATTCTTCCAAAAAGAGGGTGAAAAAAGGGCCAGAAATGTCCAAAGCACACTTGCTACATTTGTAATGTGCTCACAGACTTCCACGTCAGTTTGCCTCAGTAAGAGTTAATTGATCAGGCCCTGCAAATATTTGGTTTCTATTTGAATCTGTATATGTGCTGTATTTTCTGTAGGAGGATTTGCATGCATCACTGTGGTAAATGGAAATTCCTGTTGAAAAACCGAGCACGAGTATTATTTCACCTACAAGTTAATAGCTGTACAATGTATTTATTGAAAAAGACTTTAAATAAGCTAATTCAGTGAGCAGTTGATAGCAATTATGTGACTTCCCCATGCTGAACACAAGCCGTCAAACAGAGAATAGATCAAAACAAGGAAGCTCTTTGTTTTTCTTACCCATGAAGTCCCAAGCCACCTATGTTCAAATGACATATTCTTTATTCTGCCTACAGAGGACTTAACTGAAAGTAAGTTATTCCCTACCCAAACATCAAATTAAGTCTATTCAGGAAACAAAGTTAGAAACTGAATTTCAAATAATTTAATTACACTATATAATTGCTTTACAGGATCCATAAAGTATTCCTTAAACAATAGTAATTCCTACCTGATTCCCACCATGACACACATTATGCCTTTGAAACAGAAAAGACCTTAAATTCTTTCTTTTACTGAGCTAATGAAAATGTTAAATTACACTAGCAAGAGCCAAGTGAGCAACTGAAACAACCATTTCAAACAGATGATTTGGGATGATACAGTATGTTTCAAGGTGGGAAAACATTATTAAATAAATTGCTAGGGCATGAATGCAACACCCAGTGGTTAAACTCAGTGGGCCATAAATGATTCTAACTATGATTTCAGCATTATTAATGTGTTCATCTATGTCTCCAAAACAATCAGTGAAAATGTGGATGAATTTTTGTAGACAACTGTTCTGCAACAGAAAGAAGTCTCATGTTGTCATTTAGTTCCCATATGCATTTACAGAATTACGGTTCCTATCTGTCATTTAGATAGCTACTGATTAAAAACCAAACAAAAAAGAAAATAAACCTACACCATCTTTAGCTGCTATTTTGTTGTTCTAGTTCATTGGGCACTTAATTAAGATTTGGAAACCCAGGCTGCATTCCGTAGTCCCAGTAGTTTCAATGGAAATGCTGCTTGGGCATACACTGTCCCTTTAGTCCATCAAAATTAACACCAGTCTTAATCCCTCCACAATGCGACAGTCAAGCTTGCATACTCTTCTCAGAGGAATTACAGGGTGGTTTTTCTCACTGAAAGTAATGATATGTCAGCATTGAAAAATGGTCATGGGAAGTGGCTATCACTGAGCATATCTGGAAGTGGAGCTCCTCAGCGCTGAGGTTTGACTCGCCCTGCCCTGCTTTGGGGCAGAGCACTGCGAAAATCAGCTAGGCTGCTTGCAGGATCTGAGCTTGCATCTTGGTCAGGACTGCACTGATGGCTAAATGCATATCAGCTCCAAGGGACAGTGCAGAAAGGGCGACTCTAGCTGAGGCTCTGGGCTGCTGGGCTCCCATCTCTGCCACACATTTCTTTTGCAAACACAAGCTGGTCACACTCACTGTTCTTCACTTTTCTATATCAAACAGAGGAATTATTACTTCCATTTGTCTGTCTTGGACTTCCAGCATCCTGGGCCACCTCCTGTTGGGCATGTTTACATTTAAAATCAAGCCCTCAGGTTGTGGTCCTAAAGCATTTCACATCTGTGCTGCTTTAACTACAAATTCAAGTAACAATGTCACCCCCACCTGGGGTCCTGAGACCCACCTCTCTTGTGATCAGTGCTATATTGATACTGAAAATTGAGTTGATGGCTAAGATGGGCAATCCCAGCTGGCATCAGTTCCCTTCTCTCCTGCTGTGCATGCAAGAGAGGTTCTCATTTTTAGATAGCTTGATTTAATTTTAAATGTAGCGACACCATGTCTAAGCAATGCCTGGCATAGAGTTCCCAGTCAGATTATGACCCTCTGGGCATTGCTGTAGCACTGAAATGTCATAAAAATTGCACACAATCCCAGGGAGTGCCCCAGTCAAATATGTACCATGCATGAGAGCACGCCAGTGCATCTCCTCTCCTATCAGTGGAATGAGAGGAACAGATTTAAAGCGGATGCATTTACAAGAGCAAAGCTCCTCATGTGGCTTGGGAAACTTCATACCAAAAGTGTTTTTTCAGTTAGTATCCAGAGTGTGAGCATTTCAGAGACTCCACAGGGTTTTTCCAAGCATTTCAGCATCCTCTCAGACATGACACTGACTGGTAGACAGGAAAGAGCTCTTCTGAAAGCCAGATGAGAGATGAGATTTTTTTGAGTCCAGTGGAAAGCACTTTACTTCCCACTGACCATCTGTGTGCCAGAGGCCTTCAAAAGCACTTAATGGAGTGGGGGATGGTCTCAGGTTTCTAGGCACTCTTCTTGCAGGTTCAACTCAAAATCGCCTATGGTTTGTCCAGGATCAGGTAACATTATCTCATAAGCAAAGATTCCAGCATCACTTACTCACATAACAAGTGCTTTAGTTCCTCTCTCTGAATGGCTGAATTGTGACAGATGTGGTGGCCAGTCCCATAACACACAGTACATGCAGCAGTGTCCCCAGGATGTTGTCTCACTAGGGCCTTCAGCACTGTGTCCAAAAATAATATCATCTGTACTGTAAAAATGGCAAAAACATTCCTGGGGAAAAAAATTGCCAAAAAATGCCCATTAAAATGCCCCGAAATACTGAAATATATTTTCAAATGCTGAAAGAACACACTAAAAATGAAAACAAAACAAAACCACAGAAAATGCCCAAACTGTCCAAAACCCACTGGCAAATGCACCCAAAATGCCCCAAAATGCCAAAAACAAAAAACATTAAAAATGCTAGAGAACACCAAAAATGCCAATGATCACCCAAAGATACCCTAAAACACCAAAACTGTCAAATAATGGAAAATGCCATTCAATGCCAATACCATCTAAAACTAAAACAAAATAAAATAAAAAAAAAAAAATAAAAGTGAAAAAAAAGTATAAAGATTTTAAAACAGAAAAAAAAATGCAATGGGGGAAACAGTCCTAAAAAGGGGGGGGGGGGGGAAGCAAGAAATACCCTCCAAAATTCCTGCAAAACAGCAAAAAGCCCCAAAATGCAAAATTAAGTACAAAAATTGAAACAAATACAAAACCACAAAAAAAATCAAGACACACTAATAAGCCCACCACAAAAGTAAAAAAAAGGCAAATTTACAAACTAAATTCACCAAAAAAGCCAAAGTTGAGAAAAAAACCTCAAAATGGACCAAAAATATATCAAAAACGCAAAGAAAGCATCAAAAAATGCCCAAGAAAACACCATGATGAAATAAAAAGTACCATAACACAAAAAACCCACACTATATTGCAAAAGAAATGCACTAAGAATGCAAAGAATCCTCACAAAGCTGCAAAAAAATCCTTCCAAAAAAACCACAAAGACAAAAATAACACCAATCTCACCAAAACCAACAATAAAACAAGCCTAAAATGCAAGAACCATGGAATAAAAACCACCAAAAGAGCATGCCAAGAACAGGAAGAAAGCATGCCAAAACCAAACAAGTACCATTCCTGGGTTTTTTTATATTAAGCTTCTCCAAGTTCACTCTGGGTCCGCCTAGCTCCATGACTAACCACAGGAAAAAACCTCCCATGCCACAGAGAATTTTTTCTAATGTAGCAAAGCAACCTTTACTGCTATTTTTACATAGCCTGGATAGCAGGAATGACTGACTCAGGGACACACACATACAAATCTGCAGAGTCCAAGCCCAGAAACAAACAACAGCAGCAACAAAAATAACTGAACAAACATTCAAACTCAACTAAACTGAACATATCTCACCATGGAGTAAACTGAGACTGCTATCAATTATAGAAGACATCTAGCCAGCCTGAGTATGACTTTCTGGAGACAACCTGTCACAAGATGGGCTGTCTATGCCTTTTTTGCAAGTTGTAAACAAGGTGGTTTGTTTCCAAGGAAAGAAGGCTAATGATAAATAAAAATAAGTCATTACGAGATCTTATTTGCCACAAAACATTTCAAATTTCATAAAACTGGAGATTCTCCTTAACTTCTATATTTTAGTTAGAGGTTGGACTTGAAACATTCCCTGCATCTTTATCAGTAGGCAAGCAATAGATGTTACTGCAATACAAATGATAAAGAGTAGCAACTGGAAAGATGATAGTGCTGCACCATATTCTTAAATATTCGTGTTTGATGCAAGACAGGAATACACAAACATTTAGCAAACCCCGGAAGAAAAATTTCTAGTACATAAGAAATCAGTATAATATGTTTATCATGTAATTTACCACAGTAAATTAGCCAAGCTATGAGCAGGGATATTATTTAAATCAAGACTGTTGCTTTTGCATTTTTGTTTCTTAATCTAATTTATTCTGGTTACTTCATATCTCTGTAAATGCCTTCCTAATTATGCAGACTCACAATTTGTCTAAAATGGCAAAACAACAGAAAGTATCATCTATTACTAATGATGTGAAAAATTGCTTTCTGTCCACATTTGTTGTTTAATTCTCTGGGTGTTAGCTCTTCAACATGTCTGGAAAGACACATTTGTCTGAATAGTAGTGCCACTACTTGGTCTGCAGACAGTTTTGTATTGCAGCGTGAAAGTGATCTACAGATGTGTTGTGTTCTGTGTTGAAGGATCACTCTGAGAAATGTACTTACAGTTTATGGACTGCTTAACTCTAAGATATCTTGAATTTAATAATTCACCCTGAATTCAATTATAAGCAGAGTACCACCTTCTCTTTATACAAAACTTTCACAGTGACCTTAGGAAATGGTAAAACACAATCATATAAATATATTCATATAAACGCATTCAAATAAACGAACCCGGTACTGATTTCTTACACATGAGACTAGGTCACCAGCAACGTTTTATGGGTATGAAGCTGAAGGATATTTTACTTCCTGGTTTGTATCGGGACTGCAGTAATCTTCTTACAAAGTAAAGGGGCACTTGCTATCGAGCCCAGAATCAATTTACTGTGGTCAACATCACCCAAGACAGAGTGCTTTGTGGTCCACCTTCCTAGAGCACATTGCACACAAGGCAAGGAGAAGCAGCTTAATCTTTATACAGAAAGATAAGGCTAAAGGACAGCTGCTGTAATTCCTGAAGACTGATAGTGAGCTCATAGTTAATTAAGACAGCTGATTCACTCAGTTTTTTAAACTAGGGTAACTTGCTTGTATATCTAAGACTAAGAATTAATTTTATTGTGTGCTGCCCCATGTCGGCTATAGTAAAATATACATACGAAGTATTTCAAAACTGCTAGAAGGACAAGCAAACCTTCTAGGGATTGGCCCTGAAGTTTTTTGGGTTTGTTTTTTTTTTTTTTTTTTTTTTTTCATTCAGTGGCCTATCTGCCATTAGTAATAACTGGAATAGCTTATCTGTACAAATCACTAAAATGTGCTTTTACATGGTATATCAAAAACCTCAGATTTCCACAGCACTGGCTTGGCCTAAAATTTCTGTAGTATCCTTCATTTCACTCACCACTCTCCCAAATGCCTTCCCAGTAAGTTAAAACACGAAACAAAAAAAGGATTTATCCAAGCCTCCATTTCTTTTGTGAGTGAGGTAGAACTACTTTCAGCATCACTTCAAAAGTTGTTACAGACCAGAAGGCAAATGCTGACATGGCCAATACTCTAGTCTCTGTTTTGGAAAGGATTCAAGCAAGTCATTTGAGGGCACTGTGTGTTAAATCCCACAGAGAGGGCATAGAGCTATCCATCACCATCAGCTGATTCCTACAGATATGATTCAGGTATCCAGCAGGCTTATAATCATGAGTTGATTACACATTCTAGGATTTATTTTAGCTGCTATGTCTCAGGATCAAAAATCCACAGTCTGAGTAAAGAAATCTTTAACTGTAGCTTTTAGGCTCTAACTCCCACCACCAGCTGTGGTTCAGAAGCTTTCATTCTCCCAGTCCCAGCCACGTACAGGCTGTCTCTATTGATTGAGGGTTCTTAGTTTAGAGACTTCCTCCTGCACAACACCAGCCAATAATCTGTCTGCCAGAGTTTTAGTCATGCTTTGCTTCCTCCAGACCATGTTCCCAGACTGCAAGGTTCTGCTGTGACAAAAAATCCTTAATTTGAACATTGGATGACTAAACACTAGCAGCTACAAAACACTAATGAATACAGAGAAGTTTGTAACTTCAGTTTGGATAATAAACTCTTCAGGCTAGATGTTTATTTAAACTTTCCAAACTTCTTCTATCATCGTATTGTTCTGGAAAGAAATCCACTGTACCACCGACCTCTTAAAAAAAATGTCAAGGCCACCTTCTATCCAATTGGAAATCTTTAAACATACACATCAACTGCATGGAACACTCGTAACTCATAAGTTGTGACAGTGCTGGCTTCTAAACTAAAGAGAGTGAAGAACTTGAACAATTCGAAATAATTACAGATGCTTTTGCTCCCTGTCATTCAACAGAGAAACCTGGGCAAGGTGCCTAACATGTATTTGTAAAAAATGTTCTGAATGCCGACCAAGATTGCTCAGTCGATCTGACAGCCAACTACTGCTAGAACCCCAAAAGCCTCAAAAATAGAAAACATATTTCTGATAACAGCCAATTTCCAGAAAACAACTTCAGACATTTATTTGAAGGGCATTCCTACTTTTTTAAAATTGTCTATCTAGTCCTTTTTCTTGCAAATCTGACACTTTGCAAAAAGCACATACCTAGCAATGACAGCACTCTTTTTAGGGGTCTGCTACTGTTGCAAAGAGTGGAATGCACGTCACTCAAAAGAGAGAAGCAGCAATATGTTTTATTAAGATGAAATAATAATTTGACAGAGTTCAATAAATTCGATGAAATTTAACAAAGTTTAACAGTGGTTTACCAAGGTTCAGTAAGTTTGATGGCAAGGGTCACGTTATTAATTACTGCATGGTAGAAACGTACAAAGGAAAATGGAGTTAGAATTGCATTAGGATGATTCACGCAAAGACTGGAGACACAAAGGGTAAGGAAGACCCTCCCATTGAGTCACAAGGTTCAGAGTGGATCCCTTTGCTTTCTAAACTCCTGATGGAGCTTAGGTGCAGTTAGATCTAATCTTAGTCTCAGACTTCAAAAACAGTTTATGTCTAATGGAATTATCTATACAAAGGTTATAATAACTAATATTTAATAGTTACATATATTAGTCATGTTTTATTAGTATTAATTCAGCATACTATCAGTCACTTACCAAAGATCTGCCATTGGTGAAAAGTCTCTCTGCCTTGAGGAGCAACCTTGAGAGGTGTCCCAAGCTCAAGGGGAGATCACTGCCATGCAGCCACACTGCCTTCAGGGAGAGCTCAAAGAAGGCTCACGTAGGCTGTCATATTTACAGAATAAAGTGGTTGGCTTGTAGTCAAATTACATTTAATGGAAAAGGTATGATTCATGAGACTTCTTGTACCCACAACTTTCTTTGTTCCTTGATAAATGAGTCTTGGAAAAGCCACCTGCTATTCATGTGTTAATCCCATGACTGGTGTTCCAAGCTCAGACACATCGATGCTCACTGTGTCAGTCTGCTCCTTTGAGGGTTTTTGGAGAACAAATTGGAACTAGAGAAGTTCTTGGCCCAGTTACAGCTCAGGCCTTTCCCTCCCCTGGAGCGTGTACCAAACTACCGCTAATTTAGTTAAGGGGTCCAGTGCATCTGTCACAGCTACTTAAAACATACTATTTTGAAACAAAACTGAATATAACGGGTCCCAGTTCAAAAACTTTTTTGTCTTATACATATTTAAAGTAAAGAAAACCTATCAAATTTGGCTACTAAAAGTTTGTTGTGCTTTCAACCATTAAAGATAACATCACCTAACAGCTATTTGCATGTGTATCCTCCCAGACTGATTTGATTTTGTGTCTGTTGGTCTATCTTATTCGAACATACTTGTGGTCATAATACTTCTCCAAGGGTAGCAGCAGAATTGATTCTAGCAGAATCAATTATTCTGATTTACTGGACATAAAAAAACCCCCAAAAAACCTAGACGGTTGCAAGAATCTGCATCTTGAATGCATGAACTCCATCCGTGTTAGCAAAAAATACTCACATACATTTAAGGGTCTGACTCAAAGTCATTTTCAGAGGAGCTCAGAGCTGACCAGCAACACTCAGTTTTCCAAATCCTAATGCAGTGCCCCAACCATGAGATTACATCTTTTGAATTCACCTTGCACAGTCAGGGATTCGATTTTCAGAAAGGAGCGTTCACTAGCTGTACTTTTCCACTACTTAGCAGAAATTTGGTTCCATTGGGTTATATCGGTGACTTAGAGATATAACAGAGTAAGAGCGACAGTATCACAATGAAAACTTAAAGGGATCTGAGGGACGTGAATCAGGAGAATAAACTCTTTGCCCATTCTATTCTACACAGAGTCTGACAAGGAGACCTTGAGATAGCAATACAGGGGGAATACGAGCGAAGTCTGATTCCTCCCTAAACTCTTAGTGATTTTCTTCTGTGGAAAACATTTATCTAGGTGCCTGAGATTAGAAAGAGGAATATTCACGGGAACGGTGCTGTCCATACACATTAGAATAGATGATCCTCAACACAATTTAAATATGAGTAGCCCTGAGATTGCATGTAATGGAGAAAGAGTGTATTGTCACATTTTGTTAATACTTAGTTGATTAGAAGTAGACTTCAATCCCTCATATAAAATACAAATTTACAGAAGCCACTGTAGAGGTAGCACCTATTTAAAGCGTTTTAAACATTATGATTGAGGCATGTTTGTTCATGTGGATCTTAAAATTATGGGTTTTGTTGCCACACTGGCCCTGTTACTGCACACAAAAGACCAAAACTGATCACATCAGGCAAAATTCAAAGTGAAATGGGTCTAAAGTGCCCTCCACTCAATAGGAAGGATGTCTAAGAAACCTAACTTTGTATGTATACATATATATGTTTTATACTATAAATATGTTTATTATATATGTTTGTATATAAATATATTGTCTGTTATGTCATATATTTATATTTTACCCTTATAAAAAGAAAGTAATAACACCAAAAGAAAACACACACAAAATCAAACACGAATAAACAACAGCGAGCATTGCACATTGAGTTAGATTCTGCCAGCACCTGACTCCGAAGTAGAATGGTCATTTAACAGTGAAATCTGCAAGTGTAATAGCGTCCAAATAAATATTTTTCTTATGTTAATTATATTGTGCAACAAATGATACAAGTACATTAGATAGGGTTACCTGTTGTCACCACTGCTATTTGCAGTGGATTTAGATCCAGCAGCTGCGAGGATGTACTGGGTATTAGAATGACTGCCAGCCTATATAAATTACTTCAGGATGAGGATGGCACCCTGTAATTAACAAGTGAGCTGTGTGAAACTATTTCTCAGATTTCAAGGAGAGAGATGGAAAATTATGAGGTCTAAAAATCGTCTATTACACATCAGATAAATAAGTCTGTGTAAGAATTTCCAGTGTTGCTAACTATACTCTTTGAGAAACTTAATGTATACATACACTATATGCAATATACTCATTTAATATACACAAACATATGTAGTATGTAACATATGGATGGATATATGCGCACATGTATGCATAGGTACAATGTACTTCACACACAGATACGGACTTCACTTTGAAATTAGGGACATTATTTGGTTAAAGCGAGAGTTCAGGAAAGGTGAACTTTTGATGATCGACTTAAAATGGACATTCTAGAATTTGTTAACACTATATACCATCTATCAAATATCTGATTTCTTTCACAACTGATGCATGAACCTGCTGAAGAAGGTATTCGATAAGCTCTGCTTTGAATTGCCCCACATTCCAGGAAATACTTCCCTTTGCATGGTTTTTGTCCCTGGTACTTGGGACTATGAGTTTTCAAAAACAAAGTTCTGGGATGATTGCTTCCAAATTCAGAAGATTCAATTAGCTCGTTATACAAATTAAGCATCATCTGGTAACACATCCTGCTACACCTTATTATAAAATATAATCAAAAGCAGACACAGTGTGATATTAAATAAAAATAAGTCAGAATAATACGAATGCTAAGAAATAACCTCCATATAAATAAAGACTTAAAGCTGTATAATACTAGAAGATCCATTATAATGCCTCACACAAATACATAATTACAGATATTTTGCAGAATGTGCATTATATTATCATCACATTATAATATGGCAATTGAAGTCCAAGATTTCAGCTGCATTATAAAAGGGGTTCCTTCTAGCTGATAATGGAAAGAATAACTAAGAACACTGTGGCAAAGTTCAATTGAAAGCTTATTAATACTTCAATGCATCAGGGTTCGATTAATTCAATTTATAGCAGATAAAATTTAAGACATTATAATTTTTAAATTAATAAAATAATCTCCAATCTCCACAGCAAGCTGACTCTTTATCTGCTACATTTTTTTGTAAAGCTGTAGCCTCCATGGGCATGGTGATACTGTGGAGAATTAGCAATCAGGACTCATCTCTCTCCAGAGATACTTATCTTGTTTGTCTCATGAAGTTTTTTATGATTTTTTATCTATGTACAGATAAACTTGGTTCACAGCAAAGTCATCATAATTACAGCATCCCTTTGAAAAGTTCTCTAACTTGTTTATTGACAAGGAAACAGTGAGATCTGTTTTCTTCTTTGACCTAATGATAAATAATTATCTCCCAGGGTAGAGGGTTAGCATCAGGCATATATAGGAATGGCCACTTTCCTGCTGTTTCCACTAACGCAAAAACATATGGATTGATTATCTCTGATGGCCAGCTTCCTGCAGTATTTCATATCATGATCATATCTGGATTAAAAAGATCTTGCCTTTGGGAGCCATATAGTTGTTGAAAATATTTTATTTTTTTAATATATAAAGTAAGTGATAAGACTCTATGTAGAGATGGACTTTTACTATTGCATGTTTTCAGAGGTGAGATGAGCTCCACAGCTCTTGATCACTTATGCTCCTTGGCCACAGTGGGTGGGAACAGACTCACCTGTGAGCTGGACCAGCATATGTAGGTGCGACGTAAGAGCCCATCGAGGTGCCTTGTTAGTGTCTCAGGTGCACAAAAAGAGTCGATACAGGTCTGGCTGCGCAGGCTGTGATCAACGTCAAAATGTAGACTAGCAGAAACAGACCTCAGAGAGAGTGGGAAGAGTTCTTTGCCCTAGCACCTTCTTTTGGGGATCACAAGAACTGGTCATGTGGCTTTGTCAGCGTGATCCTAACAGACAGTCCCATCAAAATGAAACAAAGTTGAAAGCAAGTGACTGAAGGTGACAACAAGCAAACCCAAGTGAACTTCAACTCTTATATGTGCTAGCAGCTTTACACATATTTTGAATGGCTAGTAAGAATCACAGTGCAGCAGCAAGTGTCTTGTCCCACTTAAACTTATAATCTTTTCTAACCAGTCTACAACCTACAATTCTGAAGCTGAAATGTGAAAATCTGTTTTGGAAAGATTTGGTATCTTCAGAGACCTTCTGCCTTTCAAATTAAATTCTTTGGATGGATTTTATATTACAGCAAACAGCATCCACCCCATCTGGAGGGCAGAAAGAACTGGACAGCTTTCTTGTGGTAACATAGATACTCTCCTTACCCTTCCCAATAGGAGTGAAGCAACAACAAGGAATAGCAAAGATAGCCAGAGCCATGGGAAATGTATTTCAAAAAAGGCTTTGGCAACATGGTCATAACTCATGATACTGGAAAAAATTACAAGTTGCTTAGAGACCCTTAGAAAGATGGAGCATGCAGACCCTCCGGAGTACTTAACTTAGCTTTCCTGCTATTTCCATTGACTATTCAGCAGCAGCAGGCTATCCAAAGCTCTCACCAATTGCTTGAATTTAGATACTGTTGTAAGTGACTAAGTCCATTGCAGTGAGTGGTCTGAGAATGACCCAGAATGACTGGAACAGTGCAGGGAGTGGGCAAGGATTAATCTTTCCAGCAAGAAAGATTCATCTGACTTCATGAAGCAATGCTGTGCTCTGTGTTCGTTGAGAGATGCTTGGCATCCACAGCAAAATGCACTTTGCATCAAGCACAATTTGCTGTATTATTTGCATACACATTTCTACCCTCAGACAGGCTAGCACTGCAGCCAAAGGAGTGAGAGAGAGAAAGGAAGCAGACACACAACTGAATCAAGTGTTTGGAGCTTTGGTTGAGAATAAATCTAAAAATAATATTTTCAAAAATGAGTGTATATTTGACTTTTTATTTCTAGGGCACATAGAAAAGTCCTCTGCAGAAACTGAGGACTATCACTGCCAGGTTCAGGCAAAAGGATGGGACACACATCACTCCCTAATCCTCTACAGTGCAACGTTAGCCACTCAAACCACCTTACCTGGCAGTTTTAATTAAGACAATCATACACTGAACTGTGAATAGGACTCATTCAATCCATTCCCTGGCTGTACACCAGTCCTGCAGAGAAGCAATAACTATTAGCTGACAGAAGGGTGGAGCCTGTAAAATCTGCTCTAGCCATTTGCAATAAGCAGTAGGAATATATCTGTCCACCAAATGTCTACTGAAAATTAGATTTAAGCTCATAAGTAAAAAAAAAAAAAAGCATTTTTGAAAATTTCACATGAAGCTTGGACATCATTGAAATGACCTCTAAATATAACTATCAAATATACATTAAACTGAAGAATCCTGAAAAAATGAGGCTTCATTCTATTTCTTTGGTACTGTAAATCTGTCATGTCAGGGCCTAAAAAAGGTCTTATTAGAGTATTATTCACTTGGTAATTCATCATGGGAGCTTCAATCCACTGAGGTCTAGTGTGTCAATGCTTATGGAGAGAACGTTTTTATTTCACGGCCCATTGAGTCAATGGATGGAGCTGTTTCAGTCTGCTGGGTTAATGTGGGTGCTGCTGATAGTGAATGCACTTACAGTATTAAACAGCCTTACTAAATTTTTCATGAAAAAGCATATACTTTATATTCAGAATAATGTATTTTCAAAATAAAGCAAGTCAATTATTAAGATTTTTTCTTTAAAAGGAAAAGCAATTAATTCATGCTCTAAATTATTTGCTAGCTTTGCCACCTAGATTAAAAGGGAAAAATACTCTTCTTTTTCTTAAGTTATGATAGCCCAGAGAGCATGTTTTAAAGGTCAGTCTTGCATATTTCTACTCATATGAGGGATAATTATACACACAAACAGCTCTGCTTTTATTATTGAGACTATTTGTGTTAATAAAGTTTTGCAAGGTCAAGTTTTTGCCAGTTGAAACTGAACAATTCTAAATTTCAAAAGAGGCAAGCAGATTTTGCAATAGTAGCAAAAAAGGAAGTCACAGCCATCCTCTGTGCAAAAGCATTTACACCATTAAAATGAGGATTTGGGAATGAAAGTGATGATACACAGACTTCTAGCAGCAGTGGCACAAACAGTGCTGCTTTAGTGTTCATCCTCCTTTGGAGTCCTGGTAACTCAGTGCTCATCCCATTTAATTCATGGAGCATGTGAAAGCCTTGAAGGGCAGGCAGCCTCACAAGAGACACTTCATTGGCACTTGTTGTCGGCTGTTTTGCTGACTGTTATTTTAGGAAACTTTAGAACAATATGATAGAGGTTACTGACAGAAGTTCCACTGACTTTCCTCGTGAAAGAAGGTAGAGATGGAAAGCCAAATAGCAACTGTCTAGGACTGCATTAATAAAAATAATATTCCTTCATGAAGGAAGGCTTATCATTTGCATGAGGGCAAAGGAACAAATTAAGAGAAATTTTTATGTATTTGTGAAAGTCTCATTTGGTTATTTATACTTTAATCATAACAAATTGGAAATATATTTAACCTTTGTCCACTGATGGTATTATGTCTTTATGATATTACTCAAAGAAAGACTCAATCATCTGGGAATAAAATGGAAAGT